>NC_051116.1:1754990-2082447 GCF_014839805.1 Manduca sexta | reverse complement strand
CTATTATGTATTACAGTGACATCGGTCTGAATTGGAATTTCCCACATTATTTTAACTGTTTCATTTTCTACTACTTTCGGTTGTGTTAAGTTTTCTTTCCACCATAATTTGTTAACCTCTATATTATGTTTTCGAGCAAGACACCAATAGATGTATTGTACAAGATTATTGTGCCTATATATGTAATAATTCCCTGCTAGTTTTTCACACCCAGAGATGATATGCTGCGTTGTTTCGTCTTTAGTAGCACATAGACGACATTTACCATCTATTGGTAACTTGAGGATGTCACGTTGGTGTTGCCGCGTCGTAACTGCCTGATCTTGTATGGCAAATATAGAGGATTCTATTGAGGGAGCTACTTGTTGCTTTTTTATCCATTTGAATGATTGGTCTTTATCTATATTAGCTTGGTCAAGTACTTCCTTGGGAAACTGTCCGTGTAGTGGTTTGTTACGCCATTGCCGATTTTGCTTTTTAATGATAGCTTCTTTGATTTCCTTATCTGTATGTTTATTATGATCTAGCTGTAATTCTGTCTCTATTATCTTTGCTTCTTTTATTATTGAATATTTTTCTTTATTTACATCATGTTGTACTATTACTTTTATCAAATGATCCTGTTCTTCTCTTAGGTATTGCTTATATTTGACAATTTGTGCTTTGTACATATTTTCTATATTTATTAACCCTCTTCCCGCTTGTGTTATTGGTAAGTATAATCTTTCTATATCTGCTTTCTGATGATGTGCCTTGCTAATTGAGAGTAACTTTCTTGTTTTTATGTCAATTTTTTTTAAATCGCTGTTTTTGTAATTTATGACACCGAATGAGTAAAGCAGAACCGGCATAGCGTAAATATTTATGGCTTTTACAATATTTCGTGATTTAAGATGAGTGTTAAGTATTTTTTTGACTCTTTTGAAGTATTCTTTATTAGTTTGTTCCCTAATTATATTATGATCTATTTTGCCTGATTCGTGAACCCCTAAATACTTATATGTATTATTTACTGCTAGTTGATTGAAAGTCTCTCCGCTTAAAAGTACGTGACCTTCTCCGACTGTACTGCTAATGCGACCTGAGATAATATGAATAATATTACACTTGTCCAATCCAAAACTCATTCCTATATCGTTTGTAAACACTTCTACACTATCAAGTAAAGTTTTTAAATTGTGTCTATTGTTGGCATAAACCTTTAAATCATCCATATACAATAAGTGGTTAATCCGGAAACTTTCTTTAAGCTTATACCCTTTAAGTTTGTATTTATTTAATATATACGACAAAGGATTAATTGCTAGACAGAACAAGATCGGTGAGAGAGAATCGCCTTGAAAAATACCGTGTCTAATGTGAATCGGTTCAGTTATTATTGATTCATGGTAGCCTCGGGCTGTCATAATGATTTTCCATGAGGGCATGGTCAATTGCAAAAACTTTTTGATAATTAGTGGGCATCGGTATATATCAAGGATCTTGAGAAGCCATTCGTGCGAGATACTGTCAAAGTCTTTTTGATAATCTATCCATGCCATGCTCAGGTTCTTTTGCATCTGATGTGCATCCTCTAATATTGCTTTATTGACCATGAGATGATCTTTGCATCCCTTGGCTCCACGTCGACAACCTCGTTGCTCTATTGCCATAATGTCATTGTTGCTGCAGTGGTTGTGTAATATATTACCTAAAACGGAAGTTAATAGTTTGTACATGCTAGGTAAACATGCTATGGGTCTCCAATTCTTTGGGTTTGCTGTTTCATTATTTTTAGGTATCAGTATTACCTGACCTGTAGTGAACCATTCTTCTAGATTCTGTTTCCCTTGGACTATTTTTGTGAATATTGTTGCAAGATATTTATGTGAATTAGAAAAATATTTTAAATAGTAATTTTGTAACTTATCTATTCCTGGTGTTTTCCAATTATGTAGTTTCCTAATAGCTAATTTGACTTCATCTACTGTTATCTCATCTGTTTCTGTTGTTTCGACTCTCTGTGATAAATTGTCTATCTCTTCTATCCATCTAGCATCTTTATTGTACTGCTTCGGATTAGACAAAATATCTGTCCAATACTGCTCTATACTATCTTTACTTGGTATTTGGCTTACTCTGTAACTATTGTTCTCTAAACTTTTGTAAAATTTGTGTTGGTTTTCATTAAATAACTTATTTTGGTCTTTCTTGGCGTTTATTTCTTCATATCTCTTAATTCTACCCGCGAGTGCCTTAATTTTTGCTTCAGAATTTCGGCTGTATTGGCATGATCATAGTCGTTTTGTACTTTGTATTTCCTATATAATTTATTTTTTATTTTTAACATCCTGTGTGAATTTACTCCTCTATCTATTTCTATTAACTGCCCTAACTCTTTTCTAAACATATTAATTTTTTTTTCAATCTCTTTTTCCAAGCTAGTTCTTTTTCAGTTCTAAGAGTAGGTGTCGGTATGTAGGGACTTTGTTCATTACTAACTATTAAAGTTTTAGCAGCTGCGTATAGGATTTCGTTCATGTCACTAAGAGAGGTATGTATATCCAATAGTTGGGGTAGATATTTATTAATTTTATGACAATTATCTATGAACTTTTTATTTATTTTAGCCTTAGGTAGTAGCTCCCTTTCAGTAACAGATATTTCCTTTGTTTCCGATAAAATATTAAGAAATTGTACAATTATTGGGTCCTGGTTGTCTATAAAATTTTGCGTCGCTTGGTCTATTGTAGCAATTTGCACTATTGGGGAGTTTCGGGTATCTCGTTGTGTTCTATGTGTGTACGATGTATTTTGTTGGTTAGATGTTTTATTAATAGTTTGTTCAATAGTTACTTCTAGAGTCCCTTCTGCTTTTTGTTTTATTCGGTTTAACAGCTCCTGAGAAAGCATATTGTTTTTTATGATTGTACGGGCTTGTGTTGAAAGACTACGACCATTAAATCGATTAATTGTTTTTGGGTTATTTGGGTTTCTTTGCACATAAATACTATATAAGCGGTTCATGTAACCAGGTCCATCAAACCGGGCTTTAAAATAACAGTACATGAGCTCTTCCATCTTAACTTTACTCCATTTTCGCCTCCAATCATCATTTTCTGCATTTTCGCTCTGAGTAAATAATGGTGAGTCTAATGAGACTTGATTTGAAGAAGGTCTGTTCTGAGTATTATTGTTAGTGTTGGTTTCCTGTGTAATTATGTGTTGGGTTGCTTGAATGACGTTGTGTTGGATTGATGGACGGGAATATTGAACGCTAATCTTACTAATAATATAAATGCGAAAATTTGTGAAGATGGATGTATGTATGTTTGTTTCTCGTTCACGAAAAAACTAATGAACGGATTTGGATGAAACTTTACAGTAATATTGGTTAAACATCAGAATAACAGATGGGCTACAATTTATAATGATTTTGTGTAATTTAGTCATAATATAACGATAAACATCTCAAGTTACTCTATCTGTTTGTGTGTTATGCTTTCACGGGTGAACCACTGAACCGATTCAGATGAAATTTGGTATGGAGATAGTTTGAGACCCCGAGAAGGACATAAGTTACTTTTTATCCCAGGTAAATATAAACTAAGACTTTGATCTAGAAAAATCTTTCTCGTGGGCGAAGTCGGGACTAATTTGGTATGGAGATAATTTGAGACCTTGCGAAGCACATAAGTTACTTTTTATCCCAGGAAAATATATAGCAGGTATTTTTATTCCAGAAAAGTTTCTTCGTGCAGGCGAATATATTTATTTGTAATTTTATAACAGGATCTTTAAAATTTACAAGTTTTGTTTGATACGTTTATATTATTTTCTATACAGTTTACATACAATTTTTAAAATCATTAAAATGTATGTAGATCTTGCAAATAAAAACAAAAGTTGAAAGCTTTACTCATATGATTAGAACACATATTGGAAACAAAAGTTTTTGGTAGCCACTCGCCTGTCCCTCGCTTATCCCGATTATATAATCGAATTGTAGAAAAATCTGATTGTATTGAAATATTTAACGACTCGCTTCCTATCTTCAAAAGAAAATATTGAACTCGCTTGTTGAAACCTAAATTTAGTTTTATATTCAGTCTTATATTTAGAATATACTGCACTTATGGTGCAGCCAATTGTTAATTGTTATGTATTTAATATGTTCATGCTGTGACAGCCTGTAATTGAAACAGCACTGCAGCAATTACTTACCGAATTCTTAAAAAAAAACTATGTATGGTGTATGTTTTGTTGGCTGTTCAATTAAATAAATAAATAAATAAAAGTCTCGAATTATTTTGCACTAATAAAGTAACCGAAAAGAATCCGAATAGAATTGTTAGAAATCTAACCATCGCAATGTCTATTTCTACCGCCGAGCAGCAGTGTTTAGTCACTATTGTATTCTGATAAGAAGAACATTGTAGCCAGTGTAACTACTGGACATAATAAGACTTAACATCTCATGTCTCAGGATGGCGAGCGCAGTGGAATACCAAACAATACTTTGTAATTCAAGGTGTTGGATGGTATTTCTACTGTTTATGGGTCGTATCGCTCACCACCAGGCGAACGGCAAGCTCGTCTCGTCATTCACAGCAATAAAAAAATGTAAACAAATCTGTTAATATAATACAAAGGATGTTCACAGATAACAACATGTACACTAACGGATGGTAAGTGACATTGTGATAATCAACGGACACTGGAACAATTGGGAATCCGGCACGGATTGCAACAAGGTCGAATGCGATTTTTAATACACTGGCTACAACGTCCTTTTAACCGGAACACAAGTGACTACATACTGCTGCTTGGCGGCAGAAATAAACATTGCGGTGGTATCTACCCAGGCGGACTCACATATCAAAGAACTACCCACCAGTATCTGTAATCTGTATCAGTTCTCTATAGTGGACTAGACTGTAGATTGTAAAGATGATATTCATTTAACTAACTGACCTAAGTTCACGCAACTGTATTTTTTTTACTACAGTAAATTATGAATTATTAACAAATTACCGGAAATGGAAGACACCGGCATAATCCTCATCGAAGCTCTGATCATCAGGCACCACTTGGAAGAACAATCTGGAACAAAATGACAGTTTTAATTAGTACAATCTTATTTACGATGTCGAAAGTAAATGTTATGCAGTGATATATGTCACTTTTAGACTTGTATGACTACTTATTTGTGTCAAATTTATATTTCACACCAACTTAGTGTCCGTAAAAAAGCGGCAATCGACTAGGTGTGGAACGGACTGCCGAGACGAATGTTCGCAGGTTCAAATCTCAAGGGCACACACCTCTTGATTATTCTAAAAATAATTATGTGTGTATTCATTGTGAATTGATTGCTTTAACGGTGAAGGAAAACATCGTGACGAAACCTGCATACCTGAGAAATTCTCTAAAGGAATTTTGAGGGTGTATGAAGTCTACCAATCCGCACTAGGCCAACGTGGTAGACTAAGGCCTATTCCCTCTCAGTAGTAGATACCCGTGCCCAGCAGTGGGACAGTATATAATACTGGGCTGATATTATCGTTTTCGTACATGGGCGCCGTCAAGATTATTTTTAGGAAGGTGCATCTGCACCTGAACACTACAACATAATACCATTAAGTTATTACTCTTCAGAATAATACCGGGCACTTATTTGAATATGTTATACCATTATAAAACCTCTGATATCGACGTGTCTCGTCGCAGATTTTTTCAGTGACTTATTTTTTTATTTATTTCTGGACACGGACACGTGCAGCCCCTTCCACACCGTTCCCGGAGTCCATGGGTCTGTACGTCAGCTTTTTTTTTTTGGTTTCGCGGAGAAAGTGCCTTATTACTACCGCCCAGCCTTCGTGGGGGGCGACTGAGCGGTTATGCTGGGGTAACCGTGCCTTACGGCCCGGCGTTGAGCCGCCCGGATTTGATGGTGACCTTCGGGCGACCGCCGGGCCGAGTCCCTAACCCTGTATACAACTTAACCTATGCACGGCCTACCAGCTAAAACTCCGCGGTGGCCCTCTTCGGCGCATTTGGGACGGCTGCGGGCTTCCTCTGACGTTGAAGTCTACGACTGCAGCCGCCCCTGCGCGGTGCCGCCTTGCGGCCCGTCTCCTAATTGGGGGCTCATAAGGGCTCATATCAGGCTGGTACTGCAGCAAGGAGCTGAATGAGGGTTCCCATCATTGGCACAACGTATAATTGTGTTATATTTCTTTATAAATTTTGTTTCTCTCCTTTTATTGAACATGTTATACAGTTATTGTCTCTATAATAAAAAAAAAACAGACGTCCCCGTGACCATTAAGGCCGCATAAACTTTGAAACGTCGGGACAAAGTTATAATATACAAAACCGCGATAAAATCCGTAAAATAGTTTTATTTCAATGTCTAACATTCGCGTAAACATAAGAAATTTTTATCTTGCTTACTTATACGACTACTTATAATATTACAATATGTGAAAATAATGTATGCTATGTATATTCTCTGTTGTAAATAAATAATAAACAATATTTCTAATATATAGAATAGAATATGTTGCGTACGTAGTACATACGATTATGATGTATAATTTTCCTTGTTATTCGACTTATTAGTATTTCTATATTTATTTAATACATAGTATAATGTGACCTCAAGATTATAGGTATTGTCTAATAATAAGTTTGCTGGAATTGTATTGATTTTTATTTCAGACTACGACTATTGAAATTACTTTATAAAATTTACTTTTTATACTGCGTTCATATAATATACAGAGTAGGACATCCAAACCCGGTATTTGCGAGATACGAGAGAGAACGCATACAGAGCGAATACAGGCTTTTATAAAGATGTAGTGAGATTAAAAACATACTTAAATACCTACGTGTAAAATTAACATAATAATAATGTGGTAAAAATAATATAAATTTAAGCAACAATAATTATGATTCGAATAATGGAATGTTTATATAATTTGCCTTTATAAATGTGCCTAAAATAATGCAAAGTTTTATAATAACATTGCAATCATTTATATGTTATTGAAAAATTTATCGCTATGTTACAGGAGGTTGTTATTATAAAAATAATTTATCGCTATGGGAAAAAACATCAGAATATTTGGACTTGTTTTTTCGTTCGTTAACTTTAGTTTTAATTAGTATTTTTAACTGACTTCAAAAATGGAAGAAGTTTTGTACCTATGTTATTTATAAAGATCTACATTCTAAAGAATGCGTTATTTTTTTTTAATGTAAAATATATATTTTTTTCATTAACTGTTTGTGATATTAGCGACTCTTGATTTCGGTAATTTTTCATGTTTACTTTCACATATTTTTCTTTCTTTTTACTATATTATATAGTATATACTATACTAAGTACGAACTAATACTTTTTTATTTCCAAAAATAAAAAATAGCATTACTGCTGCCGTTAGTTATACTAGACAAAAAAAAATACGATGTCATAAAATTATCCCCAAAAATCAAATTTTTGGTCAATTATTTTACATTGATTCATAACTTTGGTTTTGTATCATCCATTGTGTCAATTCATACAACTTGTTTATTGTCACAAGATTAATACATGAATAAATAAACTTGATAGTTTCTACTTATACGTCTTATTGTCATTCATTAAATAATCACTTCATACACACATTTAGTATTCATCGATGAACGACAATCTGAGTGATCTATGTAGTAATAGGGGACCGGAATCATTTTTGTTCTTTATTATTATCAAATACTAGCTTTTGCTCGCGGCTCCGCCCGCGTTATAAAGTTTTTCAGGCTAAAGTTTTCCGTTATAAAAGTAGTAGTTTCCCGGGAGCCTTTGTTCTTCCCAGGGTCTTAAACTGT
Source organism: Manduca sexta (assembly GCF_014839805.1). Classification (NCBI taxonomy): domain Eukaryota; kingdom Metazoa; phylum Arthropoda; class Insecta; order Lepidoptera; family Sphingidae; genus Manduca; species Manduca sexta. The sequence goes on along the minus strand of NC_051116.1, from coordinate 2,074,593 downwards.
TTCCATACCAAATTTCATCTTAATACGTTGGGTAGTTTTTGAGTTTAACACGTTCAGGCAGACAGATGCAGCGAGGGACTTTGTTTTATAATATATATTTTTAGAACTTTTTAAGAGGAACAATCTCGTCATACATCATTATTGCATAACTTTAACCGTTTACGCAGCGCACGCAACGGAAGCTCTCAAAACTAATAATTTTTCCCCGTGTTTGCAACATGTTTCATTACTGCTCCGCTCCTATTGGTCATAGCGTGATGATATGTAGCCTATAGCACTCCACAAACAAAGGGCTATCTAACGCAAAAAGAATTTTTCAGTTTGGACCGGTAGTTCCTGAGATTAGCCATTACTGCTCCGCTCCTATTGGGCATAGCGTGATGATATATATAGCCTATAGCACTTCACGAACAAAGGGCTATCCAATACAAAATATATTTTTTTAGTTCGAACCGGTAGTTCCTGAGATTAGCCATTACTGCTCTGCTCCTATTGGGTATAGCGTGATGATATATAGCCTATAGCACTCCACTAACAAAGGGCTATCCAACGCAAAAAGAATTTTTCAGTTCGGACCGGTAGTTCCTGAGATTAGCCATTACTGCTCCGCTCCTATTGGGTATAGCGTGATGATATATAGCCTATAGCACTCTACGAACAAAGGGCTATCCAACGCAAAAAGAATTTTTCAGTTCGGACTGGTAGTTCCTGAGATTAGGCATTACTGCTCCGCTCCTATTGGGTATAGCGTGATGATATATAGCCTATAGCACTCCACGAACATAGGGCTATCCAACGCAAAAAGAATTTTTCAGTTTAGACCGGTAGTTCCTGAGATTAGCGCGTTCAAACAAACAAACAAACAAACAAACAAACAAACAAACAAACAAACAAACTCTTCAGCTTTATATAATAGTATAGATTTACGTTATATAAATTACAACACAGAAAGAATTATTTAAATCCGGTAAAAAATCAACAAGTTATAAGTCTTTTAATTTCGGTAGAAGGGGTAAGTAACAAGAAACAGAAAAGAGGCGCAATACCCACGTGTGACGTCATCGGGCATTACGAAGCGTGCGAAAGAAAGAGATGAAGCGATATCTCCACTTCGCGCCCACTTCGGCACATAGTAATATTTGAAATATGAATTACTGGCTCATTTTTTAACCAATTTTAATGCAGTTTTCGCAGGAGGGTTTCTTTTTCGTATTATCAACCATTTCATATAGAATAATGTACAAAATCGAACACAGGCCGGTCCCCTATTGTTACTACGTGTTGTGTCCATAGTTTTTGGGGGGATTTATATATATATTTTTTGTAATTCCTTTGTCATTTACATGCCCCTCGTATACATACCCCATTTCTTCCTTTTTTTGGCAATTCAAACTATTGCTGTATATATAGAGCGGGGCATATTTATACGATATGACAAATCAATCAGTGTTTTTGTATCTACATTTAAAATAAAATGTATTTCTCACGTACAAAAGAAAAATTTTACGTTGTATGATTGTAAAATGTAGGTAGATATTGTAACTTTGACTTTGCGGATGACCAACACCTCAGTCCGCCCCGTGACCACGAAGGCTGCAGTCTTCAAAACGTCGAAAAACAAAAACATAAAAACCGCGAAAAAATTCGAAAAATAGTTTAACCCTTAATTTGGCAAAGTATAAAATACTATAAAACCTGAATTTTGTCATCAGAAATGTTATTTATACACATAAAACGACTATAGAAAAATTTGAAAAAAAATCTGAAAAGCTTGGTTTTCCTGAAAACTCATGTATGCCACAACATACACCGCCAACTACTCAAGAATATAAACCGTAAATGTGTTGTATGCAGGGGCATACATTGCCAATTACTGTAGGTACTGACTACGTATGTAAAAAAAAAACAACTATTATATTTATTATTTATTTTTATAAAAAAATACATAGAAATTACGTAGGCACATGGTAATCTAGTTGACAATTACGGGAATTTTTGCCAGACACGAAACTTGCTTTTGTCCCTTTGTATGGGATCATCATCTCATCGATGCTGAATCTCCTTTCATTTTCTTGAGCTAAACAATTGTCTCTTATTTTTTGCGCTAACGGTCTAACTTTATAGTATCTGTCAGAATCTTGTACATTGTTGTCAACAAAATGTAAAAAACGACGTATTTGTTGATAACGTTTTAGTGGCATCAAATCAGCCACAAGTTTGTATCTATATCGCAAACTCTAATAATCAGTATAAGACGGCATGCTTACAACACCCATAATGATATGAATCGCTAAAAAATCCTGTAATTCGTCTTCAGTCAAACCCAGAGTAGGTCCAGTTTGAGATATTGCATACGTATTTGTTTGTTCGACAATATCTGTCAAAATGTCTGGGGAAAAAAACTTGTAGAAATACTCCAGGGGAGTTAGGACTGTGACGCTCCCGATAGGTTCCGATTCCTCTTCTATAGAAGCCACGTGTCGAAACACAGCTTTTTTCCAATTATAACTAAGAGTAAACTTTTGCATTCGTCTAGGCCGTTTAGCAACATGAACAGTGGGACGTTGTGATCTTGTTTTTCTGGAAATACGTGATGTGGAGGAGGCATTCGTCGACATGCTAGGTGTTACCAAACCAGGGGGTGCATTAGGTGCAATTAGTGTAGCAGTTGCAGGAGTAGCAGGGGTTGCAGGCGTTGCGGGAAATGAGGGAATATCACTCAGTACTGGTACTTGACTAAAATTCGGTTCTAGAGATGGGCTTGAATAAACATTTCGGAAAATTGGTGTAAGGCGAACATTTTCGCTGGTGGGGTCTTCATCATCTAGAAGATTAAGTCTTTCTAAAGAGCTATCAATTGAGGGTGCAGAGGAGCTGGACATGAAAAGCGGTGTGTGCACACGTATTTCGTCTTCAATATCAGAATGTTCACTATCATCAGAGGGTGCATTTTGAGCAGGGACAAGCGCTAAAATTCTACCACCACGAGTTTCAAGCTTTTGCTGCAGACAAAGAAAAAAATGCTAATATACAAACTAAGCAAAGCAAAACCCTAAAATTGGCAATGTATGCCCTGACATACAAATTAAATAGGGGTATTTTTTTACAAACTTGGCAATGTATGTCACAGCATACATCATGTTAATATCCAAAATAACACCAATGTAAGAAGTTAGAACTGCAAACTTATTAGACAAATTATATAATCATGATATCAAGCATAGGATTCAGTTGTGAAACTTTTCCCAAACTGGGTAATAATCAATAAAATTATATAAATAACTTGGAGAGAACAGCTGACGGCCGCCGGTACGCCATTTTCGTCAACTAATGTCAAAACTAGTGATACCAGATACCTGTTTTATATTTTCTACTAAAAGTTGTTTAGGTTGCAAGGTGATAAAAATATAATTTTACGTTATTTATGTATTTTCTAATACAAAATATTTTTTTAAAGTTGATGTATGTTGGGGCATACATTATCAAATTAAGGGTTAATTTTAAAGTACAAAAAGTATAATACGCTTAGTGTACTCACTTGCGATGCAAAGTAAGGTTGGCAACAGCTGCAAGCAGCCAGCAGTCGCCCAGCTCCCCCTGCTGCACGTCGAAACGGCTGTACCCTTCCACGAACAGCTGCGGGTTGTCACTGATCTCCTGCGAAACAAAACAATGTAAATCCGGTTACAACAGGCCGGCTTAATTGTGACGATTGGCGAGGGGTTAGTCAAAATTCCATGTGGACTTTATTTACCATCAGCTGCAGTAGGTTCGCTTTTCCGAATGACTAGACGCAGCTCAGATGCGGGGGCAGAAGGTTATATCCCTCCCTATCCTGCTTATCTCTTTAATTGTTCAGGAATCTTATTCACCATACGAAACGCAAAGGCAAGCCGCTTCAGATTGGTTTACTTTTATCAAACCCCACTCCATTCTTGCTTCTCCTATACCTTCGTATATTTAATATTATCCTGTTAACTCACCCCAGGCCTAAGCCAAGTGATGGGCCGGTCAAGCCTCTCCTTGTAGTAGAGGCTGCGGTCCACTGCGGGAAACTCTGGGTCCTCGAACAGCCTGCCTTCGGCTAGACACCGCGAGCGGATGTCCTTGAAGTCCTGGTACGTCGCCGGACCGAAACTCGTCGGGCGGGTTTCGCCTAGCTGTGAGAGAAGGTTGAATTTAAAACAGATTCCATAGAGTATTAATACGACGTTTGGACACTAAATAAGACTTGAGCCAAATTTTATGCAATATTAAGTTATCGTATACATATTTCGAATCAGTGTTTTTAGTGTGTCTCTCGTTTTAAGTTTTCAAAAAAAAAAATCGCTTGACAGCCGTTTTCAATAAACGATCCCAATCTCAATCTTCAATCCGATTCCGAGTATGAACCAATCACAATAACTTATTTGTAAGCGTGTCAAAAAACCTTTGTTCTGATTGGTCTATTTTTGAGATAGATCGAAAAAGCGATTGGAATTGTTTATTGAAAATGGCGGTGTATCAATTATCCTTTCAGCCATGATCGAATGGCTGTATATCTGTCCGTTTGTAATTTAATTTTTTACGGTATGTTATGATCTGCAACAGGTTGCGGTGCAATTTTACAGAATATGTTTCATGATACTGCATATATTGGTAAATAAAAATGGTAAATATAAATAACATTAGGCTACGGAACATTTGTCCGTCTTATTGTCCGGTTAATTATTTGAAAAAAAAAATAAAAAAATAATATTTTTTATATACAGTTTTTTGCCAGAATTACTAAACTTGTCTTCCTTCCTTTCATTATATTATCGCGAGATTTCTAATTTGTGTTGCGATAAGAAAAAATGTAGAATGTAATAACTATCCGCCGTCCAATATACATTCCTAATACCCTTTTTTCGATCCATCGTTAAAATTGACCAATCAGAACAGAGTTTTTTTAATGCTTTCAAATGTCAATTTTTTATTGGTTTAATTTCCGGATCGGATGGGAAATTAGTAATTACGCTTGAAATCGTTTTTTGAAAACGTGTGCATTTAGTTACTAAAATAATGCTATTTTTATAGCTCTGTCTGACGTTATAGAGATTTGGCAACGATTATGTCGGAGTTAAAACAACTGAACTTGTTTGTATGAAAATATCCTATATGTAAATTGAATGTGCACTCTTGTTGAAATAAAATTAAAATGTACGTCACAAATTTATCAACTATACATTAAAACAAACTCCCCTTTTCTGTCTGTCTGTATGTTAACGATTTTTTCAAATTCTACTTAACGGATTTTTATGAAATTTGGTATAGAGATAGTTTAAGATCTTGGGAAGGTTATAGGCTACTCTCTATACAGAGAAAATATATAGCGGGACCTTTATCCTTCTTTTAAGGCGTGAGCAAAAGCTAGTTATAAATATATCTAGAAACGATTATGTCACAGTTAAAAAAACTGAACTACGATTTTTATATGAAAATATCTTGTATATGAATTGAATGTGCATTTTTGTTAAAAGCAATTCTCAAATGTATAGTTATAAATACAGCGTCGTCCCCTATCACATGATGGGAAGGATATAAACATAGATCAATTTGAATCTACTAGTTGCGTCCCTGCCTAATCTTTCGAGGCAAGGCGTAAGCTAATTTTAATATTTCATAGCTTTGATTTGATTTTTTCTTCATTGAATTTCGGCCACGGCGGCCAATCTCAACGGATATCAGCCAAATACGCAGGAGATATATTGTACAAGCGTGTGCGTATTACACAGGTGCACTCTCTGTTCCTTCTCTCTCATAGTCCGGTGAGACGACAATCCGACATGACCGGAGAGAGATCAGGTGTAGGTCCAACGGCTTCACGTGTATAAAGCTTGCTATTCATCACATAAAGAACCAGTAATTGGTATGCGTATGTATAAATAACTTGCACGTAATGACATAAACATTGCAATATAACAAAAACATTCCTGGGTAAAGGAAAAATATCGGCGCTAACTCGCACACCGCAAGGGAGATAGTTACAATGTATATTAGCCTTAGGAATAATTAATTTATAGTTCAATTTAATTTATATAAGTGTTAACAAAGTGTTATGTGCATTATTACTAGGTTTTACCAAGTTTCTAGTTATTCGGTTAGTTAAAATAAACAGTAACTAAAATAGTTTGCATTTTATTTTGATTAGATAAACCGCCGTGATTTTTAGTAAGAAAATGACATTTCCTAATAGGTTTCAATAGTTTTTAACGGTAGCAAAAGGGTGTCGAATGAACTACCGAGACGAATGTCCACTGGTTCGAATTCTAGGGACACACACCTCTGACTTTTCTAAAATTATGTGTGTATTTTTGTGAATTATTGCTTGCTTTAACGGTGAAGGAAAACATCGTGAGGAAACCTGCATACCTAAGAGGTTCTTTATAGGAATTTTAAGAGTGTGTAAAATCTATCTACCAATTCCCACTAGGCCAGCGTGGTGGACTAAGGCCTAATCCCTCTCAGCAGTAGAGAAGGCCCGTGCCTAGCAGTGGGACAGTATAAAATACAAGACTAATATTTTTGATTATTAATAAAATAGGTTTTCGAATGCACCGCATCTAATATTAATACTTACTTAGTAATTAGCTAATAAAGTACTAGCCATTTCATCATACTAAACTGTAACTATAAAATTCAGAACGCACCCAAAACAGTCGTTCGCCCGTGGGCATGTACATTTCACTCCCTTTGTAGCTGACGGGCATTTTCAGCTTAAATTCCTTGTGTGACACTACTTTCGAGAGCCTCTTCTTAGTATTCACTGTTGGTTTTACATTCTTGATCAATTTTGGTGTGCTGTACTGATTCTTGAAAAACAATTTACGTTATTTTTTAATTTGAGTTCGATTTCGCAAAAATTGTCAGGCATTTTGGTGTTTGCATTTAATAATTAGAAAAAGTAATTATTTACATTAATATATGACTTAATATTAACAAAGGGTGTAGTTAATTCATATGCCATTCTTTAAATTACTTCTGTTTATCTTCTCAATAAAATTGATGTAATGTTATCGAAAGTAATTAAACAAGAATAAATTTACATTATAACTTGAAATTACATTATTACTGTTATGAGGCTATAATTAAAAACAAACATAGACACCTTTCTAATAATCTTGGTAAATTTGAGACTACATATTTGCCTGAATGTATATGATACTGACAAAATTTGCGAAATCTACCTTCGTGTATGGCACAGCTGCCAATTTATGAGAAGCAGCATTAACTTCGACATTCTCCTTCACTTCTTCTCTATCATTTGCCACTTTCTTCGCCCAAAACGGTCTATAGAAGCTATTCTTTCGAACCTTCGACGGTTGGTATGTACAGTCAGACACTCGCGCCTTCTTGAAGTCTTCGAAAAACTTCGTAAAGAAACCAGAAGTGCTTTTTCCACCTTGAGGTTTTGTTTTAGGGCTCTCCCTTTGCGATTGGATGATCCTCCCAGATTTTGGCGACTCTATCGACACACATTTTTGTTTCCATATTGTAGTTCTTTCCGTTGCGTTCGTGGTCGTGCGAAAACTTGACCGGTACGAGACCTCTTCTCTGTTGAGTTTCAAAAATGACGTTTCTGCCACTTCCGCCGCCATTTTTAGCACTATTTATTCACAGTTTATAATGACTGGCTTTGTTTTAATAATCACACAGTCTTTGAAAATTCATACCAACTACCAAGATACCATTTGCTATCAACGTTTTGCTGTAAGTTCTGAATAATATAGTTTTATTTAAAACTTGTTATTTTTCAAAGTGTTTCCTGACCAACTCCTTGATATAGTTTGCAAAGCGCTAATCATATTCTCATTAACAAGGAAAAAGAACTATTGTTATCGATATTTTTAATGAACGTTTATCCGATGTTTGTTATTTTTTAGGTCATGTTTGATCCTATTAGTAGGTTAACTACACATTCACAGTGTTTGCTAGTGTTAATTAGAACACTAAATCAATAAAACAGTTTGATCGATATGTAATTATATTTATTAAAAATATACTCATATAAATAAATGTCTGTTCTTTGAGGTCGGTTAAAAGGGCGGGAAAAGAGAATAATGTTAACAAAACGAGAGATGAAAGAATGTTAATTCTTGTATTAAGACTTGTGAGTTTAGAATATATACAAATATAAGATCATAAGATAATATCGTTAAATTCGCTCGGTCTCCACGATATGTAATATTATATGATGTGCATCGATTATACTTAAAAGATAAAATAAAGATTCAGTACCTACTCTCTGTGGTGTTATTTATAATTCTAAGAGCATCATCTAAATACGTTAAAAAAATATGACGATTTAAAACGGTTTTAGTCACAATTTATCTAATTTATTCACAATTTCCTGGAATCGGATGTAAAAGCTTTTACAGTGTTAGGAAACGATAACGGCTTATCAAATGGTTTATCGATGTATTTACTTGACGTTTTTGCGATCGAGCCCTTGCTAAAAGGCGATAGATTATGGACATTTTTAAGTTTACAATTCTTAAAAAATATTGAATATTATAACTCGAAACTGACGCTGTAGGCAAGACGTTTGTTGGCGAGCCTCGTAATAAGGAAAATAATTTAAAAACAGCTCCCGAATTTAAGAACGTGTATGTACGAAGAAGAAGAAAACTTTGTAATTCAAGGTATCGGATGATGTTTTTTCTATTTATGGGCGGTCGTATGGCTTACCAGGCGTACGACAAGCTCGTCTCGTCATTCAAAATTTCAATATATATATATATATGTCGTCATCGAGTTGATTTTTAAATGGAACGCCAATGCCATCTTATGGCATTCGACAGAATCTTCGCTACACAGCGCAATGAGGATGTCAGACGACATCAAGAAGGCCGAAAAGCTAGCAGTCAAAGAGAATGACAAGCCTATGAAAAATTAGTAATTCAGTTGGTTTTAGATCAAGTGATCAAATAATATTATTGGAGACTAGTGCTGTGGGTGCGTGGAGACTGTCTCGCGTTCCGTAGTAGTTTGTGTTGTTGGAATTATAATTGTTTTGGGACAAAAACTACAACTACTAAAATCTGACATCGGCTATTGTGATCTGACATATCCCCACATACGCCCACGATACTTAGTAGTAATAAGCTATGGAAGACGATAACGAGCATACACCTAGCCTGCCGTTATCAGAAGAGGGATCGATGTCGGATCAAAATAAAAATTCGGAAAGTGACCGTTGGCGTGCTATGTTTGAACAACAAAATGCAAACATGCGAGCATTGATTGAGGCATTACAAACGCAAAAGACGACCAATGCAGTTAATTTGCCGGAGTTTGATAAGACGGACCCGGATAAGACGGACACGGACGCGAGATCTTGGTGCGCAACAGCGGACTTATGTTTTGCTGATAATCCGATGCAAGGAGGCCAACTTATCGTTGTGATCAGCAAGGCCTTGAAAGGGATAGCGTCAACATGGCTATCGCAAATTGCATACCACGGCATAACTTGGAGTGAGTTCAAGGAACTTTTTACGAACAGATTTGTTCCGACGGAAACCTTAGCGGGTTCCCTCACAAACCTGCATATTGACAAACCAAATGACAAAGAGACGTTGGTTGCTTATGCGAACCGTTTGTTGTCGTCGCTCATTAATCGATGGAAACAAATCGATAAGGAACAAATTGCAGTGGCTACTGTACTCGCTCATGTCTCTCAATTTGATTCAAGATTGCAGCGGTTGGCATTCACTAGTAACATTACGACAAGAGACAAAATGCTAAAAGAACTTCAATCCTTTGCGTATCTAAAGCGAAAAATGAGCTCCCCTAGTGAGACCTTGAATACATCTGACGTCAAACGAGCAAAGATGCCACAAATAAAGTGCTTCAATTGCGACAAACCGGGTTACAAGCGATCCGAATGTAGAAGCAAACCGAATGATGGTACAGGAAATCCTCCAGTAGCGACGGTGACTAGTCAAGTAGCACAGCAGCTGGTAGCGAAGCCCCTAGTTTGCTACAAGTGTGGCAAACCGGAACACATCGCCATGCGCTGTACGAGCGGTGGTAGTCAAGCAGACGGTGGCGGCAAGAGCGAGGTGCGTACACAGCGACGGGTGAACCTGTGTGCAGTTCAACCTCCTATGGCACCTTAGAGTATAATGGTCAGTTGCACTGTTTTTATTATAATTCTGGTGATGAGTGCTCGTTGATTAAAGAGTTTTAATGCAAAATTTTCAGGTAAACGATTTAGTAATGTGATATTGGTATGACTGGTATCGGACATTCACGATTATTATGCACAGAACAAATATTGTTTTACATAATGATTAACGATCATCCTATTGAAATCTTATTTCACGTTTTACAAGATGATTAGTTACAAAGTGGCATAATGATTGGTCGGGAGATTTTAAATTTAGTCTTTTCTATAAACATGACTGCGACCGATTTTACTTTACATAAAGTTAAAGTTTTAAATTCAATGTGTAACATTGCCAAATAGATAATTAATTCTACTGTAGGTGATACGAGTCTCATAGGGGCTGAAAAATCGCGACTTTGAGAAATTTTTAGAGGTTATGCAAAATGTTTTATAACCGGTATGCCGACAATTCGCGTGTCTATAGGTAAGCTTAAAATTAAGTTAATACATCCCAACCGTAGGGTACAACAGCGACCATATAGAATGTCGTTTGATGAGCGTAGGGTTCTTCGTGAGCGCGCGAAAGAGCTTTTAGACGCTCGCTGTTGTCAACTCTATAAAATAGTTTAGACAGTATCTACTTACACGAAGTTTTCTGAAGGTGATTTCGTTTTATTAGAAAACGAGGAGCGAAATCAGACTAAATTAGACCCAAAATTTAGAAGTCCGTTTAAGGTGATTGAAGTTTTGCGTGGTGATTATTTCGTTACACGTTGCAAGCTTTGAATTTTAAACGTAAATAGAAATATGCTTATGATCGATTACGTAAGATGCCAGAGAGACATGTACCAGTCGAAGTAGAAATTCATGAGATTCCCAATGCTGATGAGCAAAGTTAAGTTAATTATAGTGTGAACACGAGTGTGAACTCTATCGGCCGTAGATAGTCGACCTGCTAGTGGATGATACGTAGTCGTAGCCCGTTGGAAGTCGGTGTCTCTTGGGGTAACCCAAGTAGTCCGTGGGTGTGCGGTGGGCGTACATCTCTAGTGGAGGTCGTGGTCTGCAGAGACCGTCCCGTGTGTAGTCTGAGAGGGATGCACACGTGCGTTTTACGTGGATCGTAAAGACGCGTCAGAGAGAGAAGTTAGTGATGACTCTTCGGCTGAGAGAGGCCGTGGCGATAGAAGTTTTACTCGGGTATTTTAAGAATTAAAAACACTGGCAAGTTTATTAATGATCCGAGTGAATTGTTATAAGAGATAACGATGGTACATGGCTCTTCGCGTTACAATGTTGTGATGAGTGTAACACGATTGAGGTATCTAGTTAATGGGTTCAATAGAAGAAATGTACGTTAGAGTTTATAAGGTTGCATAGTTTGTTTTATTACTATTTTTGTGATATTTAGTAGAGATATCATGGTCAGGTATGACCGAGCGTTATGCAACAAGGATACTTGGTGTTGGTTTTGTCGACAGGTTAACACACGTGGACGTGTGCAAGCAGGATGGCCGTGTCGTCATCGAGTTGATTTTTAAATGGAACGCCAATGCCATCTTATGGCATTCGACAGAATCTTCGCTACACAGCGCAATGAGGATGTCAGACGACATCAAGAAGGCCGAAAAGCTAGCAGTCAAAGAGAATGACAAGCCTATGAAAAATTAGTAATTCAGTTGGTTTTAGATCAAGTGATCAAATAATATTATTGGAGACTAGTGCTGTGGGTGCGTGGAGACTGTCTCGCGTTCCGTAGTAGTTTGTGTTGTTGGAATTATAATTGTTTTGGGACAAAAACTACAACTACTAAAATCTGACATCGGCTATTGTGATCTGACATATCCCCACATACGCCCACGATACTTAGTAGTAATAAGCTATGGAAGACGATAACGAGCATACACCTAGCCTGCCGTTATATATATATAGAACAAATAAAAAAATAATAGAATAATGTCGGTAGAAATTATTAAATGGTTATGGTCATTGAAAGTATAATTGGGATGCGATTAGTCCATTTGTTGCTGTGAAACGTTGCAGGCGTAGAAATGAACAACGCTTTTTTGCAATTGTTAAAGTAAACAAAAATATTACGTTAAAGACTATCTTAGTATTATCGCTAGGATGTGTCATTTTCATACATATTATTAGCGTTAACGATTGAAGAAAGGCAATTCGTCTCTGACCCCAAGTTTTTAAGGTAGACCTGATAGTATGTCGTTCGATGTAGATCGCATGCAACAGGTCGGAGGATTTGGGAGGCCTGTGTTACACAATAAATATTGTGTGGCTGAAGACGATAAAATCATAATGATTATGAAGAATTATATAGAATCATATTACACAGTTCATATTTTTGACTAGTTATATATAATTATGTGAAATGTTTTTACAGAAATATAGTCTTATTTACGTTGTAATAAGAGATATCATCAAATCATTATCTAAAGAAACAGTAATATTATAGAAATACGAATGATTTTCATTTGTTTTTAGATCGGTAATGACAAAATCTATACTAAAATAATAAAGAGGAACAGCTTGTGAGTATTTAGGGACTAATCTCTGGAACTACTAAACAGATTTTGAAAATTGTTTCACTAATAGAAAGCTACTTTATTCCCGAGTGCTATAAACTATTTTTTTTCGGAAAAAAATATTTTTACGCGAGCAAAGCCGCAGGCAAAGTTAGTCAATTATAATACTAAAAATGTTCCGTTTTAAGCATCAATCAGTGACAGTAATAGGGGCAGTTTCAAGGCTTTTACAACTAGCGATCGATTGCCGCTGTTAGTCCTCTTGGCTTAATCAAATATTAATGCTCATTAAACTAGCTCGTTGTGACCGAAAATTTAGTTCCTTTGTAAAATTTAAAAAAGTACAGGACGAAACTTATATATTTTGATATGTACTTTACCATAGCTATGCAAAAAATTTGTACCTAAGTTAAGATAGGCAAAATTAAAAAAATCGATTTCAAACGTATAACAATTAAAATAATATTTATTGGCTGTATGATTCGTTATACCTTTGCCTACTTTGGTGGGAAAATAATAATAATGATTATTCTAAATAACCGCGATACTAGTAATAGATAGGTATAAACTTGCCTATATTTTAAACGTATTTTACATTAGGTGCGTTTCCTGTTTTGCATGTTAGAGTTGGTTTGCGGTTTTGTAACCATGTTTCAAATTATTTATAGTTATTATGTAATTGTATGTATATTTATTGCTTTCAATATTACTAATATTATAAATGAGAAAATTTGTAACGGCATTTGGATGTTTGATAAACGAAATATCGCACAATCATGAAAGCATTAATTTAATTTTCTATAAACAAACTTTTATAATTTTTAATTTAATAAAAGTAAAATTACTAATTAAATAACTTTAAAATATATCTCTTTTATATGATATTTTAATTGATTAGAAATTTTTAATTCTTTTTAAAAATTTAAAAAATACTTTTCTATATTACTCAGAACAACAGCACTGAAATAAATTGTATTCACAATATTCACTGTTTAAACTATTAGAACACACTACCACAACGACAGATCGCGTATAACTGAAATATTGAGTGACACTCGTTGATAACAGCCCTCTATTATGCGTTGTGTACATGTATATACTATATATAGTTATTGTATTCCCTTGGAGAGTTACTAATGCATTACAGGTTTGGGTTAATTAGTGTTGGGAGGTGTCGGCTTAACGGCTTGTTTTGAGTGCCGTACGCTAATGGTTCTGTGAGAAGCCTATTTTCACCAGAAAAATATAAAACCTGCTTTTAGAGATCAATTATGATTTTTAAAGTTAATTAGTGCAAGAAATTAGTTCCATATTTCACCACGACAGAGCGAGGTTTTATATTCCTGATCAGGATGTAGCTTACTGTGCGAATTACTATAGTTTCGATATTTAGTATAAGTTAGAATACTAGTGGGTCAGCTGATACATTATGGAAATTGTAGCTGATTTTTACACAATAAGTGTTATAATAGGGGATGTCTTGGATGATCAGCAGATTTAGCATTGATATTTTTTTTGTTTTCGCGAAGAAAGTTATCTACCACTACCGCCCAGCCTTCACAGAAGGAAAAGGGGGCGGGTGATTGGACGGACCGGTGTCCAAAGACTGGCAAACCTCAGCCGTAAGCCATCGACTAGACGTAGAGCGGCCCGGAGAGGTGGTAAACGTGGAGCGACCGCCGGCCCGAGTCCCTAACACTATAATCCAATGCACAGCAATTCCGACCTAACTACCCTGCAGGATTTAGTACTTTTTATAACGAAATCATGGATTATCGAAATGCGTTTTTTTAACCGCCAGTGCGCGCGTACACTAACTATATTAATAGTTTACTCATAATCCCCAGACTTGTTAAACGAAGGACGTAATATAATAATTATTTATTATAAGTAATTTCTTAATGTATGCGTGACATGCGACACTTATAATTATTATAATGTGAAGGTTTTCTATATGTCCCAATGGTAGAGTGCATTATCTTAATAATGCTAATAGTATTACAAATATAGGAGTGAACGTATGTTTGATGTAATAAAAGCATACATTCCTGAATGGATTTTGATAAAATTTGGCCCACACAGATCCAAGTGGCGAAGAAGGAAATTATCCGTAACTCAACATGATATATATCGACGGTTAAAAGGCTAATTGACGTAAACGACATTTTTTGGATTTTTTTAACTAGTTTCAAAAAACAAAGAAAAATAACTCAACACAACAATATATAGACGGTTGAAAGGCTTTTTGACGTAAGCGACATTTTTTTTAATTTAACTAGGTTAAAAAAACAGAAAAATAACCCAACACAACAATATATATAGATGGTTGAAAGGCGTTTTGCTGTAAGCGACATTTTTTCGAAAAAAATTTAACTAGGTTAAAAAATATAGAAAAATAACCCAACACAACAACATATATAGATGGTTGAAAAGTTAAATGACGTAAGCGACATTTTTTCGAAAAAAAATAAAATAAATAGGTTAAAAAAAACATAGAAAAAAGTGCTGATTTTAAATATGTAGGAAACTTAGTGTCGCTTACAAATGTCGCTTAAGTCAATTAGCATTATAACCGTCGATATATTCTTATATGCATAAATTAAGTCTACAAATCGTTCTAATGATAATTAGATATCATATGAATTATGAAAGGGATGTCAGCAAGAATCGGGTTATATGGACACTTCGCTACTGCTAGGTTCTGGATTGACATATATGTTATTTTTTTAGGTAAGAGTAAATATATCCTGTTTCTAATAAACGATTCCGAGAATAAACCAAGCAAAATAAGTAATAAAAATAAAAGCATGTCAAAAAACTTTGTTCTGATTAATCATTTTCCTGCCTCGGTGGCGTAGTTGTACTGCACGCGCGGTACGACAACGCTCTGAGGTCCTGGGTTCGAATCCCGGGTCGGGCAAAGTGATATTTGGGTTTTTCTGCTCAGTTTCAGCTCGGAGTCTGGACTGGGCTCGCTTCCTATCACATCATGGGAGGGAACACACTTGGCGAAAAGTGGGTGCCCTGGTTGCGCCTCTGCATTCTCCAAATCAATGCGTGATGTTGTGTGCGTGTGGTCATTTTCGCGATAAAATAAATCGCCTTAGAAAAATTTCATACAAATCGAACCCAAGACATGCCGGTGCACGAAGTAAGATGCAATAATTATAGTGATTTTAAAACAAAAAAAAAAGTAATTCTATTAACTTCTGTACGTTCAAGTAATTTAAAGTTTGAAATGAAACAAAGAGTTTTAATTTAAGAGTAATACGCATGACGCGCTCTAGTTCATTTGAATGAAGTGTTATTAACAACTAAGGTTTCCTCGCGGCTCCGTTCGCAATGTATGTCTCATTAAAGGTAACCCAATCACTGGAAAATACTTTGCTTATGGAAGGATATATTTTACATCCGCCCGGATAGCGACCCCCGTACACAAGTTGTTAAAACCCGCTATAGTGCCTCATATAATCGTGTCGCGTTCCTGTGTACATCTGGTTCCAACAGGCCGGCATAACTGTGTCGACTGTCGAGGGGTAATCATCTCTTGTCAGTCGACATTCTATTGGACCCCACTCCACTTACTATCAGGTGCATAAGGTTCAGTTTGCCGTGCACGTATTAAAAAAAAAACAATAAAAATTTTCATTCGTTATTCCACAACAGCATAGTCACTGAAATAATCTTAAGAATAAGTTCAGTTGCCGCAAACATTTTCCAGGGGCCACAAACGCACAAACACCTTTAAATGAAGGTATAACTTATTTCGACGGTCCCTACGTATAGTATTGTATACATGTCGAATATACATCGCTTGTTTAGTGTTATATATGTATTACCATGGCGATAAGCACTTCAATCCTGATTGTTTTAAATAAATGCAGTTCATTTTAATCGATTTTTTATTATTCTGAGCCATTTTACGTGTGTTCTGAACCCACACCACATCGCGTTGCTCACGCACTCAACCACCATGCATCTTTTAACTTGATTACCACGTACCATCAGGGCTAATAAAACCGACATGTCATAATGAACGTACCAATCAGCCGTAGTAAAATTGTCATTCAATTATGGAAAAAGGTGTGTCGTCATTGGTTAATTACATACAATTTTAACTGACTCCAAAAAACTCTTATTATGCATTTTCCACTTTATTTTATTTTTATTTACATTTATTAAGGAAACGAACATAACAATAGTACACATATCTATATATATAAAAATGAATCCCTATTTCCCTTGGTCACGTCATCACACGTGAACGGCTGGACCGATTTCAGATTTTTTTTGTTGTGTTTGCTATTGTCAAAAGAAGGTTCTTATGAAAGAACAAATTCAAAAAAAATTGCGCGGAAAATTAGAAAATTTAAGAAAACTTAACGACAATATTAGTTTTACACAACTGTCAATGGTTTGAAATAACGTCTATCGGGTCTACTAGTAAACTAGATAACATAGGTAACACAATCCAATAAAGTTTCTACAGACATTTAGCCCATAAAGGAGACAGCGGATACAAAAGAAGGAAATGAAATAAATACTAAACAGGTTAATATACAAATGAAATGAAAATATAAAAAAGTATAATTTAACTTTCTTTTATTATGCACTTGCCTCCGTCCTCTCTACACTACCCTATGGTTGACTGGGAGAGAATGCCACTAAGTCCGCCTGTATACTACGTGTACTCTGTGTATATAAATAAATAAGGAGGAGGTACTCAATTCGTCATGTATTTTTTTCAATGTTTGTTACCTCAGAGCATGGTTATTTGTTACCATCTTCATCTTCAACTCGGTCATTATTTTTTTAATTATAATAATAAACAGATTAGTCGCATAGATTTTTTTCAAACTCGGTTCAGTAGTTTGATTTTTAAACTAACGGTATACAGTCATATCTTTTGATGGCGTTGACTTACAAGTTTGATTTTTCACAGCTGAAATAGACCGTAGACTTACTCCTTTATTCATTGAGTTGTATCTCAATATTAGCCAATCACAACGGTCCTATAGGTGCGCGAAGGCTGCCATGCCATCAGTACTGAGAAACAGACTTGTTACCACAGCTTTACTCAGTCCTTAGATAAAAAAACGTCTATGAATAAGGGGTTTCGTATTTAGTATAAATTTCAACTTTATAGCTTTACACGTTACTTAGAAAAGGGTCTTGATAAATTGAAAGACAGACAACAAAATCCTATAAGGGTTCCTTTTGAGTAACAGAATACTAGTTGCCTCGTCTGAACACAGTGGCCAGGCAATTCTCGCCTGTATTGCCAGCGATACTCGCCGCAAGAAACCCACTGCGTCTAATTTACGCAGAATAGACAGATGAACGCGGATACTTCCGAAACAATAACGATTGTTATACTAAACTAATTAATTAACCTATATTTTAATACGTCATTGGCCCACTTAGGTTTCAAGTCAAGGTTTAGGTAATCTAAGTCAAACATCAAACAAACCATTCCAGTTTCCACGCTCGGTGGGGGAGATAACCGCGTGACTAATTACGGACAGGCCGGCATAATTGTGACGATCGACGAGAACGGCGTCCTAATTTTCGTGGGACACTGTATCGTCAGAACTAGTACACATACATAGTATACGCTTGTTCCTTTTTCAGGAGTAGCAAGTATAACACACGCAGGATCACAGCTATTTATAACCCATTAAATAGAGGGCGAATTTCTATCCTAGAAGTGTACACAGTGGGATTTAATCCCGCGTTGGGTGGGAATCGCCAACACCTATATATAAAATTCCTGGCGAACATCACGATGTTATCACGATACGACTTTGCCTACCCTCAAGCTTATTTTTATTGCTTTGAATCACCGAATGAGCTTGTCGTTCGCCTGATAACAAGCGATACTATATATAAGCGATATAAGCGATAATATGTCAAAAAATATACATATAAGTTAAGTTACATTTTTAACACATTCTTATCTAGATGTTTCCACTTCCTAAGGATTAATAATGCCAAATATGTGTCGATGATTCAGAGAAATTCATGAAACAAGTTTACGCCCAATATTCCTGAGAGGATAGTGTTCGTTTGCTTTCAATCAGTAAATTATTTATTAAGTCACACCGATACTTCAAATAAGATTATTATTTATCAGTGTATATTATTTTCTTGTTCTAATTGCTTATTGTACACGTATCAATAACAGTGGCGAAAAGTAATATTTTTCGAAAGGTAACCCTACACAACATATACATGTGTGTTAATACGCAAAATACTCAACAAACGATTCACACAAATCTGTCTTTTACGAAAAAACATCAAGTACAAAAAATTAAATTACGAAATGCAAATTATATTATTACACGTCCGTCTAGAACAAATTATGGGAATTGAATCCTTATTCTCTATACCACACGTTATTTAGGCATTATGTAAGCACGTTACGCACCGCGTCGCGTTTAAGACAACAGAAATTGACATAGAATGTAATAATATCAGCCCTGTATTATACACTGTCGCACTGCTACACGGGCCTCCTCTACTACTGAGAGGGATTAGGCCTTAGTCCACCACGCTGGCCTAGTGCGGATTGGTAGAGTAAACTCACCCTCGAAATTCCTTTCGAGAACTTCTTAGGTATGCAGGTTTCCTCACGCTGTTTTCCTTCACCGTTAAAGCAAGTGATAATTCACAAAGAATACACACATGATTTTTAGAAAAATCAGAGGTGTGTGCCCTTGGAATCTGAACCTGCGGACATTCGTCTTGGCAGTCCGTTCCACAACCAACTAGGCTATTGTCGCAGACGACACGTTAAAATGTGAAAATTGCTATTTTTTAGATACGAGAGTTCACTTAGGAGCTATCGCTTTGTTGTGTCTGGTTAAGACGGTGGAATGATCTCGATGTATTTGCTCGATATTAATGACAGATTTTCCCGTAACCGTCTATTTACAAAGGAACGTATTTACAAAGATTTTCCTCAAGGAACTAAATAATATGAGAAAGACTAGGAATTGGATCATGGCCAAATACGTTTTAAATGTTTATTTCGCGTGTTGTTCACTTTTCAACCTAGGACTCTCTGTTTACAACAAAATCGTGATGGGTTTTACCACCACACCAAAATATATACCATTTATATTTCCATAAAACTTCATGATATTCCTAAATTCAAAATCCTCTAAGCTAGAATACAACGGGTGGTGTGCTTGAATACTTCCATTTGCACACACACACAGCATCAACCAGGGCATCCACTTTTCGCCAAGTGTGTTCCGTCCCATGATGTGATAGGGGCGAGCCTATCGCCATATTGGGCACAAATTCCAGACTCCGGGCTGATACTGAGCAGAAAAACACACATATCACTTTGTTTGACGCGGCAATCGAACCCGGGACCTCAAAATGCTGGCGTACCGCGCATGAAGTACAACTATGCCACCGAGGCACCCTGTCACTGCCATTTGGACAGAGAAAATAGACCTGTACACTAATTATCGCAAACAACCAAAGAATATTAATAAATAAAAATTAAAGAAGGAAGACGTGTCCATTAGATTATGGAAATATTTATTTTGATTACAGCGCATTTAGTAAAAAGAGATCGTCAGGTAAATTTTTTTTTTTTGGTATTTATTTAACATCTCAACAGAAAACAGCCACAAGCTACAGAGTCTCCATTGCTAAATATGGGCCTACTCCAAAGATTACCACACCGATCTGTTAGAAGACATGTACATCCACCGACCGTGTGTATAAGTGCCTGCATAAGTCTATTTACTGAATAAATGATTGAATGACCTTCTGAGACCTTGATTAGCATCAACTTTGAAAATTAAAATTTAGGTGCCTAGGCAATAATAGCTATTATGTAAATTACCAAATCATTTATGGTAAGTACGATACCACGAATAAAGAATAGCAACGGTAAGTTATGTGCCCAGTTAATTAGATAAAATAATAATATGTGTGAATAGGCAAATATTGGGTGGTCTATTATTGTTCTGAAAGTTTTTGAATGTGTGAGTGAGTGAGTGTATATGTGTACTGTGTATGAAGTCAGGTTGAAAATTTAACAAGTATTTCAGCACTATATAAAATAAATATTTTAAATACAATTACTATATTGGCCAGGTACGCAGGACATGTGAGAAAAAACTGAAATAAAAACAAACTATTATAATATTATGTAGCCAGTGTTATGATATTAGGCATAGTCAAAGTATCGCGACAGATCAATAAATAGTCCTTTAAAAGGTCGCGCCGCTATGTCTAGACAGGGGGGCTGGGGCAAAATATCCTTTTCTGTCTGATCTGTTAGTTATTCGCTTAGTACACATTGTTCCCTTTTCCCCTTTGCCTTTTCTGAGAGAGTGCCAAAAGGGAAAGTTATATTTTATTTCTTATTGCATTAACGGCGACAAGTTGTTATTGGCAATGGCTTGTATGTTATTTAAAAGATCTAGTTTCGCGTGTATAGTACCAGTTTTAGGGAGGAGGGAGGGGGGACAACGTGCCCCGTAGGCCAAGACCTGGGGAGACGCCACATGCTCCAGCTAGAACTTCATTATAAACATACATATTATGCTTGCTAATTAAAATAATTGGGACCTAAGAAAGCATCAAAAATGTTTCGTCCGCGGCATCAGGATAGCCAAATCTCCAGTGGCGATGGTAACCATCAAGCGAACGACTTGCTCAATTCGCCTTTTATTTTTAGTACAAAAGGATATTAAGATGAAAATATATTTGACGGCAAAACCTAACCGCTCTAGCGACAGACTTGTTTATGTCTGGCCATTCTGATGTTAAAAATGTCATCAATAATTAAGTGGTTTTAATGAAGTACATCAATTCAAATTTAAATATACAGATAGAATGTTAATCAATCTATATTAATAACAAAGGTGGAATTATATAATATGTAGATCAGAATCGCAAATTCAGTCTTACTTATAAACTTGTTTTAGCGTTGAGAGGTGGTTAAGAATTGCTTAAAGCTGTCAAAAACATCACCGGTTTCCTAATTTAAATCTTATTAAAAGGCAAGATGGCGGTTTTTAACTTACAGCTGATCGGGCCAATTTTGAGTTTTAACTAAGCATAGCTTTGCGAATTTTTAAAAGTAAGACTGATTATAATTATGTCTCGAGATGTCTACTTGAAAATGTGTTAGATTGAGACTTAGTAATCAGTAGTTTTATTGCACTAATTCAGTTAATACTAATTTTTAATAATTGCTACTTTATCATTTTTCGTAAAGTGCAGTAGTTAATACGAGTTTAAAAAAGGAAAAATGCGTACATCAACTTAGGCCTCCATTAACGTCATCCCGAGTTTAAAATAATTTAAAATAAATAATTAAATTTACCACTAATATTTTTTTACATTATTTCAAGTTATGACAACTTGGCTTATGACTGGGCATTATGAGGCTTATCATTTTATGTCTCACGGTGACGAACGCAGTGAACTTCTACTCTGTACTTTGTAATTTTAAGATCTATGTTTCGTTGCTACTGTTTATGGGCGGGCGTATTGCTTACCATCAGGCAACAAGCAAACTCTACTTATTATTCAAAAACAATAAATAAAATGTCCCCCTTATAATAAATAGCGCCTACAGGATCATTGCAGCAATTAATAGCAACGTCAAATTAACAATATTATTCCTAAAGGTAGTGGAATATTTCCCGCGTAAAGGCATATTTGTAGGCAAAACAATTTGCTACAAATTATGACTATACAATTTTTTTGTAAGACGCATAGTTTTCGAGATATGGCGAAAAAGTGTTTTCTACAAACTTGAGGTTAAGCTTATATTGACTCCCCACACATGTCCCAAAAATAAAATTGCGTCCTCTAAAAAATGCGAAGGTCATGTAACATTTCCGATTCCGATTCCTGCCGGCTTCCCTTTCGTAATTGATGTCTAAACTAATTATCGTTGGAACGATTCGTAGACCGCGTTTGACTATTAGTAGTGCTGATATGTTGTGACAAAATGCGAATGTATGTATGTTTGTTAGAAGTAAACGGAGTAACGGCAGAACGAAATTGAAAGAATTTTGGCAAATTGGTAGACCTTATTCTGGGTTAACGAATAAGTAACTTTTAATGCCGGTTGTTTGTCCAGTTGGGAATATTTTTTTTATTAGATTTTTAAGTAAATGTCGAGCAACACCTAGTTTAAAATAATACCTTTAGAATCTACTGGAGTTTCAATATTTTGAGAAAAGACTCACGCTGTACAATTTAACGTCTAACGACAACAAGCTTTGTCTAGCAAAATTGTCTGCTTGTTTCGCAAAGAATTGACAATTAACTAAGTATACTTAGTCTGGCCATAAATACTGTTACACTTAATTATAAAAAAATATTACATTTGAATTTCGAATCTGTCATTTTTATACGATTGTTCATTGTGTTTTCTCATTTTGGCGCCAATACATTGTAAAATATTTTGCGATATTAAAATGGTGTGGGGTGATAAAGAGAACCGAATCGCTGTGATAGCATTACACAAAGTAGGTATGGAGCCAAATGCAATTTTTAAAACTCTCCATACACTTGGTATTAGTAAAATGTTTGTGTACCGGGCTATTAATAGGTACAATGAGACCTCCTCTGTTTGTGACAGAAAAAGATCTGGCCGTCCACGTAGTGTTCGTACGAAAAAGGTGGTCAAAGCAGTAAGGGAAAGAATTCGAAGAAATCCTGTCCGAAAGCAAAAGATTTTATCTCGGGAAATGAAGATAGCACCTAGAACCATGTCGCGTATTTTAAAAGATGACTTAGGACTTGCAGCCTATAAGAGACGCACTGGCCATTTCTTAACTGATAATTTAAAGAAGAATAGGGTGGTAAAATCGAAACAACTACTGAAGCGGTACGCAAAGGGAGGTCACAGAAAAATTTTGTTTACGGATGAGAAAATTTTTACAATTGAGCAACATTTTAACAAACAAAATGACCGTATTTATGCTCAAAGCTCTAAGGAAGCTTCCCAATTAGTCGACAGAGTGCAACGTGGACATTATCCGACTTCAGTGATGGTTTGGTGGGGTGTTAGCTATGAAGGAGTGACTGCGCCATATTTTTTGTGAAAAAGGTATCAAAACATCGGCACAAGTGTATCAAGATACCATTCTTGAGAAGGTAGTTAAGCCCCTTAACATCACCATGTTCAATAACCAAGTATGGTCCTTCCAGCAAGACTCGGCGCCGGGTCATAAAGCTCGGTCCACGCAGTCTTGGTTGGAATCGAACGTTTCGGACTTCATCAGAGCTGAAGACTGGCCGTCGTCTAGTCCCGATCTTAATCCGCTGGATTATGATTTGTGGTCAGTTTTAGAGAGTACAGCTTGCTCTAAACGCCATGATAATTTGGAGTCCCTAAAACAATCTATACGATTGGCAGTGAAGAATTTTCCCATGGAAAGAGTGCGTGCTTCTATTGATAACTGGCCTCATCGTTTAAAGGACTGTATTGCAGCCAATGGAGACCACTTCGAATAAGCTTTTTATATTTTTAATTGTTTTATATTTATGTATTAAACTGACACACTGTAAAAGTAATAAATGTTATTTGCAGTTAACAATTTTCTTTTTTCTTTATTACAATATTTATGGCAAGACTAGGTATTATTAAATGACACAATATTTGCATTTAATATGGGACAATCGGATACTTTTATTTAAATATTTTTCTGTGATCAAGGAGTTATAACACTTAATTTATTTTTAAAAGTTCTTACTATCTCTCTCTTTGTTACATGCATACACACATCCATCTCTTTTTACTTCAATTCCACGTAAAGGTTGTCTAGAGGGCATAACTTTAAGCAATTAGATCGCCTACTGTAAAATTATGGAGTGGTATTCCTTTGTACCATTGTTATTTCTTTTAGGCTCTTTTTCTGTTACATCACTACATAGTATAAAACAAAGTCGCTTTCTCTGTCCCTATCTATGTATGCTTAAATCTTTAAAACTACGCAACGGATTTTGATGCGGTTTTTTTTTTAATAGATAGAGTGATTCAAAAGGAAGGTTTATATGTATAATAACATCCATTAAATAGTGGAGAAATATTGCACCCGTGCGAAGCCGGGGCGGGTCGTTTTAAATAAAGAATATTCGTAATTCTGTATCTGAAAACTTCTAAATATTGTTTTTGAAATAAATTTATGTACTATCAACTCAACACTCAAGCGGGTAATGACATTTACAAACAGCACGATCTTCTGCCAATATTTTGAACGTTTATTGCGGGAAATGCCAATTTTCTTTGAAGATGTTTTCTTTGTTGTGCTGGCAAAATTATCTTCCTTGAAAACATTTGGCGTTAATTCTTTGTCATTTTGAAAATATTTTCTATAATAAAAATTTGTTAAGTTGTTAGTATTATAATCCACATATTAATACATGAAGGAAATACTTTTTATCCATTTAAGTGCTTTACGCTCACGGAGGAGTGTGAGATCTGGCATGATTAAAGTCCTCATCCCTCCCATATAATCCCTCTAAGTAATAGAGGAGGCCAACAGTGGGACAGTATTTTACTAAGTAGTAGAGGAGGCCAACAGTGGGGCAGTATTTAATACAGGGCTGATATTATCTATACTATTATATAAAGCTGAAGAGTTTGTTTGTTTGTTTGTTTGTTTGTTTGTTTGTTTGTTTGTTTGTTTGTTTGAACGCGCTAATCTCAGGAACTACCGGTCCAAACCGAAAAATTCTTTTTACGTTGGATAGCCATTTGTTCGTGGAGTGCTATAGGCTATATATCATCACGCTATACCCAATAGGAGCGGGGCAGTAATGGCTAATCTCAGGAACTACCGGTCCAAACTGAAAAATTATTTTTGCGTTGGATAGCCCTTTGTTCGTGGAGTGCTATAGGCTATATATCATCACGCTATACCCAATAGGAGCGGGGCAGTAATGGCTAATCTCAGGAACTACCGGTCCAAACGGAAAAATATTTTTTGCGTTGGATAGCCCTTTGTTCGTGGATTGCTATAGGCTATATATCATCACGCTATACCCAATAGGAGCGGAGCAGTAATGGCTAATCTCAGGAACTACCGATTCGAACTGAAAACATATTTTTGTGTTGAATAGTCCTTTGTTTGTGGAGTGCTCAAAGTTATATATCATCACGCTATGACCAATAGGAGCGGAGCAGTAATGGCTAATCTTAGGAACTACCGGTTTCAACCAAACAATTCGTTTTGTGTTGGATTGGCCATTATTTGTGTACCGGTCTAAGCTATATATCATCACGCTATGACCAATAGGAGCGGAGCAGTAATGGCTAATCTCAGGAACTACCGGTTTGAACTGAAAAAATTCTTTTTGCGTTGGATAGCCCTTTGTTCGTGGAGTGCTATAGGCTATATATCATCACGCTATGACCAATAGGAGCGGAGCAGTAATGGCTAATCTCAGGAACTACCGGTTTGAACTGAAAAAATCTTTTTGTGTTGGATAGCCCTTTGTTCCTGGAGTGCTATAGGCTATATATCATCACGCTATGACCAATAGGAGCGGAGCAGTAATGAAACATGTTGCAAAAACGGGGAAAATTATGAGTTTTGAGAGCTTCCGTTGCCTGCGCTGCGTAAACGGTTAAAGTTATGCAACAATGATGTCTGACGGGATTGTTTCACTTAAAAGTTCTAAATAATATAACAAAGTCCCCGCTGCATCTGTCTGTCACGTGTTAAACTCAAAACTACCAAACGTATTAAGATGAAATTTGGTATGGAGACAGTTTGAGACCCTGGGAAGAACATAGGCTCCCGGGAAACTACTATTTTTGTAACGGAAAACTTTAGCTTGAAAAACTTTATAACGCGGGCGGAGCCGCGAGCAAAAGCTAGTTATTATATAAAGTCCATATAGAGGAGTACAGAAAAATAAATTTATGTTTGATATGTGTTACTAATATATTAAATTCGATGGTCGAACTTCGACCACTGAACGTCCACTAATCTATACTAATACTAGCTGACTCGACAGACGTGGTCCTGTCTTAACTATGTATGCACGCACGCATTCTGTCGATCGCTGACAGTTATTTCAAACCACTGACAGCTATGAAAATAATATTGTCGCTAAGTTTTCTTAAATTTTCTAATTTTCCGCATAAGTTTTTGAATTTTTTCGTTCTTAAGAACCATCTCCTGACAATAACAAACACAAAAAAGAAATAGTGAAATCGGTCCAGCCGTTCACGCGTGATGGCGTGACTAAGGGAAATAGGGATTCATTTTTATATATATAGATAGATATAAAGCTGAAGACTTTGGTTTAAACAAGCTAATCACAGGAACTACTTAACTGATTTTGAATTATTATTTCACAAATAGTAAGCTAAATTACTCCTGAATACTATACGCTATTTTTTATCCGGGAGAAACTTCCACGCGGGGAAGCCGCAGTTAAAAGCTACTTATTATAATTTGTTGTTGAATTACTACAAAATTATATTCCCCACACATGCCACTAGAATACTTGTAAGTCAGGCTCAAAAAAGAAAAAAAATCGTTCAGCGCTTTCTGCGTTTCTTTCTATATTCAAACTTTAGCATTTCACTTATATTATTTCTTTCGTCGCTAGATCTATATATATAAAAGAATGTTGTGTTAGTTACACTATTTTTAACTCAAGAACGGCTGAACAGATTTGGCTGTAAATTGGTAGGGAGATAGCTTAGAACCAGGAGCCGGACATAGGATACTTTTTATCCTGTTCCCACGGGAACGGGACGTGACATACAATGCGGTATAACAAAACGAAATTTGGTATGGAGATAGTTTAAGACCCTGGCAAGGTTATAGGCTACTATCCCGGGAAAATATATAGTGGGACTTCTATCCCGGAAAACTCCTTCACGCGAGCGAAGCCGCGAGTAAAAGCTAGTAATCTAATAAAACAGACCGTCTAGTCGCTGAACGAGTTCAATTCAACAAATAAACCGACATACGTCCAGTGTAATTAACGTGTCGAAATGGAAGCTGCATCGTAAACGTTGAGAGACAGAAATATCTTGCGAGTCTCGACTCCCCACTGTACTAAACGGAAACTTTAGAATAATTTTATTATAGTAATAATCCTCGCGTTATTGGTATCCTGTATAGAGTTTAAAATAGATGTCTATTGTAGATGTGAACCTTGCGGATTAGTTTTGATTTAAATACTGTCGTTTTTAAAAAAGGAGGTTATCAATACGAAGTCTTTGTTCTTTTTTTATCTTTGTTACCTCAGAACTCAGTCATTTGTTAACCGAGTTGGAAAAATCTTTTTTTTATTTTGGACCAGTATATAGGACCTTTATATTAGTTGTGGTAATGTTAAATAATTTTGGTTGGTTTTTGAAGGCGATCAAATTTTTTGTTAAAATTTTTTCAATAGAACATCCTGATCAGAATAACATTATTTTTACATTATATATTTGCAATGACGTCACATGTTAAATAAATAGATCATATCAATTATAATTGATTTACTTCGGGATCAGAGCAAATACTAATATTGGGATTGATTACAAAGAACCAACTTTTTGAAGTTGATTTTCGAAAAGTCCCCTTTTACCCTTGGGATTTGAACCTGCGGACATTCGTCTCGACAGTCCGTTTCCCACACACTAGACTATCGGCGCTTCCTCTTCATCTGCGGCAGACAGTAATTGATAGTTTAATAAACACAATTGGCTCTGTTGATCGATTGAACCTTGTCCAAGGCTGCTGAAGATGGAGTAATTGAATGTACATTAGCAATGAAAAGAACTGGGAGTCAAGTCATGTTTAGATATTAGTAGACCACGGAGCATAAACTATACAGTCTAATACTAACTAGAAAGCTATGCTTAGTTAAAACACAAATTTACTCGATCAGCTGTAAGTCAAAACCCGCCATCTTGCCTCTTAATAAGGTTTAAACTAGAAAACTGGTGATGTTTTTGACAGCTATTTAAGCAATTCTTAACCACCTCTTATAAATACAAGTTTATAATTAAGACTGATTATAATCTACAGTAATATAAAAAAGAAAAGGTAGTTCTGTGTTTTCTAATATTAAATGAGTATAAAGATCACACAATGCATTAGGCCTAGCACCAAATGTTAACTACACAACACGGCCATGCCGTGGTTAAATTGTTTACATCCAATTAATCGTAACGAAGGTCGAGTGAGTTCGCAGTTAGAAACAGAAACCCAACCTTGTATGACGTGGTAGATTTACGATCGCATAACCCATGGCGGTCCGTGTTACTGATTTTATTTAGATCTGTGTAACACATTGAATAGCGGGGATTGAAAACAAGGGCGTTTGACATGTACAACTGAAACGTTTGGTAAGTCACATTTCGCTGCCTCGCGAATAAGGTTCTATGTTATCGATGTATGTTATATTTGATGTACAAATTAAATTATACTAATCTATGTCTTTTTCATTGAAAAATCCCATCATCCCAAAACGTAAATAAAAAGGGAACCATATTGTCTTTTAATTTTTTTACCAATGCTAATTATGCAATACAATTATTAATTTTAAATAACACATAATATATAATATTAAATCGGTGCTTATATTTGTTAAATTAACTCGTAAACAATTTGAAAATATTGCAAACATAGTACCTACAGTGGTTTTTCCGTATGTATGGTGCGTCGCCTACAACATATTTAAAGCACTGATACAGAAGATGGGGGCGTAAATTATACATGTTTTACAAAATAGTATTTCACCTTCACCCAGGTCAATTCGTATAAACATATTATAAATTAAGTCTAGTTTGGACTGGGAAAGTAAAATATTAGAATACGCACACGCGTTTCTTTAACTCCTTTTTCCTAGGAATATCTTCACATCATTTACCCTTTTCTAGCTTATCAAGTTTGCGAAAATATTTGGATGTTTGTTAGAAGTAAACATATAAATAGCTGAACGTATTTGGATGAAATTTAGTACACTGATAGACCATGTCCTAAATTAACAAATAGTTTACTTTTTATCCCGTTAATTTGCTCTAATAGAAATAAATGGTATTTTAAAATGTGATTCTTTATATAGATGGCGCTGGTGTCGTACAGATGGCGCCTGGATCACTACAGTGCTTTTTTTTTGACCTGACAATACCTGTTAGCCTGGCAGGGCCTGCTTATACAAACATCCCGGACTTTCGGGTGTGTTTTAGGCACTCGAACGCTTTGAATAAATTAATTGACCATGCGGAGGGCGACCCACTAACGGGTCACGAATCTCGGCTCAGGACGGTCACAGGGAGAGGATAAGACATCAGCGATTAGAGGTCTTTTGGAGAAGGAAAGACTTTTCACGCAGACGCAGCAAACACCTAGTAATTCATATTTCACATTTTGTCAGCTATGTTAGGTCCCATGTATAAAAGAGTGAGCCTTTTGCCATTCGTGGAGCACAATTCCACACTCCAGGCTGATACAAAGCAGAATAAGATAATATCGCCTTTACCTCCCTCCGCCGTGGCGTAAAGAAGCAGCTCCGTAGACCGGCATGGTTGTGTCGAATGGCATGAGATAGTTATCTGTTGCCATGCGATACTCTATCTAGACGCATCACGCTTACCATCAGGTGCAGTGTACTCACTTTGTCGTGCTTGATTAAACAAAAAAAGAAAAATTCGAACCCAAGACCCGGTAGCGTACTTACCCCAGAGGGGCTCTATATCTATATTTGTTGGGGGCTCTTCAGGGTAGTGCGAACTTCTAGGCGCCCGTTTAATTTAATGTAGGTATGGGCCAAGAGGGACCTCAAAGCTCGGGGACCCCGTACCACTGGTACCGTATCGGCTGATACCGTATGAAGACCTCAGTACATTCGTATGACTACTTCACACTATTAAAGTAGCCAGTTTATTTAAAATAGCGCAAATACGAGTAGGAGCAAATTGTTTATTGCTGCAAGTAATGTTGAAATCTGTTCAACACTAGAGTCTAGTTTTGCTGATACAAAAACATATTCGTCATGTATTTGGCAGTTTGTCAATACGTATATCTCTGTGGGGATATTCGTTCCAGGCCATTAACCCGTGTAATGACGGAGTAGCTGGCACTCCTCAACTTGTGATAATTATCTGTTTTTTTTATTGCTTTGAATGACGAGACGAGCTTGCCGTTCGTTGGATGGTAAGCGACATGACCGCCCATAAACAGTAGAAACTTTGTCCAACACCTTGAATTGCAAAGTACTATTTGGTATTTCACTGTGCTCGCCATAATGAGACATGAAATGTGTCTTATTATGTCTATTAGTTACACTATTATTATTATCGTTCGATTTAATGGTGAAGGCAAACATCATGAAGGCAACAACAGCACCATTTAAGTATAGGTTACCTAAAGTTAAAGAAATGATATATTTCAAAAAGTTTCATAAGTTCTCAGGGTATGTTGCATAATTATTATATATGTAATCGAATAATCGCGTCATTTTCAAAATAAAATTGTCGTCAGTTATAACAGTATATCAACTTCTCTATTCGATAAGAATATTCCAGGAAAGTGCATTTCGATAAAGTATAATATAGTCCAAGTTACCGTCATGACTAATCTAATAATATAGTATAAGTTTGTGACAATGTATGTTCATACGAAGTTAACTTCTTAACCATTGAAATAATTCAGAAGAATATTTTCACACGGACCTAATTATTACCTAACATTTAACATGTAGCCTACTTTTAATAACTAAAAAATGCCAACACAATTTCAAGATCACCCAAGCGATGCCACGGGCATAAGCTAGTGATGTACCTTATCACACTATCGATAACGTCGGTAACGTTTAGTTATCAATCATCGCCGTTAGGCTTTGCCGATGTCATTATACGTAGAATAAAAGTTAATATTATGTAACCTACTTTTAATAAATAAAAATGCCAACGTAATGTCAAGATTACACAAGTAGTTCCACGGGCATAAGCTAGTGATGCAATAAACTTTATCACACTATGGACAAACATCGGTAAATTCAAACGTTTAGTCATCAGTCAAAGCCGTTTCGCTATACTGATGTCATTTTACGGAGAATAAAAGTTGACAAAAACTGTGAAAAACCTGTTGCTGACATATTGAAATGTTAAATGATGATTGATTGATTTTAGCTGTTAGCTAATTGGGGATTTGTGAGGTATGCAGGGCAAACAGTGTGCGGGGGGGGGGGATCTACTCGCTCATCTACTCCAATAAGGCAACTCCGAGACGAAAGAGAACGCGGGTGGTTAACCTCCCGATGTTCTAGACGTCAAGAGCGTTTTAGGAATTCGGTGGCTTAATCCCATACTAATTGAAACGGGCTTCAAGGCGGAATCCCTCAGGGACGGCTCCGGGCAGCTATCTTTGTGCAACAGGGTATCCCAGGGTCTCTCGAATGCACCAAAGGCCACCGCGGGGTTTTAATTGTTATGTTTAGTTGATTCAGCGGTTCATTTGCTTGTTTGTTCTGGCTATATTCATTAAAAAAAAAACTGACAATAACTACTTTCAAAAATAATGCAGCTTTTAAAAATGAAAAGTCCAGTTTCAGATTTAAATTGTAAATTATGATACGCCTTTTTTATCCTTTGTGCTCTAGACAATTTTATCTTAGTTTCTTCTATGTGAAATCGGGAATCATCTACGATAAAAGATCGACTCAGGCCCTCTTACATGGGACCTGACCAAAAGTACCCGATATACATCTGCCAATTCCTTTTTTTTGCAGCACGCGTTGTCGCTACCACCACTGGAGTGAGTGGAACGTTTATTTTGATTTTACCTTTCCGTCAAACTAATGGGGACGTTCGAGAACGTTAAGCGAGTTGCTATGTTTATGTATGTTTTATATAATATTTACTAGTCAGGCGTGGTCCTTTAGATAAGTGGTACGATGAGCGCAAGGTCATCTACATATTAACTCATTCAACTAGATAATGCTCGAGTTGCATTGTTCAACTCTAGTTTCTGCGTAGAACGGAACGAAAAATGGTCTAATGTTCCGTCTTGTTAGTTTTAGTTTATTAATTTAGCATTGGCTTCAATTACTTCTAGATATTCTAGTCCCCACCAAAAACTTGAAACATAGTACACGAAACCTGACAACACTAAAATATGGAACCAAACAATCTTACTAATATGTATTATAAATGCTAAACTTGATGATCGATTGAACTTGATTCGCTTTCTATCTTCAAAAAGAAAATATTGAACTCGCTTGTTGTAACCTAAATTTAGTTTTATCTTCAGTCTTATATTTACCCCCTTATTCATAAACATTTTTTATCTAATGACCGAGTAAGGCTGTGATAACAAGTCTGTTTCTCAGTGCTGACGGCATGGCAGTCTTCGCAGTGCGTAGACGTAGGGCCGTTGTGATTGGCTAATATTGAAATACAACAATAATAACCAATCACAACGGCCCTATGTCTATTTCTCAGTGCCGTTGGGCACTGAGAAATAGGCTTGTTATCACAGCTTTACTCCGTCCTTAGATAAAAAACGTTTATGAATAAGGGGGTTAGAATATACTGCACTTATGGTGCAGCCAATTGTTTATTGTTATGTATTTAATATGTTCATGCTGTGACGGCCTGTAATTAAAACAGCACTGTAGCAATTACTTATGGAATTGTTAAAAAACAAACTATGTAAGGTGTATGTTTTGTTGGCTGTTCAAATAAATAAATAAATAAATAAATGATGTTTTAAGATGTCTGTTAATAAAGTAAATGCATATACCTCTGATCGGAACTAGATGAAATATGGTACAGTGATAGCACTTCATATCTCTAAATTTATATTTTAACCAAAATGTATTTTAAACCATGACACTCGTGTAAGTAAAAATCAAGTGCAATTTTTGCACATTAGACTCACGCGTAGTGAACTGGCTTCTTTTTTAAATTCATATATCTCTGCTTGCTCTTATTTATTTACAAGCGGAGTCTTTCTTAACTATGTTTTAAACACGTTACATATTTATATCTGTTATGCAATGATTTCTTCAACCATGCTCGTTATTTTATTTCTCATCCGCCATTGAACATGCCTGTTCGCTGTACAGAATGCATCTCGTTTTACATTCTCATCTCACAGACCAAGTGTTTACCGATAGTTATTTTTAAATCCATCGATACACATACTAATCTATTCTCACGTAAGATTTCCTGCACCACTATTTGTATGGCTTTTATTACGCGCTGCATGTTTGTTAGTAAACCTAAATGATATAGGAAATGCTAGCGATGGATTTGAATTTTAATGTTATTCGAAATTGGACCTTAGGTAGAACATTAGATTTCGACCAATTTTACGTACTTGAACTCTACTGCTAATCTACATTTAAGTTCAATCTTATATAACCTTATATAAAGAAATTACTCCAGAGAAGAACGAGAAAGAAACTCTAGTATTCTTCTTCTTAAACCAGCTTACGATACTTGTAGAGCAAGACAATATCTATCACGAGAGTGTCAAGAAATTGGCATACACCATTAGAGGTAGCATTGCGAGTAAGTAACTTGACATTAAAAATGAATCATAATATGCAAGCAAACTAGTCGGATGTATAAAACATTTATGTAAATGTAATAAATATGATAATGAATGTATTCATGTTAGTTGATGGTGTTAAGTCGTCTATATACAAATGAGAAAGTCTTCGATAATCTAGAATTGCCATCCCTCGCTGTGATTTAGAACGAAGCATAAAAAGGTTTCATAATTCACGACAGTTATAGTAAAATGCACTGTGATGGTATCAAGAACGCCATTCATAATGAAAGAACTATTTTATTCTATTTATATAAATGTATTATTATAATTAGTTGGCCTTATACGTGATGATTATTCTATTATTGTTAATATTATAATTTTATTTTAATGTATTTTGTGGATGTGGAATTAGCCTGTAAGAAATTGTTGCACTTAGGTATTAGTCATATTGATTTAATCCGTTTTAAAATTGTATTGGTGTAAACAATTGTTGGCTAGTCAAATAAATAAAATAATTTTATGCACATCATTCGTAATTGAAGTTAATGATACTCAGTTGTCTAATAAAAAGTATTGTCCTCAATTCTTAACATCTTAACAGGGGACAAGATCTAACTGCTAAAAATGTGGACGATTTCTAAAATAAAATACGTCTTTGAGCTTTACTGACACCGGGGTGCCAGCTATGTATAGTAAAATAGTGAAATAGCGGAACCTAGCCCCCCTTAGTTACCTCTATTATAAAAACATCAGTTAAAATAATTCACTAATAATTATTGTTTGTGAAAATATATATAGTCGGTTGAAAGGCATTTTTTTTGCCTATTTTAAAATAAGCATGATTTTCTATGATTTTTTTAACCTAGTTAAAATTTTTCAAAAATACAAAATCGCCTAAGTCCCTTAGTCTTTCAACCGTCAATATAGAGAGAGGTACATAAGTTTGTGAACTGATTTGAAAAAAAAAAAAGAAATCCTTACTGACCAGTAATTTTCGACAAAACCACCACATCAAAACCACTATCAATACTTTCCATTGGACTCATTTGTGTCATGTTATAGATATTACGATTCCCTAATAGCCCTAAGTAAACTATCGAAACTGAAAAAAAATGCGATTTTCACTCCTTTGGCGTTTCGTTATCTCAGTAAGTACTAGTTACACCCATTGGCACTCATTGATAATAGCGTCTACCCGAATGTGGAAGGTTTGGAAAACGAATAATACGTACAATTGGTATTGATAAGTTTATCCAGAACCCTTGTCGATGGTCCTTCTTAACCGAATTTCGGCCACGGTGGCTAATCTCAAGGGAGATCAGCCACGCAGAACATGTTATAGTGCACAAGTGTGTGCGCAATAGACAGGTGCACTCTTTGTTCCTCCACTCTCATAGTGCGGTGAGACAGTAATCCGACATGACCAGAGAGAGAGAGAGATCAGGACCAACGGCCTTACGTGCTTTCCGAAGCACGAGGTTACAAACACCACCTATTTCATAAATTCGAGCTGTAACTGAGTAATTTTTAAGATGGAAAAACCCAGTCACAATTATTTTGGCCCGATCTGGGATTTGAACCCAGAACCTCAGCGAGGTAGTTGCACTCGCACCGTGTACAACTACGCCACTGACGTACTCGTGTACGTAACACACTGTCTACTACCAAACAGATAAAAAAAATGTAAATGATTTTTTTTTATACGTTAGGAGCCTTCGATTAGTCTCATAATGCCTAGTAATTACACTGGCTGTTATGTATTTTAAACCGGAACGCATCAATGATTACACTCTTGCAGAAGACAAAGTCTTATCTGAATTGTATTTGCCGTTACTCATGCAATATGTCATTAAACTAACAATAGTAATGTATCACTGCAATAATTAGTGTTGTTTAAACAAATTTGTCGATGGGTCATTACGCGTTTACCACAAGATATGTATGTTACATGAAGGAAACAATGAAATATTTTCCTTGATTTGAACTGGATTTATAATATTTTTTTATTATAAATAATTCTTCATGACATCAACGGCGTATTATTTCTTAACGGCCTCCCACGAGCAAAGGGCTTTGAGCATTCGTTCCACACAATTTCAGCGCATGTGTACGTACGTATTCGTAAAGATTTACGAAAAATTCCATAAAAAAATAGATTTTAGGCTTTTTAAAAACATTTAGACTACCAAAATGTTCCTTTTTAATTATTGTCTTTCAAATTGTATTGATTACAAATTAATATGATGCGTTAAATGCATTTATAAATTTGAATTTGGAATTCTTAACCAAAGAGGAGATATTTCAGATCAAAGTGGCCAGTACGACAAAACGCCAATTTCATAATATGTAAAGTTCTAATATTTCCCCGGGAAAAAAGTTGCTTATAGTACTTAGGAGTTTTGACCAAATTCAAAATCAGTTTAGTAATTCATGAGATTAGCGCCTCCAAATAAATTCTTCAGCTTTATAATATATTTATGTAGATATAAAACCATTTCGCCCGGTATAATATTGGTAAATTGCCAGTCTTGAGCTGCATTGCGGTTTGATACCAGACAGGACGGCGACCTATCTCGCCTCTCTAATATCGTATAGATCGGGAAAATATCACGCTAAAGATGATTTATTTTGGGACTGATTTTTCAATAGCCTTATAACATTAATTAGGTCCTAAATATATTATACATATGTAAGAATATATAAACATTACCAAGTTGCAAGCAAAGTTCTTATTAATAAAAAAAATCACTCAATAAGTTGAGGATCGCTCAATAATGACGAACAGGTCAACACACTAATACACAGGTCAGACTTAAAACAGAAAACCGACTCATGGCTGAATCACTCCCCATTTGCAACAAGTATCATTTTAGCGTGAACTTTTGACTCGAGCAGACATCCGCTAATCCCTAGGTTTTTCGCAAAATGTATTGTCATCGAAATTTCTTTTTTTATACGCGCACGGCAAAATGACCCCTCTGCACTTGATGGTAAGTGGAGTTGGGTCCAATAGAATGTCGACTGACGAGAGATGATTAACCCTCGACAGTCGACACAATTATGCCGGCCGGTTGGAACCTGATAAACACGGGCTGATCCCGGAACGCGACACACTTACGTGGGCCACCATGGCGGGTTTTAACACCTTGCGTACGGTGGTCGCTATTCGGGTTGATATAAAATATATTATTTATACAAATAAAGTCTGTGTTCGCACCAATCATTTACATTTAACAATTTAAATATTTTGTATACATTTGATTATTTCCTGAATAATTTTATGCAACGCTTCGACAGTGATAATGATTGTTTATGCTGTAAATAGGATGGCTTTTTTAAAACGTAAACACGCGAGTCTAATGGCATACTCCTGGAGTTTACGGAGAGATTTCTTAAGATATTCTCTATTATACTAAAAATTTACTTTAACATATTAATATTTAAATAAATTCTAGCAACTGGTTATTTATTTTATTAGTTA
This sequence comes from Manduca sexta, assembly GCF_014839805.1. Classification (NCBI taxonomy): domain Eukaryota; kingdom Metazoa; phylum Arthropoda; class Insecta; order Lepidoptera; family Sphingidae; genus Manduca; species Manduca sexta. The sequence goes on along the minus strand of NC_051116.1, from coordinate 2,036,943 downwards.
TTTAAATTTGCTCCAAATTTTTAATTCAAACTGATAGTACATAGATGAATTCTAAGGCTGCTTGAAACATAGTGCCACAATAATCCGCTAGGGGCGTTGTGCGTCATTGGACAAATATTTCACGTTTACTAAAACGCGATAGCAACCTCTAAAACTAACATTAGTCACAGTTTTAACAATTAGCAATAATTATCAATATACATTGTAAATAACATTGTCGCGCAACATGTCTGAGAATAGGTATTGAAAACGTGATTTCTAGTAAAAACTCTTGGAAAACCGTCATTAAAGAAACTATAAAAAACATTAGATCAACAAACTACGTAGGAGGAATATGCATGTAGAAAGACTGGTTGTTAAAATACCACGCCCACACCGAGGTCATTTAAGTTTAAATAATACTTAATTATTTGGTGGCAAGTACAGAGTAATTTCTGCGTTTAAATCTAAAAACTTTAGATTTGAAGTTACTGAAAGAACGCTTGCGGAATATATTTTTGTTTGTTATTAATGTTTCCAAGATTAATAACTTATTACAATTTAAAATTCGGCTACCAAACGTCTCTCTCAAAGGACCAGTAGCCACAGAGGTAACATTAAAAAAAATGCATTGACAGTTCATACTCACCACTTTATAGTTCTTGATGCTCGGCAAAAACCTCTTCTGCTCAACCTCTTTCTTCTGAAACACCTCGTTGATGATATTTCCTATGGCCTGAGCGCCATAGTTCAACAACGCCTGCCCGCCCTGATTTAGCAATTGTCTTCCGGCGCCTTGAATAAGCGCGCCAAAATTGGCGCCGCCATTTTGGTTCGCCATGGCGGCCCTTTCACACTACACACTATTTATTAACAGTCACTTTTTGCTAAGACATTTTCGTGTAGTCACTGTGATAACAATAAACGTAAAGCGATTTCAATATTGTACTGTATGCTAACTATATGTACCATATTCAGTGACAGATAATAAAGTATAGGTAAACAAATAATACGTAGGTCTACCCTCTTTGTATTTTATTCTAGATCTGTCAATTTAACCTAGTTGATAGAAATGATTGGAAAGTGGGTAGTTATCTGTTTACATTATATTTCTTTATTCACTAAACATGGTATATATACACAAAAGATAAACGTTTTACAATATAACTAAAAACGTCAAAAAATCCCGCCTAAAACGTCATCTTTATAAAACACCGGGCACGAGAAACACAGTCACACAGCCTCAGATGTGATCACAATACTAAAGCGGTTGGAATCGTTTGGAGGACGACCATTGCGCGGCGCTTCGGCACAATGACATCATGCCTGTGCGTGATAATTACACCACCTGAGTATCCCTTTATATTCTATAATTTCCGCACCCAATGTTCTAGATTCTATAAGCCTACTCTATATTTGTGGTAGATTCTATTTCTAACGGCATTTTTAATATTATGTACTAGGTAAGTCACTTTAATTTTTTTTTCTTTAATATTTCTTATGTAACGCAAATGTTAGTCATTGAAATAAAACTATTTTACGGATTTTATTCTAAAACAGTAAAAATATTGATTCAGTAATTTTACATTGACAATAAATTTATACATGGCTTATTTACTGATGTCAGAAAATAATGTCACAAAGCCAATAATATTATCATTAGTTATATTTATTAATCATTATGATCAAATGACACTTCAATAGTCTTATGTTAAGTTAGTTGACCATAGCGCCATCTGTTAGTAAAGCTAAGATAAAAATACAGGGGAACTATTTACAAGTTTCATAGCAAATACATAATAAACAACTTCAGCGGCATAGTTGTAGTAAGATAGGACTGTGGTGTTGAGGACTTGGGTACATTGATATGGGTTTTTCTACTCAGTATCAATTCGGAGTCTTGAATATGTGATCAATATGTCAATAGATCAAATCATCCATACATCACATCATGGGACAGAATATTCAGGGATGAAAGAGGGTGCATTGCACCTACCAGAAATTAAAAAGGTGTGAATGTGTGTACATAATAAACTACTGAGTCGTTCTTATGATTTTTAACTTCATTGAAAAAATACCTAATCATTATTATAATGGAAATGCAATGTAAGCTACTCTGATTACATCGAAAACAATTTAACGGTCATAAGGTTAATTTGCTTAGCGTCATATTTTTGTAAGGTATACATATAATTTTTTAAATCATTGAACTCATAGTTCATAATAAGTATTCAGAAAATTGTATATATTTTTTAAATGTGTATATTGAATGCTTGTTTAAAGAGCATTGTCATATGTTATGACTACCTCACGCCTTGCATCCACTTTCATCTGATCCCGCACACTACCCTTATAATTATAAATTATTATTTAACCAGAACTCTAGCCCCTTTTGATACATTAGCTGACAACGCAATGCACTATTAAATTCCCCTATATTATTATCAATATTTTTATGTATACTATACACACAGTCCAAGAAAATATGATGTATATCTTTCCCTATTAGAGCAGTCTGACGAGTCTGACGCCTGCATGACATGTTTAAACTAATAGCTATATATCTACATCAGTTTACTATCGTTCAATAATATTTACTGCTGATAGCTTATCAATAATCTCCTGTAATAACATTGAATAATTTGTTTATTGTTTGATCATGTTAATGCTGATAACTCCAATGTCATTAAATTATATAAGCAACAAATTATTCCGTTTTGAATAAACATACATACAGCATGGTTCTAGGTTGAGTTTTCAGGGGTAGGCAGAGGTGTAACACACATTTCTGAAGTTAAGTTAGGTGCTGTTAGAAGGCAAGCCCATTGCCATTTGTCAGGAGCAATTCTGGACTCCTGAATCATACTGGATGAACTACATGTAACTTTAAGAGTTTTTTAAAGTTCTCTGTGTATCAAGGAGTATTATTAATATTTTTAGACAATCACTATATTCCACTTGATTAACTATGTTCAAGCATATCCCCTGTGACTGTTATGGAAACTAGACCTCTTGTTAGGAATAAATTGAAAAGCATCTTATACATGGTAGCTTAAAACCAATTGGAATAAAATTTTAACGAAACACATCTTTAACTATAGAAATAGTCAAGTTTTAAACTATTTTTCTATTCTCTAAAATATGTACAAAAAAAAGGTTTCATATGGAAAAAAAAACACCTTTCTTTTCTCGCCTTATGCTCTGTTTATAAATTACAAGAGAATTTGACAAAAAACGGTTACATTCTTGAAATGTTGCATTTTACAACTTTATTTTCTGGGGACGGCAAATTACAATGCCATGGTTGGCCTTGATTAGAAACCTACATTTCTGACTGTACCCTACTTTAGAAGTTATTTATACAAAATATCACTAAAATTCTAATTCTCATAGCTAAAATAGTACCTGAAATACAGCATGTCAACTGTATTTTATCATTTAACACAATTATCACCGCAAATCGTTGAAACTGAGCTCATGCCGTAGAAATATTTCTCACGGAATATTCTGCGATGTGGAACGCATTCAAACGGTAACTTTTTAACAACATTCAATAAAATATAATCACACACAACACAAGAATGAAATCGCCATCACATGAAACATAGTTTAGGTATCAATAACGTATTATTTTATAAGAAAATAATGATTTTATCTAAGAGAAACACCATACCGTCAGAGTTCCGATTTACACTGACAGTATAACAACCGACTAAATGCGAAAGCTCGACATAGTTCTAAGACACGATATTCCGATAACCTACTAACCGCGGTCGGCTATCTTGTCCATTATTGCCAGCGTATAGAATGACGTAATCTGTTATTTGAGTTAAATTCCTGTGATTTGCTAGTTCTCATGGTTTTTGTTACAAATATTTTGTTTCATTTATTGAGTAAATTAGCTAAATAATTTTGGACTTCTTGCTTCACACATTTGATTTTATTAGTAACAACATTAAGTGTTGTCCTTGAACTTAATAAATAAGGAAACTTGCCAAGAGGTTTTGAAATGTGAATTCATGTTCGAATATCATGATTTATCATTTCCGTTTATATTGTTTCTAGAACTGTACACAAAATTTAACGACAATAATTTATATTTACACTAGCAGTAGTCTCTGAGAGCTAAATGTGGGTGTATGGAACTAATATAATGATGTAACAGGATTTTTTGGAAAAGAAGTTATACCTACCTAGTTATCATGTCATGGGACGTTAGTAATAATATAAAAAAATAAGAAATCGTCTCTATAACATTGAACAGTATTTGTATTGATACCTATCCACTTTTTGTAGACATTTAGGTTTAATATAAGCATCTGTGGCAAACTCTATACATATAAAATTAATGATCAAGATACGTGATAGTCTAAAGAATTATTTTTCAGCATTTCCATCAAACAATATAATAATTATAATACTTATATAACACAAACATAATAAAGTAAGCTTAAAATGCACTGGCACTTAATAAGAAATCATGCGCTGTAGGTAAATATTACCGAATTTGTCTGAAACCAGTTTGCCTTGTAAGTAAACAAGGTGTGTTGGTTTGTACGCACTGATTGTGGCCTGTACATATATAGGCATTACATATTTCAAAAGGCTACTGTAAAGTACAAACAAAAAATAGTATCTATGTAGGTAATAATATGTTGTATGTATGTACAGTGTATGAATTTTTACAAACTGGTTAAAGTATAGTGGGTACATGGACGCCACCAAGATTTGTATTAGGAAGGTGCATTTGCACCTACGCATTATGCTACATAATATAAAGTTTTTTTTCTAATACAAATCGCGCGGGTTTTTGAAAATGCTCTAATAAAAAAAAATCCTCTGTGCTCGATAGTTCATATTATAGCACATTTATTCAGTAACTTATATTTATTGGGATTTATTTCTGGACAGGGGGTTGCACGAGTACCTACTTGCACTCTTCTCCCAGCGCCCATGAGTGGGTAGTAGGTATGACTAAAGACCAAAGAATAATAATTATTAATCAAGTCGTCTTCTCAGTGCGTAAAGGTAGATTAACAACAGGAAATTACTAATGAATAGATCCCGGCTGAGGTGCAACAGGTACATAGTTAATTAGAGTAATTAAAAACGGTAGCATATTGTATCAGGGATCTATAGTGTAATCGCAAAATTAATAATTGAAGGATATAAAAATATACGTTACCTATCAATATTTTAAAGGTATAATATATAGTTCAATAATTAAACCTAATTTAAACCATATGGGTATATTAAGTACAAGGAAAAGAAAAACATGCCTCGGGTACATGCAGAGCTTACGTTTTTCGAGTAACACTAAACTAGTTCTTAAATGTCGCGACCTTATTTTAACTTGATTTAAGCTTGTTAACTTCACAAGAACTTATACAACCACGCCGGACTGTTGTTTGAGCGCTGCAGGCGCTCGCAACCCTGAAAAATTAAGCGACCATGCTAAGGGCAACCCACTAACTTGTTACGAAGCTCAGTACGGCCACTGGGAGAGGATGAGACATCAACAATTAGGGATGAGCGTACTAAGTTGTGACCGCCGTATATTTTATGCTTACCAATTTGTCATGTAAGCAGACAGATTTATAAGATTTTTTTCTATATTGTGAATAGTTATTAACAGTTTACCGATTCCAAATGACATGAACCTATTAGGTATTCTCTTTTGACCTAAATGCGCCAACTAACTGGATCCTAGCCATCATTGTTTATTAGCTTAGTGAATAATTCAAACAATCAGTTATCTACGTAACATAATCCAATGATAAAGAGGTCAACAGTTTTCCTCACTATGATACAAAAAGATAAGAAATCAGGCAAACCGATAACGTTCTATTAATATTAATTCATCATTTCCAATAAAAGTGGTAGAATTCATGTTGTTAAAGTTAAATTGTATGCTTTTTCTGTGCTTGTGAGAATTCATTCCCAATTCTCCCAAGAATAAGGATGATATAATAATGAATAGCAGTAACAGATACACATCTATCAACAAATTTATGTATATCTACTACATCACATGTTTAGTTAATGGTGAAAACGGGCCGGCGCCGCATCTACGCAGAGGCGGCTAATAATAGTACACCGTGGCATATTCCCTTCATTTCTCAGAACATTCTTGTGTTGTCGACGACCCTTTTATATTTATAAACTGGAAATAAAGTATGTAAAATGTCGCCGGACGAGTTCGCAAAAAATTAAAACGAGCATAAAAACCAAAGTGCATACCTATATTGTTGAGTTCTTCTGCATAAAATATTATAGAACGTTGCCGGTTCGGTACCTAGTTCTTTTATTTAATCAATCTAAAAATACGATTTGATTTTAGTATCATAAGATTAGATTCAGGCTACCTTATGATACATTAAAGTTTAAACATAGTTAATCCAACAAGCTTACGCAGAGTCTTGAAAGTTGAAATAAATTTACAACACTTTATCAGTATATAATACTTTACAGAAGAAAATAATACGTTATATTCTTCTTTGTAGACTCAATTATCCACGCTGAAGCATTGTTTTATAATATGGTTGTTAAATTGGCAATATGCCAATGAACCAATGCTTCAAGATACGATCGATAAGGGGCAAGAATTTTTCTAGACTAGGCACAGCTAGAAATTGTTTAACTGTGCAAATTATATCAGTTGTAGTCACAAAAAAGACTACACGAAACTTATTTTCAGGTTTTAATATACTATTAACTGATACCACTTAATTACTACAGATGTTTTTGATGCTTACACAATGTCAAAATAAACTAACGTCATAGGATGTTTATGCAATTGGTCCATTTCCGCGTCCGGTAATCGGACAATGCCGCGACTTGGCACAACTCTACGATGAGGTCACTCCGTATCGCATGGGGTCGCCGCAAGGCCGCGCCTCCGAACTGTCGCACGCATATACGGTTTCAGAAATTACTTTCATGATATATAACACGCACGTACGATTTACAACATACGCATTACATATACAGCAACATGTCACATCCTCTTCTCGGAAATAGGCAATAATTATACCCAGGGCTTTATCTATGAAGCACGTGGAGGCACACAGTGCTCCCAAAGGAAATATCGAAAATATAAAAAAAACTACTATTAAAAAGAACAGAAAGAGGAGATGGGGGGACAGAAATATGGACTTATGACTTTCTAGGATAAGCGTGCCCTAAAAAGGCCTGATTACACCCATAATATTACGTCAGCTCTGACAAGCACTAAATAGAAAGATCCAATATCACTATGCTCGGAAAGGGAATCGAATACAAGATCTCAGTATTGAACTCGTACTGCAATACAAGTATCCTTGTAGTTAACAGATAGACTATGCTTAATGAATATTATAACGAAACTAATTTCGATATTTTTGAATGCTGTGAAGGATACTTTAAAATCGGTATATTCTGCGTTTTTAGTACTTTGGCAACCCATGTTTTAACTTCTTTTATTGTCTTTCAAGATTCAACGGTGAGCCAAAGACAAAAAAAAGTTTTTCTTTCCAAGCAACAAGTTTTAAATAAAATTGTACATAGTTGGCATTAGCATATTATGAAAATTATTTTTTTACTTTACCTTTCCTATAGGTTCTATTTTTCCCGATTGGAAATACCATCAAATAAACTAGATAATTTATGTCCACCGCATTTTTTCCTGCTAAGAATTTTGTTACTCACTGGCGGCATAATAGGTATGTATACTTAGTATGGAAAATGTCGACTGCGGAGGGGTAAGTAATCATCCGTCGTCAGACATTTTATTGGACCCCGCTCCACTTACCATCAGGTGCAGTAGAATCATTATGTAGCATTGTAGTGTAAGTAAAAAAAAAACGAAACCAGCATTAAAAGTTGCCTAGTAGATACGGAATTTCTCTAGGAGGGACAGCTGACGAGAAGAGCAAAATAGGTGGACGAATTCAACGAAAGGCCTGCACCATGCGAGGCCCCTATAACCTCAAGGCCTTTTCTAGGGTGGGCAAAGATTATTCTAAGGTGTGCTCCACCCTTCCTTCCCAACTACGCCTATGCTTATACGCCTGTAGGCAAAAAAAAAGTTAAATTTATTAAACAAATTCAATACCATAAGTATTAAGTCGCTCGCCCAATTCTAAGCGCTGTGACTAAATAACTCCAATGGACATTTAAATAAAGCTTATAATAGCATTAACTGTGCTCATCCTGAAGCATAATAATAAGTCCTTGCATATTAAATTGGCGTTTTGACGTACTGGCCACTTTGATTTGGAATATCTCTTCTTTGGATAAGAATTCCAAATTCAAATTTATAAAATGCATTTAACTGGCACATTTGAGTTTCGAAAACTGAAATTTATTTGTTTTTTTTTCTGATATTTTTTTTCTTTGGCGTCTTAAGGCGTTAATTTGGTTTTATTAAATATAAAAAAATATGAGGATAAATTAATTATTATCAAAAGACTAAGCAACGTGGGAGTTTGATCGTTTTTTTTTTCGTAATAAAAGTGGCTTCCTTAACCCGTCATGACTTGTCAAACAGCTACGCGTGTGACGGAAAAATAACCTTATTATGTAGTATATAAGGTTATAATCCCGTGACACACGCAAATGTCATGTAGCTGTCTTGGCTCGCCGGCGAGCCACGAGAGACCAAGAGTTAAACGCGACGCGTACATACGTCACAAATGAGTCAGGTAGGTCAAAACACTTTGAGTCACTGACTGACTCAGCTAAATTGGCCAGTGATATCACGGTATCAGCGTATCGTAATGAGTAAATATTAGATGTAAACCAGTTCGTGTTTATTAGATACTAGCTTTAGCTCGCGGTTCCACCCGCATGAAAGAGTTTTTCCGGGATAACGCGTCCAGACACTCAGACGCGGTGAGGTACTTTGTTTTATTATACGTAACTAAGTAACTATAGTCCTAGTTAAGTCTAGACTGGTTTTCAGATGCTCTCGGATAACCTAGGTCGTTGCTCTAGGCGGGTACCTCCCACATAAGCTAAGACACTGACTGATGCTTAGAACTTGTTAAGTCCAAAGTTTTATACTACATTGTATATAATGAATAGTATTATCACATAATATATGTATGGCCAAAACATAATGTACTTGTTTAAAAGTGTATGAAGGGAGTATTGGCCAAGCAATAACTATCTTTATCCCAAAGAAAAGAAAGCGACCACAAAGGAAATTCGATTTACTGAATCTTGAGTCGACAGTGCTTCAATACAAAGGCTCAATAGGTCGTTTTCACCTAAAATGGGCCCAACGCGACAGTTACTGATAATTATAATTCGAAAGTGCGAGCGAGCACTTAGATTTATTTAAAATTTGAATTTCGAATTCGGTATGTCACTTTGAATCAACGCGATAAGTCCGTTAAAATGAATGGATCTCTGAGAATTAATCGCAAAAATCTATCTATACTATTAATATAAAGCTGAAGAGTTTGTTTGAATGAGCTAATCTTAGGATTGACTGGTTCAAGTTGAAAAATTATTTTATGAAATGACATGATTTATTTGAAGACGTAAAATGTTATACATTATTTAGATTCCGTCAATATTAACTATACCACCAGTTCTGAAAGCAGTTCTCACCGAAGAAGGGGCAAGAAACTGGTGTTGCTCTACTCAAAATCATTTTCACAGTGAAGAAAAAAAAATCCAATTGGTTTGTTCATTGTTGTTTTGAGCAGTTCATTTATATGCTCGTAAAATAGGGAATAAATTAATTTTAAATTTCCATACGAGTGCACAACCCTCTCAGGAATCATGGAATATATTATTATGATTATAACTATTTCCTCTTAATACCCCTAACAATTAGAAATAGTAAGCGTGTATGAACGCACACAAAAATAAATAAATGTTCAACGCTTATCGCTTTTACGGACGCTAATAAGATACTATAAACGTGTGCATTATCATAACCTGTGACAGAGACTTTCCCACCTTCACAGTCACCACTACAACTCCTGTAAGCCAGGATTAGCAGTGGCATGCATACCACCGAGCGAAAAACTCGGCGAGTCTCAGGGAACATTCATTTGTTATTATCACGCAACGAAATGAATCAAATAGAAAGATCTGTCAAAGGGAAAGATCATACAAGCCGCCAAGAGTGCCGCGAGCCGATGGCTTTGGGTGGGAGGGGCAAGTTGATATGGAGAATGAGGAAAATATGAATCGTAGGTAAAGTTGAGAGCACATGTTCCTCCTTCACTCCTGCTCTCCCGCTTTAACAATAACATAGAGCAGAGCGTACGGAATATTAGGCATGGAATTGGTGAATACATTCGAGTTTTAGAACCTCTAGGGTGACAGGTGCCCCTCCCTGCCTCCTTGGCGACGTTCGTGCAAGCCGCTTTGTATATTGTCTAAGATACGGAGTGTCGATGTTGATTGCATTTATTAGAGTGACTGCGGATGACCTTGCGACCGAAACTCACGGCCAAGTTCATTACTGCGCCGTAAATGCGCAATCAACGGCGAATGTTCTGAGAAATATGTGTTATTCTGATGTATAAACAATATTACTGTAAAGTTTCATCCAAATCCGTTCAGCAGTTTTGTCGTGAAAGAGGAACAAACACACCCATCCTCACAAACTTTCGCATTTATAATATTAGTAGGAAATAAAAATCAATTGCCACTTATATGGAAGATATTTTATAAGATTATTTACTCGAACATAAGAAGTGTATAGAAATGAACTGGTAAAGTATCTACTTATTTATAAATTGCCACTTGTATATAAGAGCACCAACTTGAGAGCGGCTTGACCGATTGCTTCTTGCTGTCTTCCGAATTATCAGGATAAGGTTCGTATCAAAATTTAATTTTGAATATTCAACGAGAAAAATTGGCACTTTAGATGGTAATTTTGTGTGAAAATATTTTTTCGTATTCGCTAATCTCCGAAATCACCTAACTGACTTCAATAAATATGTTTATGAGAGTTTAGTTAGTTACAGCTAGAGTCATAAAATCATTATTTTTTATTTATTAACTAGCGACCCGCCCCGGCTTCGCACGGGTGCAATACTGATACTAAATACACTACAGAAAAACTGTGAACGTTGTATATAAAAACATAGCGACCCGCTCTGGCTTCGCACGGGTATAACATAACAAAATAACAGTATTTCTCCACTATTTAATGGATGTTATTATACATATAAACCTTCCTCTTGAATCACTCTATCTATTAAAAAAACCGCATCATAATCCGTTGCGTAATTTTAAAGATTTAAGCACACATAGGGACAGAGAAAGCGACTTTGTTTTATACTATGTAGTGATTTATTTCACACACAAATTTTGGACCTGATAGAAGGGACTGTTGTCTAGTATTAAAAGATGAAGGTAGTTTACATAAAATGCGCTATTGGCAGGACAGTTTTCCGGGCCTACAGGTATAATAATATTGCGAAGACCTAGTCCTAGATAAAGGCGCAACTGCATCACCCGTATTGCCGTCCCATGATGTGATGGGAGGCTATTGGAGGACGCTAACATTATTGCCTTAGGAAGAAATCTTATTGGAAATGCCAAATTCGGGTAAACTATGTATGCTTTTTAAGTTCAAAAATTAATTAAAAATTATTGGCACACTAAGCATTGAGTTCTGGCGTCATAACTCTAAAGTTCACAGTCAAAGTATATTTTGGTTTTGTTATAAATAAATATTTCTTTATCACTAAATTAATTGTTTTATCATCATCAATCACTATATTTTGAGTATCAAACACGATATATGGTTTATCACCATCTGATATAACAATAGCTCAGAGTTCATTCACACTGGCGCTTGTATGCTTCTCTATAACTGCATCTACTAAAAATAAAATTCTATACAAACATACCTGATTAAACATATTAAATAGCTTTTAACAGTATTTTTGGTTTAGTTGCACCGTGTGGCTTAAAACATAACGTCCACGTGTCCACGTAAGTGTCACGTTCCGGGATCAGCCTGTGTGTATACAGTTGCAACAGGCATAATTGTGTAGACTGCTATGGTAATTATCTGTCAGTCGACATTCTATTGGAGCCCACTCTACTTACAGTCCAGTCAAAATAGACAAAAAAATACCTGCGAGTTAGGAAAAATTCATTCGTCCAGACATTTGACCTTGAATAAAATCTTTTGCACACATAGGATTGATGGGGACTTTTGACATTTTATTGGTAATGACACATTAAACGTCTATACCAATTTTCAGCTCTATGTGAATATTTCCTAACTTAAATGTTAATTTAACTGGACTATTACCATCAGGTGCAGTAGGTTCATTTTGGCGTGCACGTATAAATGCGAAGACCTAAGCCCTACTCCTGATCCGACATGTACTCTACCTACTTCCAAATATAGGAAGGAGTTGCTCTAATTTGGACCTACGGTTAAATGTTATTAAATACATATAGTTCTTTATGGTTGCAAATTATAAACAATTTTTGAAATATATCGCATTGTCATCTTGTTGGATAAGTGCTTAAGGTGTTGGTTGTGAGTTCGACTCCAGATTAGGCATGTGTGATTTTTGATGCCAAAAACAGATGGTGGTTGCTGATTTGAAATGGTTGTCTATTAAAGCAATGGAGTTGAAAATTCTTGACGCGTGACTGAGTTTATATTCTTCTATTCATCTCTGGAGGTATAGATTGGATGTAACTTAGTACAACAATGGTTTAAACTATAACTAAGTGTGTGTATCTCATCGCATTTCTAGTTATATTTTTAGTCGTAACCTTAGTTCACACGGCAATGCTTGCATGTAATAAAAACATACAAAAGAAAATAAATAATTGAAAATCGGTCCACAAACGGCGGAGTAATCGCGTAACAAAAACACAAAAAAACATACAGTCGATTCGAGAACCTCCTGTTATGAAGTCGGTTAAAATAATAAATGACTCAATAAAACCGTAATGTATAAAATAAACCTTCAAGAATTACACTATAGTTTAGTAAAAACTATACAAAAATCCGTTCAGTAAATTTTGAGAAAATCGATAACATACAGTATGCTTTTGGAGACTTTGTTACATATTATGTATAGATAGCTTAATATCTGATTCAGGTCTTTGACATTATGACTAAGGTAATATATACGTCACAAAAGGATGACTGAGATGATTCAAATCATGATCTTTGTTTCATAATTGTGGGAAATCACATCAAAGGTATCGGCCTAATTACTGAATAATTTATTTGATTTTGATCTTTAACGTGCGATAAAAGAGTTTCTTTTTGTCCAGCAAACTTGCATCAAATATTACGTTTATTCCACCATCCATAAAAAAAACATTAAAACCAAAAGTATCGAGAATGCACTTTCGTTATTAAATAAATGAAGGATGTAGGGAAAAAAAATATTTCTCGTCGAAAAATGTGAGTTTTTGAGGAAGGTATGACAGGTCATTGACACTATAATTATGACTCAGAATTAAGACTAAACGTCACAATAAACACTGGCTGAATATTATGATGACCTTTACTTCCTTAGCAAGAAAAAAAAATCCTTTTAAACCACGAATAAATACCTTCAAAACAGCATCACAGCGTGTCTGACACAATGACCTTTAACTTCTTTTATCGTACGTGAGTTAAAAATGTTTTGGCGGGAACAGCGCGCTCGTCTGTTTTCACTATTTATTAACCAGTTTGTATACGTGTTTGATGAATAAAGTGGTCTAAACGTTATCATTAACAATGATCATTATAGAGACCTTGAAATACGTAGTTTATCAAATCTGCAATAATGTCGTTTTTTGCATAAACCATTTAGGAAAAAACGTCTGAGAAAATTACTGAATAGAACGCCTAATATCTATCGCGTCCTTGAAAAATAGACTTTATAAACAAAACACACAGGTAAACACGGCTGTACGGAAATAGATTCCTTTGCCACTCACCATCATATTGACATTGACGGACGCGCACGCCTCCTCGACCACTTCCTCAACAGCACCACTCTCATACTCTTCAGCTGGCAGCGCCGGGTACAACCGCATGCTGGCAGTAAACACGGTATCATCTTCAGTTGGTAACGACGGGTAGAGACTTCCGTTTCCAAGCAGGGGCTCAGAGCTCCCTTCACCACCACGTTCTTTATTCAAAAATCCATTGACAGCCGCGGCAGCGTTGGCTGAACGATGCCAACCCCAGCCATTGGCTTTAAAATTCTTCGGATAGTTAAACATTGTATCACTCGCGTACACGTGCGCTCTCAAAAGCGGTCGGACAACGAATGGTTTCTGGCTATCTGTAACAGAGATTTCATGATTCATAAGAATTTTCACGGGATAAGGAGTGTAACTTTTGCTTTGTGGTTTTTTGTTGGGATCAAAACATAAGGATGTGAAACATTGTGATAATTACTAACTAACCCGATATAGGATGTGAAAAATTGTGATAATTCTTTATTATTATTGTTGACCGATGTTAATGATTTTTTGTTTGAAAGCTGACGTGATTTCGATAGTTCTTAGCTATAATTTATGAAGATTTGTTCGGGCAATTGAAGACCATCAGATCATTTCCTAATTTCACATTTTGCTAGTATTTTCAAGACATGGACACATTGGGCTCTGCTGTAGTATCAAGTTGTCTATGGATTACCCAACTCCAACTTAGCAGATATAGCGTATTTGGACTTATTAGAATTGTCTCATTGACTAAGTTGTAAAAAGAGGATGATTGAGGCCCGAAAAAATTCAATAATACCAAATACAAAAACATTTAAAAAATAAAAAAAAATCTCTTTGTTGTTATCGAACCAGGGACCGTGGAGATGAAAATAGTATAGCGGTTCTCAGACGCGACGAAGCGACGTTTAACCGTACTATTACTAGAGTAAGTTCGAAAAGTCCTTTTCCGCCTGAGGGGCATATCCGTCTTTTGCAAATACAGGTCTTCTATCGAGGGACAGTTTTGATTACAAACAAATAGGGGAAAGGGTTAGCCTGCGTTTCCACCAGAGATGTGCAAGGTAACTGGGCAGTTTGAGGATGTGTGGCGAGGCTGTGGAACGGTGTGTTTCCACCGGAGATGGGCTAGTTCGCTGAGCGGCGCGAGGATGGTAGGGACACTGGGAAACAGTGTGAAAGTATATTATACATTATCAATCTTACTTATATACTTGTTTTTGCATTAAGAGGTGATTAAGAATTACTTAAATAGCTGTCAAAAATATCACTGGTTCCTAGTTTAAACCTTATTAAGAGGCAAGATGACGGGTTTTTGACTTACAGCTGATCGTATAAATTTGTGTTTTGAGGTTAAATATTATTGTAAAGGCGGGGTACTGTGATATTTATTAAAAATGGACTTCAATTATTAAAATTTGCTATGATGCGAAGTTTGCTGTGTTGCTTGGTAATGTATTAATTGTTTTGTTTTTGTAGTCCATGATTTTCAGTAAGAAAAGGTTAGCGCTGTTTAAAAGTTTATGAACAGATTAGTCGAAGACGTAACTAAGCATAGCTTTGCGATTTTTTATAAATAAGACTATACGTATATATATCTCTGACAGATACAATCTAGTGACTGTTAGGTTTTCGATCGCGTCCGTCTCTTGCACTCATCTTTCCCTTGTCTTGTGTGTACAAAACCATCGCTTCCTTGAGCCGTTTCCGAGCTGCGTTGAACGAGGCTGAATGAAGTGATACCATTGGTTTAAGAACACATCCCTCGCTACGTATTATTCCATATCTCTGCCACAATAACAGAGTAATTAAAACGCCACACAAACGAGCGATCACTACACGGAGAAGTTGTATTGTTAGCTTTTTATTATTAATTTCAATGATTTAATACCATATTTTTATATGCTTGATTAATCTTATCAAAATTTTATTACTCATTAGCATAGTTTATATTTTTAATTGTATTGTAATCCGTAGAATATCGCCACATAAAAATATCAGCCCTGTATTATATACTGTCCCACTGTTGCACGGGCCCCTCTACTACTGAGAGGGATTAGGCCTTAGTCCACCACACTGTAATGCGGATTGGTAGATTCACCCTCAAAATTCTTATAGAGTTACTCAGGTATACAGGTTTCCTCACGATGTTTTCCTTTACCGTTAAAGCAAGCGATAATTCACAAAGAATATAGATAACTTAAGAAAAGTGAGAGGCGCATGCCCTTGGGTTTTAACCTGCGGTCATTCGTCTCGGCACTATTCCATTCGCCACTAGGCCATCGTCGCTTTCTAGAATAAAACCTAACTAAACCCGACAAACACATTACAAATATTCCATCTAAAATACATATTTAATTATATTATTATGACCATAGGAGAATGTCAAAAACTTCTATGATAATCTATTTACGTGGTGTATGCATATGAAAAGTGCACGCGCTTGGCCAATCTTGTGAGATCGGCCAAGTACGCAGGACATATTATAGTGCACAAGTGTGTGCGCAGTACACAGGCTACTCTCTGTTCCTTCACTCTCATAGTCCAGTGAGACGGCAATCCGACATGACCGGAGAGAGATCAGGCGCAGGACCGACGGCTTTACGTGCTTCGCCTGGCACGGAGGTATCACTCTGCCAACTTCCTGTCTCAGAGCCACTGAGTAATTTTTTACATGGAATAACTCAGTCACAATTATTTAAGCCCAACCCGGGATTCGAACCCAGCACCTCAGCGCAGTCGTCGTACTCGTACCGTGTTACAACTACGCCACCGATCCAGTCAAATGCGCATAATACATCAAAAAGGAAAATCATTGTTTAAACGTTTAAATTAAAACCAAACGTGCATCGGGTAAACCCTAGTGGCATTGCGAGCATTTGCCACGGGTAGGCACGCGGCCTGTTCCTCGCTAGCGTCATAGCTTCATTATTCGACGGACAATGACTGGTCTGACGCAGTAGGAAAAAAATGTCTAGACAGTGAGAAGCGAGGCCAGAGTAAGGCAGAAGGTCAATTTGATTAACATTGGGTCAAAAGGTAAAACAAATCGGGATTTAGAGTATAGATCGGGACAAAAAAACTGCGTTATCCTAAAGTTGGTTTTAATTTGAATTTCTGTTTTAACATCGAAGCATATCGCGGAACAGTCGCGTTTCTAAGCGACAGAACAAAACTATACCTACAGTGCTATGTGATACGTGCTTTATTTTTTCATAATAATGATTTTTAATTATTGATTTATCACATTTAGTGTCCCGATCAGATACAAATCGGGACACGTCCCCAGAACTGATAATCGGGACGTCCCACGCAAATTGGGACACCCTGGCAACAATAGGCCAGAGTGAGACCTAACGCAGGTAAATATAAAGTCTCTGATAAACATGGCTCCTTGGAGTATATCTTGAAGCGATTTCGCGAATAAAGGTGTGGAGATAAGTTAATACTAGCAAGTTCGCGCAGCAATATAATGCACAAGAACTTCTACATGTTCATACAAGTAGGAATATGTTAAATGTATACTGTTATATAAAGCTGAAGAGTTTTTTTGTTTGAACGCGCTAATGTCAGCAGCTACTGGATCGAATTGAATTTTTTTTTAGTGTTGGATAGCCAATTTATCGAGGAAGGTTATATAAGGCTATGAAATCACATTATGATTATAAGGAGCGAAGCATCAATGCAAATGTTGTAAAACAGGGAAAAAATTATTCCTTTTGAGAGCTTTCACTGCGTGGGCTGTATAAATGGCTAAAGTTACGTAACAATAATGAATGACGGAATTGTCCCTCTTAAAAAGTTCTAAAAATATATTTTAAAACAAAGTCCCCCATCGCATCTGTCTGCCTGAATGTGATAAACTAAAAATGTTCCCAACAGATTACGATGGCATTTGGTATGGAGACAATTTTGGGCGCCGGGAAAAACTGGGATTGGGACTTTTATCCCGGAAAACATATATGTGGGAATTGATGTTTTATTTATATACATAGATATCGATTTTATTTTTATTAGCAAGCTCTCTGCAGAGATAGTGATAAGTATTTTGATCACCAACGCACATCGGCCCATTAGCTCAGTTGGTTAGAGCGTCGTGCTAATAACGCGAAGGTCGCGGGTTCGATCCCCTCATGGGCCACGATATATTTTTGTTTTCGCTTTATAATACAAAATTGTGATTTTATTAATTCGATGTCGCAAATAATATCATTTATGGTATTTTTATTTTATGCAACAATTAAATATTTGTATTGTAATATTTATGTTGCAAATGTTTTATTGTTTTATATCTAGAATCAATATTACATATATATTTTATTTTATGTTTTATTAACCATTCTTTCTAATAAACAGGATTTAGATTATCACGAAAAGATGCAGAAGTTATCTTTCGCAAGTGTTTTACGTTTAAGCCACGGCAACTCGATTTCTACAAATTTTGTATTGCAGGATGTACAGCGAGTCACATGTTGATAGAAATTTTTAATATAAAATTGATACTGGTGTAATCTATCAAGATTATTGCGTAATATATTGCTGCAAGAACTTGCTAATCTAAATTTAGTTATAGGGTGACAGCAGGCGCGGTCGCCGCCTGAAGTTTTGGAGGGGGCATTATGTATTTTTTTAGATTTTCCATTATCAACCACAGATTGTTTTTTGTGTTTTATAAATTTCTAGAAGATTTTTCTCCCTTGACCTTTACTATTTTGTGGGGGTCATGTTCTCTGTCATGCCTTCTTTGGACCACGCCTAGGTGACAGGCGTCATATTTTAAAGTTAATATGTATCATACCTAATATTACAATTATATTAATATAGTATAAAAAGAAAGTTAAATCTAAAAAAAAAAAAATAAAGTTGTAAGCCTTTTAAAGTAGGTAAGCATTAAAGAACCTGTGAATCTTACTGTGACGTCACTGCTATTAAGTTGATGACGTGTGAAAGAGATAGTAATATGGCACTAAGCGCTAACTCTTGCCTATACTATTCTAAATATTATTAATTTCTTTTCCATGCTATTTCATAAATATTTTCCTTTGGCATATTTTGAATTTGATAATGTATTTCTAAATAAATCATACAAATATAAACTGAGTAAAAAAATACTGCGCACGTTTCACTCGACTTTTATTTAACGCGTTTTCCAATCACATTATTCAAAGCCCATCCCACAGAAGGTGTGGGTTTTACGTCACCGTGTGAGCCAAGTTACCTCAACCTAATTAAATGTTTGGCCACAATGACCTCCAGCCTCGGGTAACTCGCAGTGACTAATAAGGCTAAGGGAGTGCCCTAATTTCACTCCACTAAAATTAAATATTTTTTTTGATGTGAAGTACTTGGAATTTTGTGTGGTTTATTAAAAAATATTGGGGAGCATGAGTAAGAATGGCATGTTTTTATTATATTTTACTAGCTTTTGCTCGCGGCTTCTCCCGCGTGAAGGAGGTTTCCGGGATAAACTCCCGGTATATATTTTCCCAGGATAGTAGTAGCCTATGACCTTCTCAGGGTCTTGAACTATCTCCATAACAAATTTCATAAAAATCCGTTTAGTAGATTTTGAGGAAATCGATAACATACAAAGAGACAGAAAAGGGGACTTTGTTTTATAATATGTATAGAGTACATATAAATTCTTCTAATGGTAAATAATCTCTTTAAACATCAGAACCAGAGTATAAAATATTGAAATACTTCTCTCTATTATCGATTTTGCATGTGGCGCAGTTACATAAAGATAAGAGGTAAACATTCCATTGATAACTGCACCGGCAACACCTATACCATTTAACATATATGGCAGTAACGATTATACCTTGACCAGGAAATAAACAACCTGCTTCGGAGGCGCTACTTTTGTTTTTTGTCAGTACAAGTTAGTTCCAAATTTTATTAAATGTCGAGGTTTTTTATTTTCCTGGTCAAGCGATACAATTAATAAAGTTCCTACATCTGAGCGAAAGAAATTTTCAGCATAGTGTAAGTAGTAAAATTATTATGATCTTATGTCGATTTCGGGGCAAACCAAAGGCAATTTAAGTACATGAAACATTGTTAATAAAATTTTAGGTACAATAGACAATATGACTGCCCACGCTGCCTTATTGTTGGAGTAACAATAATCGCTGAAAAACTATAAATGGTGGTAGTCCGATCCCCATTCGCCTCCTTTGATCCCTGAGTATGATTCTCAATTAATGTAGAAATATAAAAAAAAAATATATAAGTACTTATAACTTCTCAGGCCTCATTTTCTTCTAGGTACACCTATCAGTTGTAGAGCGGAGAAATTCTACTTTGCATGCACTGGGGAAAACCCGTGATTGAATAACCAAGAAACCGTAGTAATGCGAATGCCATTCTAATATCACAGAAGATAAAACGGTTGGAGAATATTTAACACTTTCTTCGCACGCTGTGATTCAGGTTTAAAGTTGGCCAAAAATGTTGGCTGAAATTGCAACCAAACACGACATAAATATCTACTGATTCAACACAGGAAAAGGACAGGAAGGCAACAGGCTAATAAAATTGCAAATGTTTCGACGACAATTAGTCATACAACGCTAGACTTTGTATATAGGTATTTATATATTAGACTTTATAACCCAGAATACCAAACAGAAATGACGCGATATTTAAATCCTGCAGTAATCTGCGAAGCATATGGCTGATATTATGTGACTAATGCGAAGAGCGAAACTTAAAATGTGATAAAGTAATCACCAGTACAAAATATTTAAAACTGCATTGTAGTCATATGCGAAACAAGGAAGTTTGAATGTTTTTTTAGAAGAAAACGTACTCACTGAACGGATATAGATGTAATTTGACACACAGACTATGTCCTGGGTTAATTTAGGCGACACTTTATTATGAAAAGGTAAGTACAAAGTAGGACCTTATTTCGCATCCTTCATGCTAGCAGGGCGGAAAGCAACGTGGTTTGCCCTCGTAAAATAAAAAAAGGACATATTATCCGGTTTTTGTACAGTAAGATTATTGAAGGTTAAATGATTCAATTCCTTATTCTCAAAGTCCAATCCTCGCCTTTAAAGATCTGTGATGAGTCCACAATTCTTTTGCTAGTGGTACTGTAGAGTTAGTCCAATAATAATAATAATAAGCCCGCAGGGGCGGCTTTGTGGCGAGCCGACGGTGAGTGGCGACACCGCGTTCCCTGATTCCGTGGGGGCTAAATGAGACCCCCTGACCCTTGGCTTGCCTTAACTGGCCGGCTAGGGGTGGAAGTCGCAAGAGCTAAGAACCTCAGCTCCAGGGTGGAAGTGCTCAATCTGCGTAATAGCGAGGAAACCCACTCCGGGACGCGATAACGACCCGCGATGGTGAAATCGGTGCACACCTCTCGACACCCTTAAGCCACCCACACCGGTGTTGCGTCCTTGGCTTACGCCACTTATGGGATGCCCATCTAGTGGGGGGCAAGTCACCGTCTGCCTTGAATACATAAGATTGAAACATTTTACTTGGCAGGCGTCCCGTTGTCTCAATCAATAGCCCAGCAACCAGTCCAGCTAGATCCCATCCATAGACCCAATATAATTCCCATCTTTTCTGCAATAGTCCCTGCACCTTGCAAGCGCTGTCTTTGGCTGTATTTCCTCCATAAGTACAGACAGAGAGAGTACTCGCAAGGTGTATAAACCCCAACTAGAGTAATGTATCTTAAAGGGGCCTCTACGTGTTGGATCCGTGTCCCCACGCAAGCCTTCCAAAAGGACCGGCCTTTATGCCGTGATTTCCCGCAGGAAAGATACAACATAATAATAATAATAATAATAAGTTTTATTGAAAAAGTACATAATGTGTTTTACAGTTAAAAAAAACAGTGGTATAACAAAACAAATTTCTAAAAACAAAAATAGAGTATTTACCAGGGGTACCCAAACTAGGCCGTGCCTGTACCTTGAGATACCATTAAAAATTAAAAATCCTATAATTTGTAATTGCTTGGTGAGCATTAATCTAAATTAATAAAATAAAACTATTGACAAGATAACTTAGAAAATTAAATTAAATATGTTCTTAACATATGAGATCTAATTTTAGACCTATGCATAGGTCATAACATAGCTATGTTACCTAAATCTAACCTTACGTAATTACATTGATCTAAACAAGTATGACAATAAAGGAAAAACTAACATAATTATAATATGAGGGAACTTAACAAGTAGCTAATCAGTTCAAGCCCTTATACCTACTTACTATCAGTGATTCTGTTTTATCATAATCGAGATTAGCAAGCCAACTAATAATTATCTTTTTTGATTTAATTAGACCACAGTTCTTAATGTTGCAGTGTTTTGATATATTATTGTAAATAGACAAATGGAGTAGTACGGAAATCCTTTTGCGAAACTGGAATTAGTAGAAGGGAGATCTAGCCTATAAACTCTCCTGGACAGTAAATTATCATAATTTTCGGAATTAATAAGAGTTTTGAGGGTAGAGAGACACGCTTTGAGAATGTATAGTTGACGAACTCTGAGAAGCTTTAATTCACTGTATAAAGCATCAGTGGGGTACCTATAAGGTTTAAAGAGCATTAAAACGGTACGTTGCGCTCTTTCAATGAGTAGCATGTGTGATTTGGCTGCACTACCCCATACGCCAATGCAATATCCGATTAGTGACTGACAAAGAGCGTAATAAATAAGTTTAAGGGTGTCTACTCCGACTGATCTCCGTAACAGCTTTATAATCCCAATAACTTTGCGAACTCTATTTGATAAGGTCGTAATATGATTCTCAAAGTTCAAATGCTCATCCAAGATCAAACCCAAGTATTTTAAGGTCCTGGTTCGCTCCATTGAAATACAGTCACAGTGAAATGGATCGGAGTAGTCGCATGTGTGGATTTTGCAATATGATAAGTCCGGGGGCCGTGTTCTGGCTGTTTTGTGGAAGCATATGTATTTTGTCTTATTACTGAGAGTAAGAAGATTATACTGTAACCATTTTGATATATGGTGCATGCCCTTTTCAGCAGCAATTCGTGCGCTATCCCAGTCTTCACCATGAAAAATTATGACTGTGTCATCCGCGTAACAAACTATGTCAGCGGATATTAGGTTAAGATCATGAATGTCGTTCATGTAAATAATGAATAGCAAGGGACCGAGTATGCTGCCCTGGGGGACTCCAAATGTAGTGGGTAGAATAGAGCTAGTAAATTTATTTAGTTTTACAAGTTGCTTTCTATGGGAGAGGTTACTGCAAAACCAGTCCAGAGCAATCCCTCGAATCCCCATCCTTTCTAATTTACGCAATAAGATAGAAATTGAGACTGTATCGAATGCCTTAGCGAGGTCCAGGAAGACACCGTAGCAAAAGCGGCCGTTGTCTAGATACTAATAATGCCCATTTATCAGGGAGACCTCCTATGCTTATCTAATTGCTAATTTTCTGGCTATAACTGGGAAGGTTTTCACCTAGAAGCTGACTATGACGATGGTTATTATATAAAAGCGATTTGCAGCTTATTGATTTGTCAGAAAAAAAATTATCAAACTAATCCTAAACGATGTAAGCAGAGATGTTACATCACTCAATAAAATTACGATAAATTAGTAGTTAATGACATGATCGGCAAGTTTAAGCGGATATTAATTGTAAATTACATTTATAAAGAAATAAAATATAAGCGCGTACATTACGTCGGTAAATAACCTGTAAAGTGAGTCATGTATGAGAATACTCAATTCTATGAACAATAGTTTTGGTGATAATCATAAATATAAATAAAGGCTCTATAAACTTGTTAATTGTTATATGAATGTGTATTAATATATTTGTAACTTAAAGAGAACTTCATAAGGTAAATAGTCTAAAGAATGCGAAATTCTAATACCTATATACATTATACAAGGTATAATTAACAAAAGGTAACCATCGTTTGTTGACATCACGTGCGAATCTTACGTTCACCATTCACGGTCATAAAACAGATGTTTGCTATTAAATTAATATGAAAATGGCGCTGTATTTGCTATTTTCGACGTCGGTAAACAGGTGGTATTACAACTAATTATTTGATAGGATAGTTTCTTTGAGAAAAGTAATATATTTACGAAAAATTCAAAAACTTACCACAATACACTCCCCAACTCGGAAAACGAAGTGAATGAAGTTGTTTTGATTGCGAAGTTCCACGTTCATTCAATCTTTGTCAATAGGTTTGAAGTTCGCGCGAAATGTTAAACGTTTAAAAACTTCGTATCTAAGATATGGAACTTTCATTATATTCCTTTATGTTGCTATGTATGTTACCAGATATATCAATATTTATAACATTTATTAGGAATCAAAAGATTTGCGAATATGTTATTAAAAACAATTATAAAAATAAAATTAGCTTAATCGAGTTCGTCGAAAAACCTATCATTCGTTTTCATTCACAACTGTCAAGTGTCATAACCATTCCCTTGTCAGAATTCGAAACACACGTGTTTTTATTATTGTGAAAAGTAAAAAACAGAAAAATGAAAGTTTTATCAGAAGAACGGACGCGGATATTATTCGAGAAATTGACTAAATAGTAAGTATCAACAGATAAATATGTAAGTTCAAGTCACAATAATTTGTGAATTCATAATAATCTTTGTACACTTCTCACATCTTCAGCATCGGCGTGAACGTAAAACTTCTAATAGACAGACCTGACGGCACATACTGTTTTAGAGAGAAGAAAGACCGTGTATATTACATATCAGAGAAGTTATTACACCTCGCACAGACAGTCAAGCCGGACAATTTGATAGCGGCAGGAACATGCTTCGGAAAATTCACAAAGACGAATAAATTTAGATTACACATAACCGCACTGACTTACATAGCGCCGTACGCGCCTTTCAAGATATGGGTAAAGCCATCTGCAGAGCAACAGTTTTTGTATGGACATCATATTATTAAAAGTGGTATGTATCTAATACTCATTTTGGTAACATGTGTAATGTGGCTGTCGCAATAAATAGCTGGTGGTACGATATATGTTCTGGTGGTAGGATATTTTTAATATCCAGCGACCACCATACACAAGGCGTTAAAACCTGCCATAGTGGCCCATATAAGTGTGTCGGCTTCAGGGATCGGCTAGTGTATTTTTAGTCCCAACATGCCGGCATAATTGTGTCGACTGTCGAGGATACTCATCTCTTGTCAGTCAACATTCTGTTGGACCCCATTCCACTTACAATAGGTGTAATGGGGTCAATTTGCTGTGCCTGTAAAAAAAATATGTAAATACGGAAACACTGAGCGGAGTTATGTTTCAATAACTATCATATGTGTCCACCAGTGGCGAAGCGTCCATACAAGCCGATTCCTACCGGATTACCTTTTGTAAATGAATTAAAAATAAATGAAAACCATAACTATATAACCAGAATAATAATAGTATATTCAAACAAGTCATCTTATACTTATTCAATTAAATCAATACTTCAACGATAACGGTACATATTATATCAATTCGTTAAATCGAAACTCGCGCGCAGTGCTCGCGCCTTATAGTGTTCGAAGTGAACCCGGCCGCGCATAGCTTCCCTCGCGATATTGTTGTCTTTTTCACAGGCAGCGGTGTCTTTGTCTAATCTTGTGGAAGTGACGTAAAAATACATGTGTGCGTGCGTGTCTGTGTACTTCAGGGTAACCCGAGAATTTGCGGCTTAATATTGAGCCATTGGCGCAATTTTTTTTAATAATTTATAATGTATTAATTAGTGTTTGTGTATAGTGTGGGTTAATAATTTTTGTTGGACATTTTTAGTCTATGTTCAAAATAATATGTGATTTTTTTTAAATCTAGCGTTTAGACATGTTTATGTTAAAAGGAAATTATTAAGTATTACGATATTTTACTGATTTTATTTTTATTGTGAAATGCGTATTACATCTGTAGAAAAAAAAATATTTCTTCAGGTTCCCTTTTGAAAATTTTCACCCTTCGCCACTGGTGTCCACCCTCTATAGGTCTTATTATTTGTTCCATTTCTAATTTAATTATTTGTGATTGGTTGTATAATTTTTAACTACCATTATTATTATATTTATTGACTATTCTGCTAACGTAAAGTTTGAAAAGCGGAAAACACAAAAGAATGTCTTTGGGAAGGTGAAAATTAAAATAAAAATAATGTATACAAATGGAATAATAATGCTAAAAAGAAACCATGAATAGAAATAATTTCAGGATTGAAAGTTCTTTAAGAGCGTTTACGCATCCGCGCGCCGTATGTCTCAAAAACAGCACTTTTCAAAGGAGATAATATCCATCAAAACATTATTTTAAAAACATATGAATTAGTAATTATTATAGAAAATTTTGTTGTCTAAAAAGTTAGTAGAGAAAATTTTTAGATTTATTGAGTATTTGTAAATTGTTTAATGATTACTGAACAGAGGTTTTCAAATTTGCGCTTCGAACGTCTATTTCGAAGCTCAAAATATCTTAAACCACTAAGGAACATAACAATATGTTATTTGTATCTAACTAAAAAGATCCTGAAGAAAAAGTTAGTAGAGAAAAATATCTTTTTATGTTTAATTCATGAGAAATAAAAATTCAAAGAATTCGAAAATTTCAGAAATGTTGGTCATTTAATTGATTTTTTTTTATCACTATATCTTACTTATTTGAATATAATATTGAATTACTATAATAGAAGAACATCTTCTTAAAAACATACAATTTAAAAATTCTACAAAATTAGTTCTGTTATTTTTCTATAAATATTTTAAATACCACTATAAAACGTAACGCGCAAATCGTTTCAAATTAGTCCGCCTTGAGGCTTTCTAGAGAGAGGACGTATCGCTCGTCGCTCCGGCGAGACTCCAGTTGGACTTTGCTGTGCGTAGAAAAAATAGTCACGTGTATACAGTGATTGCCACATCTTAGTACTTTAGTAAGTAAAATATTTTTTTCTTTAATGATTGACAGTAATTTTAGTAGTTACTATAAATTATTATAATATTAATATTTTTCAGACACAATGGGAAGTAAAGCTATTTCTAGGCAAGAAAAGGAAACGTAACAACGCTGAAACTTCGGCTAAAGCAAAAGCTAAAAGATTGATGTACTAATGTTATAACATGCGTCTGTAGTTATGGTTGTTGCTTTTTTACTCATTAAACACTTGAGCATAGTTACTCGAAGGAAAAAATGGAACCTTAAGCTAAAAACAATTAGCCCATTGAAATGTTACATGAGCTTTGTATTTTTAGAGGACCCAATTTTATCTTTAGAACATGTGTGGGGGGTCAATAGAAACTTAATCTCAAGTTTGTGAGGTCGCCCCCCTTGTCCCCTGGCCGCCATCATGGAAAAAGGGGTGAAAACACTTTTTTCGCGATATCTCGGAAACTATGCGTCTTACAAAAATTTTGTAAAGTCATAATTTGTAGCAAATTGTTTTGCCTACAAATATGTTTATATAACTTTTTGCCCTAAATTAAAAATTAAAGAAGTTATAAGCAAAAATGTGAGAAAATGTTTATAAAACTTTTCTTTTTGCTCTATAACTTTTTTACATTTTACAAAAAATTACCTCAAACTAACTTGTAAATGATCTTTTGAGGAAAATTGTTCCCTATAATTTTTTTAGTTCATTCATTTAAAACGCTGTTACAGCGCTCCAAAGTTTACCGGGTTCGTCAATGCTCATGAGAATCCGGTCGAAACAAAATGTTTAACTTATTTGTGATTTTTTTTATTGTAATTATATTATTACAATTTTTTGTTAAATTCGTACAACTTTACTTATTTATTCCTAACTCTTTTCTTTGCCATAGAACTTACCAAATTTAACTTATCGAATGTTATGCAGGTAGAAAAGGTATGAGTTACCATTTGGGGATAAAGGAGAAAAAACATATTTGCAGGCAAAACAATTTGCTACAAATTATGGCTTTACAAAATTTTTGTAAGACGTATAGTTTCCGAGATATCGCGAAAAAGTGTTTTCACCCCTTTTCCAAGATGGCGGTCGGGGGACAAGGGTGGCGACCCCACAAACTTGAGGTTAAGCTTCTATTGACCCCCCACACATGGCCCAAAAATAAAATTGCGTCCTCCAAGAAATGCAATATTCGGTCCTTAAATTGTAACATTTCAATGGACTAAACGCACATTTCAAAACTCGTTTTACGCCCGCGGCGTGCGTGGTTGTATGCGGTACCCGCTGTATTGGCGGCCAACTAGTAGAATCGTGCGGGCCACGGTAGCACCAGCGCGCTCTGTGGTTAGTAGGTGGGCGACTGCAGTAGTCGGTAGGGGAGGGGTGGTTAAAGAAATCTGACGCCATTTTCCTCCATCGTGATCGTTTCTGATATGTGTCCATGGCGTTCTGGAACTCAACTGACCGTTAACTGTCCATCTTGTAACCGCCCGCCTTGCGATAATCGCTCGCCAAGTTTGCAGGACATAATCGGAACCGCGGTGGTTACAAATCGCACAGATCTCCGGTCGTCATGATTTTGGAAATAAAACAGCCGTTTCTCAACCACGGCGGGCGCGAGTAAAAACCGCTACGTGAGTAGTTAGTTTCAAATAACAAGGTTTTTGTGTTCACTGATGCGCACTGTTAAGAAAATTCAAGTGACGAGAGACGGAATCCTATATCTTTCTCCTCTTTGAACCTTAGAAATAAGGGATTTGCTAATTTATGTAGCTAGTGAATAAAACTACTAGTAGTAGTTAGTATACCTATCTTCTTAACTATTTGGGCTAGTTTAGGTTTACACGCTCACATCAATTTTACATATAATTTTATCCTGACGTTTAACCCTGTGCAGGTTTCGGCGTCATTATACTTGTATAAATTAAACGCGTCTAGATCCATATGCAGTTTTACTTAAGTATGTAGTGTTTGCGTAAACTTCGATAACAATAATAGTATATTCTATATATTTTTTTTAATTTTTAGGTAATCGTGCCTGATATTACACTCAAAATAAATAAGGTTATTAAAAGCCGCAAAATTATAGATTATCAATATTTTATGGATCAAATTAAAACACTCAATAACCACAACAGAGCAACAGGTTGTAGTATCGAACATTTACAACTATTGAAAGAGAATGTTTGCTTGCAGTCAACATTTTTAATGAAGTGTAATATGTGCAATATGGAATTTAAGCTATTTAAGCGCTAAGAGAGATACTGATAGTATGGACGTATATCGTGGAACTGTGAATGAAGCTATGATGACTGAAGTTGGTAGATCAAATTTAAACGAACAGTTAGCTTCCATAGATTTACCAATATTAACGCAAAATGTTTACATGAAATGTTACGACGAGTTAGCTAAATGATTGAAATTAGCTGCAGAGGACAGGATGCAAGAGGCCGCTAGGGAAGAAACTGATAAAAATGTTGCCTGTGGCGATGTAAAAGACGGTATTCCCATACTTACAGTCAAAGCTGACTGCTGTTGGTAAAAAAAAAGTACAGAACCAACTATTTTGCTTCGTCGTGTGTCGCAAATATTATGCAAAACTATGGATATAAAACTGGTAAATTGTTATACATGGATGTACAATCGATCGATTGATGATCGATGTCACTGAGAAGCAATACCTATTAAAAAAAAAACTATTCAAAAAAATATAACCAACTTCCGAAAAAAGAAGTCTTTTATTTCTCACTTTTTAGTTATACACCTAAAAATGACATCTCATTACATACACCTTCTGACTCAAAATATAAATTCCAATATGTAATTTCCAATGACTTAATTTAAACTTTCAATACGCTAAATATTAAAAACTGCAGATCTATGGAGTAATTATGTGGTCCATTATAAACATCGTAGCATAGTAATTTTCCTGATTTATTGTCTGATTACGGAGTTCTGGTGCCTATCTTTCGGCTTCATGATGAGCTCCACTTTACTAAAGGGTACTTTTTCTAAATGCAAATGATTAAATTTTTTAAGCATTTGCATTTAAAAAGTAAAAATAACAATTTGTAAAATTGCCGTTAAAATTTGTTAAAAATGTTTATTTTTTTTTTTATAATTACAAAATGATACATATAAACTATTTCATGATGAATTCTTATATATTTAATAATAGAATTCTTCATTTATCATAAATTCATAAATCATAAGTTACATTCCAATTAGATAATTAAAGCGAAAAGATCAAAATTGGTTGGTCTGACTATAAAGATAGCCGACGCGCTAACTCTACGCACACAGCTACGCAACGGCTCTGTGTGAGTGAATTTTGCGAAGAATTACCTATAGTTGACTTCACGCGCGGCACGTAAACGCTCTTAAGAGTTAAATAAAAAATTTATAATAATGGTAACTTTCAACTCTAAGCAAATACATGATAAAAGAAAAAAAATGACTACCCACATAGTTATTAAAGTCAAATAATATTAGTAATAAAATAAATTTAATAAGTTAAAATATAAAGGGAAAATCATTGATTATTTAATAAAAAATATTTGTTTCAAAAGAAATTGTTTATGGTCAATGACAGTGGTGTCGTCATAATATTATTCAAACCAAACTTAATTGCATTTATAAATTTTAAATATAAGCTTTGTTTTCCATTCCTAAAAGTGTAACTAAGTTTGCATTTATTATTTTTTTTTATGACTTTCTCGGTCTTATAGTTTTATATATGAAATATTTGTTTATTTTATAAAAAAAACCTTTTCCAGGTCTAGGCAGAATAACAGAAAACACACCGAAACACCAAGGAGTGGTGGTGCAGACCATGTCTGACATTCCCATAGGGTTTGGAGTCGCTGCCCGAACAACCGCAGAGTGCAGGAGTGCGGACCCTCTAGCGACTATAGTGTTCCACCAGGCTGATATTGGAGAGTACATACGCTCTGAGGATACATTGACATAGTTAATAAATAGATTTTGGCAAAGAAATTCTTGTTATTCAACCTTTGAAATATGATTTTATGTCATGTACCCTATTATAAATGTGATGGAAACACGATTAGTGAAATATGCATAAAATGATGCTTCTTTGGCTATTGTTTTACGAATTATGGTTATGTGGTTCGTATTCTTTGCAATTGTAAAATAGGGACATCTAGTGTATACTACTATTATAAATATAGAATGGCACGTGTACAATATATTCGTGCTTTACTACCGAATGACTAGATGGCGCTATTATGACTTTTTGAATTTGTTAATAAGTATCCTGGAGAAAAGTAAATGAAATGTAAGGTTTGATTTATTACATTCATTTTTATTTCACAATGAGAGATGTTAATTTTATGTTAGCTTTTTAGAAATGCAAATCCCATTTTAATTGAATGGTTTGGAAACATCTTATTTTGACGTTTAATATTTTTCTTTCCTTGTTCAACTACTCAGAAAAGTTAATTTCGAGTGCACTATTATGTAAATCATTATTTGTGTGTGTTATAATTTTATTTGAACCATTTCGTCTCCTAGATTTCCGCGCACAGGGTAATTTTATTATGATCCTTGGAAAAAGATCTAGAATAACCCCCTTATTCATAGACGTTTTTTTATCTAACGACCGAGTAAGGCTGTGATAACAAGTCTGTTTCTCAGTGCTGACGGCATGGCAGTCTTCGCAGTGCGTAGACGTAGGGCCGTTGTGATTGGCTTATATTGAAATACAACAATAATAACCAATCACAACGGCCCTATGTCCATTTCTCAGTGCCGTTGGGCACTGAGAAACAGGCTTGTTATCACAGCTTTACTTCGTCCTTAGATAAAAAACGTTTATGAATAAGGGGGTTAGTCTCTATCAGCTATCAGATTTATAATAATAAATGTTTTCTTTATTCCATCCGTAATATGTATCCCAGAATTTTTATTTCACCGTCGAAAGGCCTAAGTCTAAACAGAACCTAAATAATTTTAATGTGACGGTATTATAATAAATAACTTTTAACAAAAGGTCCGCTAGGTACGCGAGGTAACTTATTTTACATAATTTAATTCTATTTAACAGATGTACCACAGTGTTCCACACCTTTTGACTGAATTCATTGTCCAAATCTTGCCGAGCCTAAAAGCCCCTTTGTCAAAATAAATAGGCGCGCCTTATTAGAATAGATTTTAATTGCACGATGTGGTGGACGGATTCAGAATTTCTCGAGGGAGTGTATTTTAGTGTAGGTGTATTTGTCTGGTGATCGGATGTTTGTTTATTAAAAATGTCGGAGATTGTTTGTCAAATATTGTGTTTTTAAAAATTGGATTTCATCTAAATTTGGTTTACGATCAATTTTGGTATGGCCACAGCGACTGTAGTACTCAAAAAATGTGTGTTTCCGATCTTTACGAAATTAAAGTTTCGAAAACTTTGCAGCTTTCATGGTAACCATGAAGGCTGCAAAGTCTTTGAAACGTCGGGAGAAAACTAAAATAATTAAAACCGCGATAAAATCCGAAAAATAGTTCAATTTTAAAAAGAACTATTTTATACAGATTAGACATTAGACAAATCGATGCTTTCATACGTATTTGGGGTCTTAAACTTTGTATCACCCACACATTCCCTAGACTGCGTCCCTGTCGTCTTTCCAGAGGCGTGTAAAAGGTTCGTTTTGTTCCCGGTCACCCGGACCCTTTAAATGCTATTACGAGGAGCTGATGCGTCCAGTGTTTACCAATTTTGACGGTAAATGAGTTTTCGATGGCCATATGCCTATGTGTTAATGGTAATGATATTCTAGGTGTTATGTTTACTTTGTAGGTATGGGTCAGGGTCCTAAGATTATAAAGAGCGGATATAGGGAAGATTGTTATACAAAAATATTGCGCTCATGCGATGGTTACTCAATCTACAGTGGAATAGCAAAACACCAATGTAAAATACTTCAAATTGTTTGTATATAGTGATTTGCACGTTATTAATGCGAATATTAGCAAATTTTCGATAAATATATTATTTTTGTATTAATATCATTTTTGTTACATCCTGTCTCATGGACATTCTAAATAACCTAGTATCAATTGTTAATAACTTTCCATATATATTATAATTCTCTTTGGTAATAAATTTTGGAGCGCCTGATGGCCGGTCTATACTGTTTTATGTCTTTGGGGCTAAATGCTGAACTCCTGTTATTGCTATTTCCTAGGTTACAATAGGGTACCGGACTCATTTTTGTTCTTAACAATTATCTAATATTTACATAATATAAATTATAATACCAAAGAAATTATTAAAATCCAGTGAAAAATCAACAAGTTATAAGCATTTGAATTTCGGTGGAAGGGGTAATTAACAAGAAACAAAAAAGAGACAAAATATCCACATGTGACGTCATCGGGAATTACGACGCGTGCGAAAGAAAGAGATGAAGCGATATCCCCACATCGCGCCCACTTCTGCCCATTACAGTATTTTAAATATGAATTACTCGCTCATTTTTTAACCAATTTTATGCTGTTTTCGCAGAAGTGCTTCTTTTTCGTATTTGAAGCCATTACACATAGAATAATGTACAAAATCAAGCATAGGCCGGTCCCCTATTGTGAGACGTTTCCAGAAAATTGTATGCAAAGAGCATTAGAATACTACGGAAAGTGTATGTGTCATGTAGGTTAGTACTTAATAGAATAAAATCGAAAACACTACGCTTTTCAAATACAAGATTTATAGGCGAAGGTAGCAGCAATCGTACAGCCTTAAATTAATAATTGTAATATTTTTAAAATATGTTACAACTTACAAGTTTTTGTTTTTTATTTCGGAAAATACATAACAGGTCTTTTTTCGATAATTTTTTTTACACGCGCAGTGTCGCAAGCCATGCCTAGTGGGCAATATAAAGTGTCTTAACCATAAAGTGTTAATTTCCGACCTGTTTCTATGAATACGGAGGGAGTGAAACACTCCATTGCGAATGAGAGGGTTTTCTTGTAGCAATCCTTAACAGCTAAGTACACAATTAATAAGCATTGTGATATCAGGCGGGTTAAATGAACTAGGTTTTACATGCTGCTTCACCCGCGTGTGACTTATCACGGGATAAAATTGTGTATATCCAGTTTCGAACAGGCCAGCATAATTGTGTAGACTGGCGAGGGATAATCATCTCTCATCAGTGTTGACTGACTGGGTGTTGACCCACCAAGTGAAGTGTCGTTTCGCAAGGTCCTAATGAAAACAAAGCTAGCTATATTGAATATCAGTGGTGAAAGGTGAAATTTTCCAAAAGGAAACCCGACATAACATATAGATACTAATATGCATAAATGCGGTTTGCAAATAGTTTTGATGATAATTAGATTCTACATAAAGCCTTCATAAAGGGAACGGCAAGAATCCGGTTTTATGGACTTTTCGCCACTGTGGTGTATTTTTTAGTATAAAAAGTAGCTTAAGTGATAAATGACATGATTTATTTATCTCGCGAATACGGTTCGAACTGATTTCCATTTATCAGATAAATTCTAGATCTGGGCTGATACTACAGAAAAACTCAATACGATTTCCTCCGCATCGAGCCCGAGACTAGCGGTTTTTTATAGCCTCCCAAAGCACACAACCAGCCCACCTGATGGTAAGTGGTCACCGTCCTTTAAACGGGGCAATACCAAGGGCACGGATAAGTTGCTGTCTACCAAAAATCAACCTTCCTACAACTATATCCAGTCATAGCACCTAGTCAAATATATTCAAGATTAGCATTTATTCCTCGCGGATCCAGGTTGTCGCGTAATATTCGCATTAAGGCCCTTACAGAGAAGCACGTACGGACTTCAGCGTTTATAGACGATTGGCTTCAAGCGTTGAATGTTTTTTGCTTATATTATTCGCCGAGTTTGCGACGATGACCTGATTTTGTTAATATTGTGTTACGCGCCGCTATCCTAGCCGATGACATAAGGTGTTTCCGGAAGTATTCGGCTGCGCGGTCACGCTCGCAGAAGATAAGATATGTCACGCGGCGACTATTCTATTATTCTCTCTGGTTGGACGTTGTCAAAAAAATGTCTAAAATTGTATTCTGAAATTATTTTGCTAATATAATGTTAACTGTAAAAAGAGCGTTTAACAATGAAATTAAAATTTATTTATCACGTAGGCGAACAAAGTTGCACTTATGATACGTCAAAATGTATAGGAATAATTATTATTATTTCTAAATCACAATTAAAATTACTTATATAACTATGGGCATTTTAAATTAGCCATTTTAGCTAGCTCGGGCAGGCAAGTAGGAGGAATATGGATTGTAGATCATGTGATCATTGGTACAATTCTCTCTTGGCAAGCTATCCAAGTCTTTATGATTGTATACCGGATGTCATGTAATATTATAGTTATTTTACTACGTTAAACTTTGAACTTTTGCCAAGTTTTAAATGTTACGTTATTCAACATAATTTTATTAGGTTTTATATTTCATCATCATTACAGCCGGGAATCGTCCACTGCTGGACATAGGCCTCCCCCATTGAGCGCCACAGGGACCAGTTTTGGGCCGCCCTCATCCATCGGACTCCGGCGACCCTCACCAGGTCGTCGGTCCATCTCGTGGGTGGCCTGCTTACGCTGCGTCTTCCGGTTCGTAGTCGCCACTCCAGAACTTTTCCGCCTAACTTATATTTAAATCATAAGTATTGATGTAAACAATTGTTGGTGACCAAATTAATAAATATTTGTTTCCTATGCATATAGCTGAATTAGACAGCTCGTGATATGATAATTCTACGAGACTATCCCGCCCTCACACCCACTGCAACTCCTGTAAGACAGGATCGGCAGTTGCACGCATTTTATGTCACAGAGCGATGACGCTCGAAGAGTCTTAAGTTTTGTCTACCTATTAATGATATCAGGAGCATTGCTAATGTAGGGCTACGCAGTGCAGGGTACCAGCCTCCTCAGCCTCACTAGCGTCTTTTAGTTCACCAGCCTGTGAAAAGTAAGAGAGCATTAAAAGAACACACTGAATCCAGGAGGCATTATTTTATTTTGCACTAGGAGCCTTGCAGATCAGGAAATAGTTGCAGGAATACTCAGATATGAGATTAAAGATTAAACTGTTTTTTTCACCAGGGACTATGCAGTTGAGAAAAAATCGCAGGAATACTTTTATCTAAGATTACGGATTGAACTGCTAGATAGAAAGTGATAATACTAGAAACAAATAAACCGGCTAGATTGAAAGTAATAGTAGCACTAGATAAGAATGCGTCTAATGAAACTCATTTAGAAGCCGCAAATTTATTACAACTCAATAAAACGTTGGTTATTGTGCAGCGCGCGCGGATTGCAATTAAAACTCCATCGACTTTCTGTCGGCGGGCATACGTGTTAGGACTACGGGCGAGATTGTGGTCTAGCGATGAGCTATGAAAACATTGACAGAAGAATCTTTTGAATTGTAAGTCATTGACGTCTTTGGACTAGAGAGGGGAGGAGGCGGGACTTTTGTAGGGGGAGTAGGGTTTTTTTATACGTCACAGCGTGTCCCCGCTGTACTATATGGTAAGTGAAGTGGAGTCCAATAGAATGTCGACTGACGAGAGATGATGACCTCGGCAGTGAACACATTTATGCCGTCCTGGGAGTACCGGATACACAGGCTGATCTTGGAAATTAGGGGCGGCTGCGGACGAAGACTTAGATACTCCCGTCGGAGGAAGCCCGCAGCCGTGCTTAATGCGCCGAAGAGGGCCCCCGCGGAGTTTTAGCTGGTAGGCCGTTGCGTAGGTTTAGTTGTATATAGGGTTAGGGACTCGGCCCGGCGGCCGCCCGAAGGTCGCCATCAAAACCGGGCGGCTCTTCGTCGGGCCGCAAGGCAACGTTTACCCCAACATAACCGCTCAGTCGTCCCTCAGGAAGTCTGGGCGGTAGTAATAAAGGACTTTCTCCGCGACAAAAAATAAGAAAAATAAGCTGATCTTGGAACACGACACACTTACTTGAGCCACTATGACGGATTTAACACCTTGTGTACGGTGGTCGCTATCCGGGCGGATATAAAATATATCCTACCACCAGCACATACACTATCATTTAGTTTTGGTATTCAATTAAAAACTTATAATGTAGGTAATTAAACCTGTAGTCTGCAGCAAAGCTACGTTAATTAGTAAACCCTTCTAAATAATAAGCTTGTACTTAGTAATAAGAAATCTAACAAGCCAACTTCAACCAAGTCCACATGGAACCCGCCTATTCAATAAACTTCCAAGGTCTGGTAATTACGTTTGACTGCGCGAACTTGGTATGTAATTTGGTTCTCTGTAATCATGTTTGTGGTTGCTCCTTGATTATAATGACTACGGCGTTATTAGACATGTTAATTACGGCCAATAAGACGACATAATCGGCAATCGCTTCATCATAATCAAGAGTTTTGACGTGTTGATAATAAAAGCAAGTCTACTGTGGCTGAAAATGAAGATTTAGGTGTTAGATAAAGAAATTGTTCGGTCTTTAAATAGTAGAGGAAGGGCCAGTTTAGGATACAGCGCGATTTCGACAAACATAAAAAATCATTGAAAAATATTCTGCTCGATAAATATACTTTATAACTTCTTCTTTAACACAACAAATTACTACAGTACACCAGTGTCTTGTGTTTAATACAACGCATGTTATAAACTCAAATAAATATTTAAGAGATGTCTTACAGTCTCCTCTCTCTTATTAAGAGCTTACGCTACTCACAACTTGTGCTACAGATGTGCAGAATAGCTACAAGTAACGCAAGTTATAGACTTGTAGCTCTATAGAGTGGTTAATTTTTAAGGGTTTACTAGTTAAAGGTAAGAATAGAAACCACACATAGAATACATAATATAAATATGGCTTAGGGTGACGAGCGCAGAGGAGTGTCACGCAGTACTTTGTAACTGAAGGTTTTGTATGGTGTTTCTTCTGTTTATGAGCGATCTTATTTTATCATCAAACGAGCGGTATGCTCGTGTGAATTTCCAAATAAAGTTGAATAAATGTCTTAAGGCTTATGGTTCATCACTACATGAATTTATGAGGAACGCTGCCATCAGAGAAGAGTGGCGGCGTGTTGTGAAGGTGAACTAACACCTGAAGAGATGATCACGACCGCTCTGTCAAGAGTGATGCCGATAAAGAAGAAATGCCTTACTCTTTATATATATTTTTTTCTAGTAATATTGAAGTACCCTGACTAGAAAGAGACGGACACATTACAAGAGGTTATTCGATAAAAAAATGTCTTTATTGATTTTTTTATAAGAACATGGCAAAGTGACCCGGAGCGGAGTTCAAATAATGTCTGACGAGGGATGATTATAAGTTGTGAGTCGATACAACTATGCTTGTTTGAAATACAAACCTTTTGTTAAGGGTGTACCCTTATTTAGTGAGGCTTCTTGATCCTTGGACGGTCCTCAGTCTATTCCTTATGTCTATAATGTTCACAACATCAATGCCCACAACTTTTCAAAATTCATGAAACGCGCAGATAGTATGATGATGTATGAGTTTTGACAAGCGGCGGCCATTCGTCGTCGTCACCGGTGTCAGCGCAGACTTGATGAAATATTGTGGAATTATTCATGAACTAACAGCACAATGGAAATAGGATTTTGGTATACAAAACACTGGAATGTCTAGATTCTAGGTAGATAATTAACATATCAACTAGTTTTACGTTCGTCCGCGTGGAATATTATTCGTGAAAAAAAAAAGAGCCTACTTTTTTTTTAGCTTAATTTGTACTAAATTTCATCAATATCAATTTAATGGTTAATCAGACAGACAGAGTGAAGTCATTTAAGATACGTAATAAATTGTACGGTTTACGCGAATGTTAAATAGTTTTATTTTAGAATTTTAGCGCAGTTTTTATATTATAATTTTCTTCCGACCTTTCGAAGACTGCAGACTTCGTAGTCTCGAGGCGGATTGAGGTGTTTGATCGTCTGAAAAGTCAATTACAATATTTACATTTTACGATTATAATTTTTTTTATATTCACATCAATTAATCAATCACATTACGGCCCGATCTCTCGATCGATCGATCTATTGCCACAAAGTTTTGTAAAAAAATAAAATGAATGAATGAATTCTTTTCCAGGGCAGCAAGCAAATAACATAACATAATCTTTATAAATAATGCAATTGTTAGCCACACATACACACGTCAAATTTAGACAACACGAAGATTAATTAATCGTTTACATAAAGTTCGTTTCCCATGGTACAGATTAATGCACGATTGCTTATTCTATAAATGTGTTAGTAGGTCTGCGAAGATGGAACTTATCCCTTAGCGCCCACTAAGATCCTTGCGAAACTTGAGTATTAAAGGCAAAATGACGTGAGCTTGTTTCTAAGGATTGATTAACTTAACTTAGACATTTATGGTTAATACAAAAGGACAAGTATGATGGACATGCATATATTTAGGATTATTGTAATTCTAATTCGGATAATTGTTTGGTGACGATGTTTATATTTTTAGACTGCCTCGGTGGCGTAGTTGTACTGCATGCGTGGTACGACAGCGCTCTGAGGTCCTGGATTCGAATGCCGGGTCGGGCAAAGTGATATTTGGGTTTTTCTGCTCTATATCAGCCCGGAGTCTGCAATTTGTGCCCGATATGGCGATAGACTCGCCCCCTATCACATCCTGGGACGGAACACATTCGGCGAAAATGTGGGTGCCCTGGTTGCACCTCTGCATATCCCTTCAGGGATAAATGCGTGACATTTTAGTACTTAACTATCAAACCAGATAGTTTCGTGGACCCACGCTTACGAGTTGTAGACTCTATTTTTTGGTCACGCCAATGTAGACCGCTGTCAAGTCTCCTGTGGACCCCTGGAGGTGAAATCAATGCTTTATATGATCTCTTTGTCGTCCGTATATCCGCCTGACACGACCCTATTCTTTAGAAACGCGTCGAGGTATTAAAGTGTGTGGAAATTTATATTAAATACTGGCAATTACGGACTCATTCAGCTGTGAAAAAACAAACTGGTAAATCACCGCGATCTAGACATATGAAGATGAGTAAGTACTTATGTACTTATATAGGCTACCATACAAGATTGTACGGAACTCTCGGTGCGCGAGTTCAATTTGAACTTGGCCGGTTTTACACAAAGAAGTTTTACAAAGAATTAATAAAATATATTATGATACTGAGAGCGAATAAGTTTTAATCTCATCATAATTATAACCAAACCTGAAAATAAATAACACCGCCATATTGTGGTGAAATATGGAACTAAACGAAATAGCAAAATGGCGTCCGCTAAGTTATTTATTTCATTGATCGTACTGTACTAATATTTAAATTTAATTGACATAAAAATATTGATGATATCAATGGAGTTATTTGTTGCAGCTGTCAATTACTTTACTAACCAACGTAATCTCAAGCATATTCGTCATAAACAACCCAATGCAAGTAATATTTCAATTACTGTAACCTTACTTAGCAACAAAGCAACGCGCCACGCTTCATAAAAATGTTTAAATAACAAAAATATGAACTCGGAATTGTCACATTGTCAAGTGTGACGCATTCCAACATCAGCCTGTGTTCATCCGGATTCAAAGGCCAATATTATTATGTATATTCTCACCGGTCTATGATTGCATCAGTTAGAAGAATAAGCTATGTCTGTTTTTAACAAATATGTGATAAAATAAATGTCTACTAGGCGAAGTATAATCTTTTGTTCATCAATAACTTCCTGGGTTCCACTCTAATTACTATCAGGTGCAGTGGAAACATTTTCCTTGCCCGTTTAGAAGAGCCTTTTCCCCTAAGGGACAAGCAGAGGTAACTAGTGTAATGGCGTAGAATATGGGTCCTCTTATGTAACATGAAATATAAATTCGATGGGTTAGATATTAGCATACCACAAAATGTCTTTCGATAGAATAAATATGTCAAGTTTCATCAGTAATACCCGAAACGTTTCTAATAAAATTCATCTCCAACGAAGTGGAAAGGAAAAAAACATTAGAGCCATGTGTTTGGGCATCTGTTTTGTAAAGAAAAAACATCAAATATTTTATTCATTTCCGTGATGTTTTTACTTACATATATACTGGGTTGGGTCGGTTGAACTTGTCTTCTGAAGTTGTGTGACAATATGTCCCATTGTTTAAAAACACCTTTTCTAGATTATTTAATTTATTCAAAAGACAACATGGTTATCTTTTAAACGGATAGGTCCACATCGCGAGCAAATGCGGGTTTAATTTATTTATTTGTTAAAATCCTCAGCCCTTAATACTAGAGTGATACAAACTGATAAACATATCTTAAAGCTAATAACGAATTTATTTAGATAGTGTTTTAAAAAAAAATAAGTTAAATAATGTATACTTATTACTAATGTATGTAATGGAACGTTTTTTCATTCACAGTTGCAGTAAATTTGTACTTCGTCTAAGAACACAGGAAGGCATATTATTTATAAAAATACAAAAAGTTTGTAAGCCGCGACACTGGTTGGAGCTTGACTAAGTGAATGTCGGGCAATTACCTTGCTTTCGTCTTGCCAGTATAGAGTTCGGGCAACGTATTTATGTAATAAAAACATCTTAGATTATAGTGCATATCGTTTTTTTTCCCCGCTGTATTATTTATATTTTTCTTCTAACACAATCCGTGGGTCACTATCCACTAGGTGAAGGTTCCAGTTGAAAACCAGCGCCAGGCACATCTTGCCTGGCATTTAGTGCTGACATGGAACCGTTTCGGCATTATCATGGGATGTACGTTGCCCGAACCTTCTATGTATTTTTTTTGTCCCTTGTTATAAATGTTCGTGTGCGTCCTAGTATATTGTACGAATAAGTTTTTCTTTCTTTCTGTTCTGTATGTATGCGTCTTTAATCATATTGTTCTTTATAGAATGTAAAGATTAAAAATAAGAACATCATCGCGAAATAAAACGATAAAAGTTCCATCAAAACTAAGTTATGTCGAGACCTCTAGTATCTTGCCAAGTTCGGTCCAATTTATCAAAACACAAAATATTTTTCAGCTTATCAAAATGGCAATGTCTGGAAACTGGCAATTCTTTATAAATTCCAGGCACTTTTTAGATAAAATTGGCCGTTGATATTCGAAAGATTTTATAAAATGATGGTAACAATTTAGGTTATTTTTCAGTTTCAAAATAGGCAAAATTTTCTTAATGTTATTTAATATTAGATACATTTTTTTTAATTATGTCCCTATTCCGTCTATAGCGAATCTGTATTTTGCAAACAACAAGACGAATATACCGCCATTGACGGAATATGGCCCTCTGACCTTACTAATCTTATTTGTACCCAATCCTAAATTTAGAGGCACCTATTTTACAAAATGCGGGTTTCTGTATAGCGGCACTAACCT
This sequence comes from Manduca sexta, assembly GCF_014839805.1. NCBI lineage: Eukaryota > Metazoa > Arthropoda > Insecta > Lepidoptera > Sphingidae > Manduca > Manduca sexta. Next base: position 1,994,675 of record NC_051116.1, on the reverse strand, counting down.
AGCGTTACTCCCTCTGAGGCAATTCTTGTGCGCTCGGTCGCCACACTGAGCACGCCCATGCACGGGGGACATTTGTCGCGGCCCTAGGCACACAGTTAAGTGTGTTCCTCATGGTTGTCAATTCACATTAAGGCCTATGAGGGACTCGTGAGCATCTCCTCTCCACTTCACTCCGCTCATCCTAACACTTTCTCCGCCTTCCCCTTCTTTCCTCCCCTATTTCTCCTCTTCCTCTCTCCCTCTAGGGCACCTCAGTCGCTAATCCGAGGGGAACCAGTATACCGTTCGCAGGTTTCCCTCGGTGAAGACTGCGGGGTCTGTACTTACAAAAAAAAGCTAGTTTTATTAAAATATACATTTAAAGTAGTAACACTAGAGTTTCGGACCCGTGTTGGAAACTGCTCTCCAAACTAGTTGTAGAGCATTATGATTTTCAACGATGCTACTCAAGTTAAACAAGACGGTACTATAATCTAACAGATATAACTCTACGCGAATTGGCAGCTTTCTGGCATTGTATGGCCAGTAAAACTGATAAAGATGGAAACTCGATAAACTTCTCATTACTCTTGCCTTTTATATTAGCAACGCCAAATACTCATAGAAGTTTAGATTAATGTACTATGGTTGCAGCTCTGACTACCTGTTTGGAGACAAACGCGTGACGGTACGCATAAACAATATTATTAATTCGATAAATATTTTCATATTGTATCGACCAATGATAATTTTCAATGATATAACACAATAAATGTGATGAAGTAGACACAATTCCAGAGAGTATTGTGTTAAATTATGTACAAATTTAATTTTCTCACCACTACCCGTCTGATAAAATTAGTCGTCGGATTGAGTTAGAAAAAATAACTAGCGACCGCCAGCAGTCTTCTGGGACTGGTGTGTTGCCTGACTAATATTTTATAGAATATTATTTGGACTTCAAAGAGTATTAAATACAAGATCATAAAACTTAAATCTGGTACAAATAAAAAAAAACAAAACTAAGTCACACAAATACACGTGTGAATATAGAGACACACGCACACTATTTTTCAAATTTTATCGCTATTTTAGTTTTCTCCCGACGTTTCGAAGACTTTGCAGCTTTCGTGGTCACGGGAGGGACTGGACTGGACCACGAATGCTGCATAGTCTTCGAAACGTCAGGAGAAGACTAAAATACTAAAACCGCGATTAAATCCGTAAAATAGCTTAATTTTGATGTCTAACATTCGTGTAAATATAAGAAATCATTTTGAATATTTATTATTATTTTTTTTAGTATAATTTTTTGTATTACTTGATCTATATTTAATTCCTATTTTGGAAGTGCAGGGCCTACTAACACAGATATTGCTATACTTAAAAGGAGTGCTCGAATGAAAAAATTGTACCGAGGTAAGATAATGCAAATAAAGAAATAAATAAAATAAAAAAACATATGATGGGACCAGTGCAAAGATCTTTTGATGGCGCCAGTTTATTTTTTAGTTTTAAAATTGTACGTTGTCAGTACTAGTAATTAATTCTACATTATCCATAAGATTGAGAGGTTTCTTATCCGGGTCAGGCTATAATAGAGTCCAGGTTTAGAACTCCAGATCGTGTAGTTTGAGTTTTTTTAAAGGACAGGATGATCAAGGTTGTTTACATAGCCCACGGCAAGACCTAGTAATACTTAATCTGTTAATAATTGTTTTAAATAAGATAATTTTTTGTAAAACTCCAATAACGATAAAGAAATATATTTTACTGTACTTTTCCATTTCTTCGACGTGAATTAATTGTCTCAAAAATTTAAAACACTTCGACGAAGCTTTGGGTATAGCAAATGAACAATAGCTATTTCTTAGAAAACTAAACCTAACTTGAATAGTAACCCTACTGAAAATACAAATACGGTATTATCTTACATTAAAAGCAGTCTTGGGATTCACAATCGATACAGAAGCTCCTTAGGGATCGTAATCAAGAACTGAATGAATTATAAAGGTAAAGTCTAGTTTTGCGGTGAAAATCCACAATATAGGGTTGGCACATAATTATATATTCTATCTTACAACGTTAGCCGTCTTCACGTTAGCCTGTATAATATCCAGTCATCTCGTATTTATTTCAAAGGATAGACAGAGGTACTTAGGTACTTACTGATGGTAGGTCTTTCTTATGTGAGAGTCTGCCTGGGTACCACCGCAATGTCGTTTTCTACCGCCAAGTAGCATGTAGTCATTGTCATGTTTCGGTTTGAAGGACATTGTAGCCGCTGTAACTGGACATAATAAGACTTAACGTCTCATATCTCAGGATGGTCAGCGCATTGGAATATCAAACAATTTGTAATTCAACGTGTACGATAGTGTTTTTACTGTTTAGGGGCGGTCGTATCGCTTACCATGAGGCGAACGGCAAGCTCGTCTCGTCAAAGCATAAGCTATATATCGCATTCGATAAAAACAAAAAGAAAAATACGCACGTTCGCGTATCACAAACGATAATGTGTTTAGACGCTACTAGTAAGACAGTCGAATAAAACGCCTAAACAGTCTACATAAACATGATTTGAAGGTATGATCAAATTAAAAATGTTATAAAACAGTCGTAATTGTTTCAATTGGCGAGGGCCGAGGAGTAATGATCTCTCTTAATCGATACTCTAACTAGACCCCACTCCACTTGCCATCAGCTACAGTAATGCCCAACCATATCCCTATAACGGTGAAGGAAAACATCGTGAGCAAACCTGCACATCTGAGAAGTTCTCTATGGGAATTTCGAAGGTGTGTGAAGTCTACCAATCCGCACTAGGCCAGCGTGGTGGACTAAGGCCTAATCCCTCTCAGTAGTAGAGGAGGCCCGTGTTCAGGAGTGGGCAAGTATATAATATAGGGCTGATATTATTATTATTATATATCCCTATAAAAACGCCTTCATCCTAAACAGTATATCAAAAAATCCTTTTTCGTATACAAAAATAATCCATATTCATTCAAAAAGGTTCTATTTGTTGCCCCAAACTCCCGAATAACATAGTCGGTTTATAAATAAAAATATCTGGCCGATGCCGAAGTATCGTCTATTTTTAGACTGTTTCGCTCCCATAGTGATCCTCTAATTCCTAGAATAAGAAAATTGTCAACTTGTAAAAAGAAATTTTTTTTTAACCCCCACGCAAAAAGAGGGCAGTTAAAAAAATGCTTTATTTATCACGTAGGCGAACATAGTTGTACTCACAAGTCAAGGTTCATGAGAATATTTAATTATTACTTAGATAAAGTAGCTTATATAACTAAAAATATTTTATATTGGACATAAAATAAATGAGACTATAAAGTAAACAAAGAAACCAGCTCTAGCTGGCACGAAAGAAGAAATAAAAAGATGAATATCTCAATGAAAATAAAGGGAGAAACGCTTCGCGATCCTCACCGTTGAGGACGATTAAAGCCCTAACCTAGCTAACCTACCAGTCTTTCACTAGCTACCTAAGCGATGACTACTCGAAGAAGAAAGGCAGAAAGAAACTCCGGGCATTTTTATGTTATGTTTAAGTTACATGTGTATATCTGTCTGCGGCATCGTAGCTCCCAAACAAATGAACCGATGTTGATGCGTTTTTTTTAAAAGGCTGATGTGATTGATGTAATCCGGTCTTATTTTACTGCACTGCGAGCCATTGCCCACTAAGTAGCACAATATTGTGTAAAATACCGCTTAAGTCTTGAGACAGCTGTCATTAAAATCAGGCCTGAACTTCCTGTAATGTTTATGCCTAGCAGGGCAATCCCAGACCTTGAATTTTTTTGAGGCGGGGCAAAACCTGGAATATGCCGCCGCCATCCACCTACATATTGTCATCGTCATCATCATTGTGGCGGTACAATTAGTATACACACCGCCAACTTGTCAACAGCAATGGAACTAAGAGAAGACCTATTCGCTACAATCATTACTATTTTGCGCCCCGCGGAAAATAATGTGTTTATTGTATTGGAAGTATCATAGTCAAAGTTGTGTCAATGATGAATTGTGTATTCGCTGCCAAGTTTGAATTTGCCGACCTCTTAATTCGCAGCCTGGTGCATGGGCACCACTTTCCCTCCCTAGATCCAGGGTAGCAGCAGAGATATATAATATAAGACTGATAACCCTCTCTTGCAGTCATAAAGCTAAGTTAATCTTATTCAAATTAAACTTCAAAGACCTACGCTCATTTATCAAATCGTAGACTAACTTAAATAGGATGCAGCGACCCAAAATAACCTCAAAAACATTGACGCAGCGGAAATCCAATTAAAAACTAAATATCAGTGTCCAGAGAGCATTCATTTTTCCAACAAGAACGTCGCAACTTTGTTTATTAAGCTTTGATAGGCTATGGAAGTTAGCAAAGGTTTCTGTCTACTTAATATTAGTTTCGCTATGACCTAGATAGGCTGTTTCATTCGTTCCTTTTTGTTTTAGCTCTCATTCACTCGTTCATTATTTTGATAAAGAACTTCACGGCTTTATTCTCGAAGGGGTAGGCAGATATGCTATGGCATCAAGTTTCACCTGTGTGTTCCGTTCCATGATGTGATAGGTGGCGAGACTATCACCATAGTAGGCAAAAATTCCAGATCTGGGCACAAAATCCAATAAAATTTTGACCAGTGGAGGGATTCAAGAGGGAGGTTTAAGTGTATAATACTTTAATATTTTTTATCACAGTAATGTAGGTATTATATGTACTCTGATACCTGTGCAAAATTAGGGCGAGTCGTTAGTAGTAAGTAAGAGTCGCTAGTTAACAATAATTTTCGGTTTATCATTTCATCTTCCTCTGCTCTGGATATTAAAAAGATTTTTCTTATGGATTGTATTAATAAATACATTTCAAGATAATTACTGTGGATTTTGACTTAGGATTCCAAGTAGAGAAAATAAATGTCGTTGGAAATAAGAACGGAAAATGTGGTTGCAATATATTGCTATCTAGCTTGCACTTACACAACAAAATAGCACTGACATCACTGTAGTGCATACTTTATCCATGTTAACCCTACTATTAAATCCAATTTAAAACAATAGTGACGTTTATTTTTAGAATATCTTTTAAAATATTGTTTTTTCAGTGTTTGGGTAATCATCTGTTTGGGTGTTAGAAGTAAACGAAATAACAGCCAAATAAATTTTAATGAAATATAGCACACGGATAGATCAGATCCAGGATAAACATATTATACCTTTACTTTTCATTCCAGTTACTGCTTCCGTGGGAAATATTCAATTTTTTTTATTTCAATTTGTAAGTACATGGCACTGGTGTAGTACAGATGCCAATATGGATTGCTATAGTCATTTAGGTATTTTTGGAGCAGGAAAGACTTTTGCGCGGGCTGAGTCGCAAAAAACACCAAGTAACTTATAAAACTATATGAAATAGCGGGATTTACAACCCTGAAACTTTGTCACGTGGGCGACGCTGCGAGCAAAAGTTAACAATAAATGAGTAGTATATGCTCATTATTGCTTTCTTTTAAACGAGGCATAACATCCAAGTAAAACACAAGAAATACCCAAAGGAAAAAAATGAAGTTGATCTAATTTATAAACGAGAGTATTTTATTTGTGTTGTCACGCAAATTGTCCGTAATGTGTAAATTCGCTTTACATGTCTTGGAGGTGACACGGGTGGGGTGACAGAATAGGGGGGGGGGGGGTCTGAGTGAATTATTTAACTGTATAAACCTTTGTCACGTTTCGTCACAACTAAGTGAGGTTTTCGGCTTTGTTTGAATAAGGTAAGATTTTGATAAAGAATTTATAGGTCAAATAGTATGATAAAAATAGAGGGATGAAAGTTACACTGGGACTATCAGATAGTTCCTAATTACTTTGGTATTTTTAATTTGTTAGTGCTAGGATATGTTTTATATCCGCCCTGATAGTGACCATTGTACACAAGGTGTTAAGACCACGTAAGTGTGTCGTGTTCCGGGATCAGCCTGTGTATATCCGGTTCTAACAGGCCGGCATAATTGTGTCGACTATCAAGGGGTAATCATCTCACGTCGGTCGACATTCTATTGATCCCCATTCCATTTACCATCAGGTGCAGTATGGCCACATGTCCGTGCTTGTAAAAAAAAATATGATGTATCAACAAGATTTTTCACATAGATATAATGATCCAGAGAGTGGCAAAGTTTACATTTTCCTCGAAACTGACAGATTTCAGGGAGCCTATTCCAGGAAAATATTGTTATTCATCAAATCAAGACCTCGTATATGGAATTCAAGAAATTACGTTGTTCTCAATAAACAAACATACTGTAAATTCGTTACGTTGTGCGTATCGTGTACAAATATAATTTAAATTAACACTTTGTAGACTTAACGGTGAGTTACCTTAAACGTGTTAAAGTATTTTATTAACTGAATTAACAAGAAACATGAATTATTAGATTCGTAATAACAGTAAAATAACTGTTTATTTTTCTTAGTAATCAATAATATATAAAAATAAATGTATGTTTGTTCCTTATCGAAAATAGCTGGAGTGATTTTAATGTTCTTTTTAGGTATACTTCAGATGTGACGAGCGGGTGCTTGTGAGAGTTTTAGTAGCGATTGGACTACCAGAAGTCCTCTAGCTATAGATATTTAGTGTTACTCGTGCACGCTCTGGTATATAATATAATAATATTAGCCCTTTATAATATACTATCCCACTGCTGGGCACGGGCTTCCTTTACTACTGAAAGGGATTAGGCCTTAGTCCACCACGCTGGCCTAGTGCGAATGGGCAGACTTCACATACCCTTAAAATTCTTGAAGAATTTTTCAGATACGCAGGTTTCCTCACGACGTTTTCTTTCAACGTTACAGCAAGCGATAATTCACAAAGTATACATACGTAACTTTAAAAAAGTCAACAGTGAGTACACTTGGGTTTTGAATCTGCGGACATTCTTCTCGGCTGTCTATTCCACTCCCAACTAGGCTATTGCCACTATGCTTTCCATAATCCCTTGCAGTTTGTGTGATTAGCATAAGTGCATTTACGCACAGTGCGATGGATATAGTCCGAAAAAGTGTTTAGATTTGTGCTCTTATCCCGCGACAGCTCGCAATACCCACGTTCAAAAGGTGGCACGGCGCGTCTTCGTAGATGAAATGATCAATATTTATGCTCGTTATTAGTCTATTAATGAAAACAAACACAATAAGTTTTTTTTTATTATTCATTTATCTATTAGAGTTTATATTCAAAACAACTGAAACAATTTTGATGGGAACTCGATTTGAAAAAAAAGAGGAATTTATGGAAAAAAAAATGTAACATCCCTTAAAAATACCCAATTATCTTTTGTGTCCAAGCAGCGATAGAAATGATGGCCCTTTTTCAAAAGTTTCAAATAAATTTTATTTGACAGTTAAAGTATTAAACAGCTAATGTAAGTATGTAGGTACTTATTTTTTTATTTATTTAGGCGCATAGATTAGTCTGACTTCTGCATTTGGTCGGCTTATATATTATGTGACCAGTAGCTTTCCTTAGAAGTTGTGAACACTACACCTATAGTAATAAAACAAAGAATAAAGTTTGTTTGATCAAATTACTTCTTCAACATGCCTTCATGCAATCTGAATTTAAATTATTGAACGTTAGAAAATGCATAACGTCGTAGTTAAATTATTAAAATAGGACGTTTTGCGAATTGTTCAATCTATTTTTATTAATTTACCATTTTATTAGGAAATAGTCATAATCTTAAATTATTGGTGATGTTTGAACTACGCTCGCAGGCCTGTATCGAAGAAAAATCATCATCAGCGCTTTGCAGTCCTCTACTGGATAGGTCTCTCCCAAGATACGCCACGGATTCCGATCTACTGCTTTATGCATCCAGTCGCTGCCGGCTCTCTTGTGTAAGTCGTCCCGCCACCTGGCCAGAGGGCGTCCCACGCTACATTTGCCAAGACGCGGTCTCCCCTCCACACAATGTCAGAACAATACTAATAGAAAATTTGACTGTTACTGAGTAACTTACCTTGTATCATAGTTTAAATTTAATTATTATTACTGGAAAAGGCTTTTCAGTCTTTACCGATTTTAGGCTTTGTGTTACATTCACAGTTCACTTTTCGCTACTGACGTGTTTCCCCTAAAAATTAGGTAGTTAAGTCATCCAAGGATGCGAGGCTGTCTAACGGTGTGAAATTTAGCCTCTTTCCACTAGAGTTGAAGTAAGTTACGAAGTAGTACTATTGACGGATTCATCCCGTTTAAATCTCTGTGGTATGTGTCAGAGTTGCGTCAAGCGGAGATGGAAAATGCAGTGATATTAGGTTTGCCCTTCGCTCTGCTTAGTTCGCATATTGTATATCTTAAGATCGACAAAATGTATTTTTTATTGCTTTGAATGATGAGATGAGCTGAACGTTCGTCTGATGGTAGGCAATACGACCGATAAATAGTAGAAATACCATCCAACACCTTGAATTACAAAGTAAAGTTTAGTATATGACTCCGCTCGTCTAAGACATGAGGTGTTAAGTCTTGTAGTTCTTGATGTATATTTCATCCCAGCCATTTATTAAATAGCCTGTTTCTTGCACACACCCGCGACGTGGTGGCGACGTCGACGCGGGCCATCAATTATGTACGTCTGACCCACTTACACTATCGAGATGTTTACTCGGTATAGATTTTTCTTATTAATGAATTAAGCTTGAAATGTCCGAGTTGAGAGGAAATTTTATTTCCAGAGATTGTACTAGCTTTTGCTCGCGACTCCACCTGTAGTTTTTCGGGGATAAACATCCCACTATACATTTTCCCGGGATAGAAAGTACCTTATGTCATTGCTAATATTTCAAACTATCTCCATACAAAATTTTCAATAGATTCTGTTGTTTCGTGAAACCGTCAGACAGACTTAATATCGCATTCATATTAGTTGGATTCATATTTTTATTTGTATAGATAATTATTAATCATTTACATATTACGTGATATTTGTTATTTCTACTAAGTATCAGCCCGGAGTCTGGAATTTATGTCTGATATTACGATAGGCTTGCACCTTATCACATGATGGGACGGAACACATTTGACGAAAAGTGGGTGCCTTGGTTTCATACCTCTTTTGGGGATAAATGTGTGAAGTGTGTCTTGCTTGTTAATAACTTTTTTTTACAGAACCAGTGGAATACTGCAAGCAAAGCAGAATAAGTGATTATTTTCGGCACTTGGATATTTGTACGGACGTCCCCGCTGGCTGAAATATCTAGAAATAAATGCTGTATATTGAATCCGGGCTCGTACTCTTTTTGTTAGTCTACAATTTAATACCAAGAAATCAAGAAATAGGGTACTTAGAATTCAATCTTGTTCAAAGTTAATAAATATAATTTCTGGAATTGATAATAAAATGGTTCTGTTTGAAAAGGACTTTAACTAAAATAGAAGATAATTTAATTAAAGTGTTTTGGTAAAACAAAAATATTTGTTGGGTTATATTGAGTTATATTGTTGTTTACTCTGAAACCATTAAAATTAAACTATTTTTCAGATTTTATCGTGGTTTTAATATTTTAGTTTTCTCTAGACGTTTCGAAGACTTTGCAGCCTTCGTGGTCACGGGGGCGGACTGAGGTGTTGGTCATCCGCAAGTCGAAGTTACAATATCTACCTACATTTTATAATTATACAACTTTTAAAATTTTAGTTCTTGGTGGTCCGATCTACGCAGAATGAGCTCACGGTGTCTTGAAACTAAAATAGTTTTGCAAACTGGGCTTCGAGATTACTTATCATCAACATTAATTTAATCATATTCTATTCTAATATTTAAAAACAGCATTTAAACAGGTAACCTCAGAAGTATTCCGAGTTAAGATACTTCAAATAGTCTAGATTGGAATGCAAAAGTTAAACGAAGCGTGGCCCGAGCTCTTTGCATTTAAATGCTTTGAACTATTAAGAGAAAGGATTTTATTTCACAGTCTCGCAGGTTAAGCTGTGAATAGCTAGATCTTGGGTTTAATTTCCAGGTAGGGTTAAAAAAAATGTTTTGAATTTGCCTGGGACTCAGTGGCGAAAAAAAAAGCGGCGATAGCCTAGTTGGGTGTGGAACGGTCTGCCAAGACGAATGTCCGCAGTTTCAAATCCTAAGGGCACACACCTCTGACTTTTCTAAAAAATCATGTGTGTATTCTTTGTGAATTTATCGTTCGCTTTAACGGTGAAGGAAAACATCGTGAGGAAACCTGCACATCCGAGAAGTTCTCTATAGGAATTTCGAAGGTGTGTGAAGTCTACCAATCCGCACTAGGCCAGCGTGGTGGACTAAGGCCTAATCCCTCTCAGTAGTAGAGGAGGCCCGTGCTCAGCAGTGGGCAAGTATATATACGGCTGATATTATTATATTTATCATTCAGTGGCGAAGGGTGGAATTTTCTGATGGGCAATCCGACACAACACATAGGTACCAATAATATGCATGAATGTGGTTTGCAAGTCGTTCTAATGATAATTAGATATTACATAAATTGCAAAAGGGAAACCGGCAGGAATTGCGTTATATGGACCCTTCGCCACGGCTGGGACTACATGCCTTTTGATGACTGACTGCCTCGATGGTGTAGTAGCATTTCGTAACGACTGCAGTGGGGCCTCGCCATCGATCTCCGGGTAAAGTGGATTAATATTGGGTTTGTCTACTCAGACTTAGCTTGTAGTTTGAAATATATTCTCGATAAGAAGTGGATAACATGTTCTATAGGCTGGCTGAAATAAGTAAGGTTCCCGTACCTTTAATCCCCAATTAGTAGGCAGAGTCGTAACTAGTGCATCCAATTTTCGACGTGCGTATTCCCTCCCATGATGTGGGGCTAGTCTATTGCCATATCGGGTACAAATTCCAGACTCCGAGCTGTTACTAACTGCAATTAAAACCCATTTTGTGCGACCCGGGGATCGATCCCACGACCTCAGCATTGTAGTCATACCGTAATAAAACTTTGCCACTGAGGCAGTCTATTAATTTTAAACTCATAATTTTTTTGGTCACACCGACGTAGACCCCCGTCAAATCTCCCGTAGACTCCTGGGGTTCAACTGAACCACTTTGGGCATCAATGTTCTAAACAAAAAACAAAAGACGAGACAAATTACCAGAGCTTTTCCTTGCAAAAGACTCATATCTACTAGAAAAAGTTACATAAACTTATCTCACATCTCTTGGGTGTGTCGAGCATAACTTGGCACGTTTAAATTACTTTTAACAACTTTACGAGGATAGAGCTACACGACGTTTTAATTTGTTTTAAAAATATCAAAGTGTACACGTGCGTGGTAGGAGAGACGTTAAGGGTGGATTCCGAATACAACGACAAACGGTATGACGCAATAGATTTAGTTGCGTAACCAGAAATTTTAATGATTTTTTATGTTTAAGCGAAAGTTAGACATTGAAATAAAAAACTATTTACGGGTTTTATTGCGGTTATATTAGTTAAATTAGTTCTGTGGTAAACATAAAAAAAATGCGGTTGAATTGAGAACCATCTACTTTTTTTTAGTCGGTTAAAAATAAGAAAAGAAAATCCTATCATTCTAATCCCTATTGAATTATAAATTGGACAGTGTGTGCAGTATTTGAATGAATGAAATGCATAAATTGCTGCTGAATTTTGTATGAAATACAGGTATAGAGACAGATGAAATACAAAAAACATTTAGGCTATACATTTGACCGGTACAATATTCCAGGAAATTACTTTTACAATATAAAACTATATAGCAGTGGCGAAGGATGTAATTCTTCAAAAAGTAACTCGAGAAAAAACATTGCCTTACCTAACATATCGAGGCCAATCAAAAACCAAAAACTAAGACAAACCCAAGTAAACCTAAAAAGGGACGCCTATAGAAATTGTATAGACACCTCACCATTACTATATTGGAAACTTGTAAGGGGCGAAAATGATGAGGTTGATAAATGAGGTGATGTTGGCAGGGCGGCGAGAACAAACACATTATTGTATAACGAATACTATATTAAACAAGCGTTAAAAGAGTGTCACGTCCCACGATGTGGAAGCGCAAACCCTCTCCCACTGTTGGTGTCGCAAATATAGTCACAGGCAGTGGAAGCTACATCCTGTTAGCTTATTATATTGCACTCTTCAATTCCTGCAATTCTCATACTTTTATACCTTCGAAACCGAACCATAGTTCTGGAGGTCATGTTTTGCTGGAGAATCTTGACATTGCGATGTATAATTTACTCGTTTCGTTGTAGCGCCGTCTCTTGACGATGGGATGGAACTAGTTTTATTTCCGATGTGTTACAAACTGCGTTTTACGACAATTTATCCGTAGTGTTCGGAATCCCACCTTTAGCGTGGAGACGACGAGGCAGCGAGGCGGGAACGATACGTATGATGTTTGTTCAGCTGTAATATCTTCGTATTAACACTGATTGTGTTACCGATAATTATGTGTAGGCGTGTATAATAAAGATTGAAGATATCATTCTGTACATTGGATATGTATCAGTTAGTATTGACAAGCGTGAATGATGAACACGTTTCAAATCAACAATAAATATATACTAATGCTTTTCATGCTTGAAGGGTAGACAGAGGCGTTACCAGTGTACTTTTTCGTGTGTATTCCGTCTCATGGTGTGATAGTGACCTTATCGCCATATTATTTTCCCATTGCATTTAAAAGTGATTTGAGAGAATTCTGATTACGAAATCACTTTTAATAATTAAATTAGGTTTTTCGCTATTTACTTGGAAGCTAATTTAGGTGTAGATAAGTGTGCCAAAATATCTGCCTGTAAAAGAGGGAGGAGATCGTGATTTTATGTATATATTTTATAAAGATATTTTGTAATCCAAAGTCGTAATTTAAATTTTTCGATAGATCATATTATATACTTATTATGAGCCATACTTACGTATAGTATAGCAAATATATACATCTGAGATGTAATTTTATTTTACTTCTTATTCCTTCTTACCAATATGCGATAATGTGTAAAAATGTTCAGTTTTTTTGGGAACTGTTGCTGTTATCACCGGGCGGGGGTATCCTGCTAACAATGGTGTTATATAATAATAATAATATCAGCCCTGTGTTATATACTTGCCCACTGCTGAGCAAGGGCCTCCTCTACTACCTGAGAGGGATTAGGCCTTAGTCCACCACGATGGCCTAGTGCGGATTGGTAGACTTCACACACCTTCGAAATTCCTATAGAGAACTTCTCAGATGTGCAGGTTTCCTCACGATGTTTTCCTTCACCGTTAAAGCGAACGATAAATTCACAAAGAATACACACATGATTTTTTAGAAAAGTCAGAGGTGTGTGCCCTTGGGATTTGAACCTGCGGACATTCGTCTTGGCAGACCGTTCCACACCCAACTAGGCTATCGCCGCTTTTTATTTGTTATATTCAATACAAATTCTAGCGAACGGCAATTGTCTACCTCAGTGAGTTTTAGCGGCAAAGGCTTGAACATGGGCGAAGTCGCAAGTAACACGTAGAAAACAAACTTAAAATAACTGTTAAATATCAGTATAGTATATTGTAAGTATTTATGTCCAGCAGACTGTAACAGTCTAAGGATGGTCATGATAAATATTTATAAATCTTAGTATTACTACGGTAATTCTAGACTTATAGTAAACCACTGAGCAAGAAACCTCTAGACAAACTATCATAGAAATTGAAACACCGGCCAATGGGACAAGTTTGATTAGATATGTATATTTCGATAGCAGTAACCTGTTCTATTAAAACTTTTATCGGATGATTGCCCTCTCTATTATAAGGGCCTTGATTATTATTACTTAAGGTGCCCCCAGCAAAACGGCGCGTTAACAGTATTTTTTATTTTTTTTTATTTATTTCTTTGAATGACGAGACGAGCATGCCATGCGCCTGATGGTAAGCGATACGACCGCCCATAAACAATAGCATACCTTTCAACACCTTGAATTACAAAGTATCGTTAGGTATTCCACCTCGCTCGCCATCCTGAGACATGAGATGTTAAGTCTCATTATGTCAAGTAGTTAAATTGGCTACAATATTCTGCAAATCAGAACACAAGTACACACTGCTGCTTGTTGGCAGAAATAGACATTGCGGTGTTACCTATTCATGCGAACTGTCACATATGTGAGACCTACTAGTAAATAATGACGTATATGTAACTCAATATTGAAAAAAAAAATGGTTATATCTTTTTTCATTATGACGAGAGACTTTAATACACAACTACTGGAACATATAAAGACACAAATGTAAGAAAACCGAGAGAATAAAATAAATCCTGGAACATAATATTATATGAAAGGAGTAATTGAATTAAGTGAATACATCTAAATTATATTATGTCGAGACAGTTGGTTATGGACGGCATTGCGGTCGATACAATCAACTATATTTAGAATAGTGTGGAATAATCGCCTAGACTTCGCTTAAACTTAATGATTTCTTTTGTTTATGCGAATGTAAGACCTTAAAATAAAATTATTTTTTTGATGTCATCGCGGTTTTTATATTATAATTTTCTCTCGACGGTTGAAGTCTTTCTATACTCATCGATATATATGTACTACGCGCTAGATTTGGCGTTCGGAATATACAACTGAATTGAACTGTAATCCATTCAAACCGATTTTAGTATGATGTCAATATTAATGCTTGTGGCTGTGTACGGAGTGGCGCTCATAATATAAAAACGCGAGTGTAAGTGCAAACCTGCATGTGAATAAAAAATATAAGTCAAATGAGTAAAATTATTTGTTGTTCAAGTGAATAAATAGATTATAACAATGACGATTTAGTTGCCATTTTGTTCAGATTTTGAACAAATAGTTTATTTGGACGTTCGTGTCTATATAATATACGTCAATAACGTTTACAAAATTATATAATTGAAAATGTAGGTATATTGTAACTTTGATTTTTCGGATGATTAACCCCTTAGTCCGCCCCGTGACCATGAAGGCTACAAAGTCGAATCGTCGGGAGAATATAATAATATAAAAATCCGAAATATAGTTTCATTTATACGTGTAAACTTACTCGTATGAACTAACTCAGTGACGTATTTGTTACGTGCGAAGTATGATTTTCGGTCTGAGGACGATTTAATTAAATTTATAACAGGATCTTAGGCTTGTGCAAGCCTAAAACCATGTTCTTTATTTCAAACATAAGATATCGTAAAAAAATTAGTTTATTTGTTACGCCTTCACACTTCGTAAACCGCCGATCATGAATTTTTGCATATACATACGTCGTCAGATGTACACATGGTATCTTCATTCAGAACCCTGTTCCCGAGGAATACCAATTGATTAACAAAATCTACATTAATACTAACATATCAGGCCTAACTAGGAGGCACGCCCAGTTTCGTCGTACTAGTACGCGGTACGAGTACGACTATCGCTCTGAGATACCGGGGTCGAATCGAGTCTAGTTAAAAATAACTGAGTCGAGTTAAAAATAATAGTCATCAGGTTTTTCCGTCTTCAAAATTATTCAGGCGCAGCTCAGAGTATATGTTGACGATGTGATAATCCCGTGCCTCAAAAAGCATGTAAAGTCGTTGGTATTGCGCCTGATCTCTCTCCGGTCATGTCGGATTGCTGTCTCACTGGACTTTGAGAGTGAAGGAACAGAGAGTGCTTGTGTATTGCGCACACACCCGTACACTATAATATCTCCCGCGTACCTGATCTCCGTTGAGATTAGCCACCGCCGTATTCAGTTAGGAGTGATTCATTCCTATAAATCAATACTTATAATATCAAATTCAATAAGTGTCATTAGCTATAATACTCGTATACCATAACTCATTGTAAATATAAATCCATTATTTACGATTATAGCGCAGTTCCGACCTATACTCATATGTATTATCGACTTTATTTATTAATGGACATTAAAAGGATAATGTGGGATTGAATTTTTATTACCGATATGATTAATGGAGCGGTATTTGT
Organism: Manduca sexta; assembly: GCF_014839805.1. NCBI lineage: Eukaryota > Metazoa > Arthropoda > Insecta > Lepidoptera > Sphingidae > Manduca > Manduca sexta. The sequence continues at coordinate 1,978,653 of NC_051116.1, read as the reverse complement.
AATGGTTTATTTGGTTTCCCCCCCTTTCTCCGTGGGGGTGGGGATACATGTTCAATAAACATTATTATAAGAATTTTATCTATACTCATATATAAAGCTGATGATTTTTTTTATTTAACGCGCTTATTTGAGGAATTTCTAAATCGATTTTGTATTTCTCACCGATTACGCAATTCTTGCGTACCAAGCACACATTCTCACGAATTATCGTCATTAAAGAACGCTTCAACAGTATAGAAAGCGTTTTTTTTATTTATCATCTCAGCCACAGGAAGTCCACTGCTGAACATAGGCGTCCCCCAAGGATCTCCACGTCGACCTGTTGGAAGCGGCCTGCATCCAGCGTCTTCCTGCGACTTAGCCAGGTCGTCCGTCCATCTTGTAGGCGGGCGTCCGACATTTCGCTTGCCTGTACGTGGCCTCCACTCTAGAACCTTTCCCCAACGGCCAAGAAGCAAGCAAGCTCGAAGGACCGATGGCCGTTGGGTTATTATTAATTTTAAAATTCGACGATAATTTTAAGTCGGACGTTTCTGAACACCAATAGCTAAGTCGTAATCGCTGACGCCTGACAGCGTGTTGGGGCGCGCCCCGTGACGTCATACACCACATCTCGTAAAACTTATTACTAATAAAATATCCAATAACGTTACGACTCTGTTTATTGGTCGTTTTATTAAACTAGTGTATGGCCTACATACCAATATCGATATAAAATGTCAGTTACGTCTGTGTTTGGCGAGTAGATGATGTGCATTTTACATGGAATGGTGTAGCAGTGAACCATTTATTAATTATTTTTATATTTATTACTAAGTTTTAAGAAAAATATTCTTAACGGACAATATGAGTCCTATTTTACTTCACTAAATATTATAATACCTTATTATTCGATTACGGCAAAGCGGAAAAGGTTGTGGCGGTACATACACATACATATAGTGCATACATATACATACAGTGCATACACCGCCATCTCGATGATTGATATATTGACACACCTGTAGTGATATCGCACAGCAATCACGCTAGATGGCGGTAGACGATACTGGATTACGCTTGCACAATTTGCGCGACGCCCAGCATATATACCACCTCCGAATAGGAACCGTTGGAGGGCCCGCGGCCGGTCAGGCGCAACATCTGCCTGATTGGGAATCTTCCCCTTCCATAGAGGAACGCAACCATCTGTTCCTCTACAGCGGCGTCAACCTTTACGCCGCTAAAGGGTAATGATTTTAACATTCTATATAATATCAAGTATGTATCCGTTTTATGTTTCACTCTAACGACGTTATTAGCGGCGATAGTCTAGTATGTTGCAGGACGGACTGCTGAAACGAATGTCCGCAGGCTCAAAACCCAAGGGCACACACCTCTGAGTTTTCTAAAATTATGTGTATGCTTTAAGAATTATCGCTTGCTTTAACGGTGAAGGAAAACAGCGTGAGGAAACCTGCATACCTGAGAAGTTCTTTATAAGATTTTGAGAGTGTGTGAAGTCTACCAATCCGCATTAGGCCAGCATGGTGGACTAAGGCCTAATCCCCCTCAATAGTAGAGGAGGCCCGTGCCCAGCAGTGGGACAGTATATAATACTGGGCTGATATTATTATATATATAATATTATAAGCTATTTTTTGTGAGAATGTTTGGATATTGTTAGATTTTGATGAAATCTTGTGAAGTCTTCTACTAAGCCCTAATCCCGAGAGTGGTTTCACTTACACTTTACACTTTTTACAGCATATTGCAGAAAAGCGTTGGGTTCGTTATTATGAATGGCCACCTATTTGACAATCTTTTGTGGATTCACATCCGGGCAAATTGCTAGGAAATTCCAATATTTACCAATCTGGGAATCGAACCCAGGTAGAGAATGCCCATGGCATGAAATCAGCCGTTACAAGACAATATGTATGAAGTGCAATAAATAAATAAAACCACAATTAATTACACATTTTTTATTTATGCCTCTAACATTTCACGTTTCTTAATCTGCTTATAAAATTCAGTATATAATTACCGTGATCTATATCTACGTAAACAGAAACAAGCAATAAACATTTCTTAACGTATTAGTATATATTTATTTTTTTACACTTTTCTACTTACATAAATTTTTACAAACATTCAATAAATGAAACTATATCTAACATTTAGATATTTACAAATTTATAAAGTACTTCTCGTGAATGGGGGCTCGTCCATTCTCTGGCGGTGTTGCCAGCATATCATTACACAATTAATTATTACAACTAACTCACGATCTGGTGACAACACTGCCTCCAAGAAGTACCACTAAACATAGCAAAAATATAAAAACACGCAAACTATTACAAATATTTATAGTCGCTTAAAATATCTAAATGTATCGATGCTTTTAAAATATTGTGCTGACAACACTCAACAAGATGGCGTCGAAATAAAATGACATTTAGACCGTTGATATGTCACTAAGACAATAAATATTCCAAAATTCTTAAGCTATCGTATGTATTTACATAATCTAAAGTACAGTTTCGTTTGTGCATGTTCTAGGCCCGTTTACTAAAGAATAGCGACTGGACCCGCCATTTTTCCTACTAGTAACAGCTCCCCTAATGAACAATTCCTTGAACGTCTCTCGGAATTGCCTCGACATGCCGCAATAAATAGCAAAATTAATCGGATAAGATACAATAATAAAGAAATTTGTTATCAATATCAATATATTAGCAATATGATAGTCTAAAATTTCAACTATAGTACTTGAGATTATGTGTAGTATAGTGACTACTGCTACCGGTATTTCCACCATTAAAAAAACAGTCACGACTACAATTAACATAAGCGTGGTACAATTTGAGTCACGTAGTCTTTTACATTCGGATTTTCGATTCTCTTTGAACAGTTTCTGCCTGTTAATTTGGGCAGTGCGCATGGCTCTGAACAGGAGCACATTCAGGACCACCAGGGACGTGCACGGGATGAGATGCACGAACAGTACCCTGAACCCGTAGTACGTGATGAAGTAAGCATCTAACGACAACGCTTCCACCCATGGAGCCATTTTGATCTGGAAAAGATAATGTGATTGTATTAATGTAAGAAGTGTCCGCATTAGTAGTGTGGTCAAAGGTCTAAATCATCTTACAAGTAGGGGGGGGGGGGGATGCCCAGATATACAACATAATATAATACAGAGTTAATATTAGTAATATAGCTTGCCATAGACGGGCCCTATATCAAACTTGCAAAGTGTATAAACCCTAACTAGAGTAATGTATCTTAAAGGGGCCTACGTGTTGGATCCATGTCACCACGCCTTCCAAAAGGACCGGGCTTTATGCCGTGATTTCTGGCATCAAGGCCAGTATTTATTTATTCAGTAAATATACCTTTGTAGGCACTTATACATGACATTCGTACATAGTTGTATTGATAATTGGTATATTAATATGTTGCTATTTATCGTATATTTACATTAATTTACTTTTTTTTTCTTTATCCTTTTTAAGTTTTATGTTAACGCGACGCACCTACCTTATTTGTCTCTGCACTACCCTAAGGTTGACTGGGAGAGAATGCCTATTAAGGCGATACCTCAAGGTCCATTTTCATACATTTTGTTTCACCTTTAATCTGGGTAACTAAACAAGTATTGGCAAGTAAAGAATTTAAATTCACGTCTAGTTAGTGATTAGTTCTCGCAGTTGAAAGAAAAACGTAAAAATAATTAATAATCATGAATATTTCGGCCTTTAAAATTTAATATGACGAAATTTCCAAAAACTTAGCCAAAAATTTACAAAGTTTCTAAAGGGTTTTATATAATCAGATTATAGAATAACCCTTCAAAATTATTCCCTAATCGCCAAGGGATGAAAAATTAAATATAGTTTTTGGTTCGTGGAATTTCCTACCCTTAATTTTCGCTATAACAAAGTTTGCCGCTTAATAGTAACTCAAATGAATCAATCCCGCGGGCATAAATGACAGGGTTGCCAATTTAGAAATTTCTTTCACTCTAAAAATAAATATTGGTGTTTTTTATCCGAGCATGATCAACTTATTTCATTGCCAGTGAAGTTCAGTCCAGTTCAGTATAATGCAGCCAATTTGAGGCGTCTGTCTCCTAATGGCAATATACTACCAAATATAATACAAAGTCTATTCTCTGTGTATATAACTTTCTATTTACTAAAAATATTTGTATTTTTTGGTTATTTTTCATACATTGACGGCTACTCAGTTTTATTCTCATTACTATTTTTTTGATACTTTGGGAGCGGTCAGCGTTATATTATAGTAGGTAAGGTACACTTCGAACATAGTTTTCGTGTCCATATTTATTTTAGACTAGCTCGCAATTTTGACCGAGTATTAAAGTCTGACCGCGATATATGCCCTGCTTTATATTTTCCCGCAATAAAACGGATCCTATATCCTTCTCAGGATCCCAAACTTTCTCTATACCCAATTCCATCAAAAACATTTCGGTAGTTTATGAGTTTATCGCGCTCAAACAGACAAACAGACGTGGCGGGGAATATTGTTTTATAATATGAAAGGATAACCTCGCGACATCTAATCAACTTAACATTTTCTATTTTACACCAATATTTCTCAGTATTTCCAATATTCTTAAAATTTATATCTCACGCGGCAACCCTACAAATCGCATTATATAGATTTCCTATTATGAAAGTCCGAAACAAGTTAATGAACAATAGGAAATTGGTGTACCATTAAATTTGTTCAGTCACCAAGGTATTATTAACGAGTGGATTAGGTTTGTACTTCATTCTCATGGGTAGCCTAGCTGATGAAAAGTAATGTGAGGAACTGTAGCGATTTTTATTAAAATAAAACATTCTTCCACTTATTTAAAAAAAAATCAATAACCTCGGTCCTTTAGACCTCGGTCTATCAAACGCCCAGTGTGATTATATCAACAAGTATTACAATTGTTTTTTCTAAGTGCATGGAAAAGTGACTTGCACCTGAAGGTAAGTGGCTCCAATTGAATGTCGACTGACGAGAGATGATTACTACATATGACCGGCATACATGCAGTTGACACAATTATGCCAGTCTGTTGGAACTAGATATATACAGGCTGATCTCGGAACGCGACACACTAGGGCTATTATGGTGGATTTTAATACCTTGTGTACGGTCGCTATCTGGATGAATATAAAATATATCCTACCACCAGCAAACAAAAAATAACCTCACTAAAATTTTTCAGACTGACAGTATATGACAAACTTAATAATACTCCACATTTTTACGCTTTTTTCCCCGTGTAATCTTGAGAGATTTATCCCCGACTCGAAGTAGCACTGCACTTTTCCGGGTTCAAAAGTAGCTCCTATGTTAACTAAGGAAGCCTTCAATTAGTCGCACGACTACTGTCCTTTGACTCGACTTACGAGATAGATTTTTCATAGATCAAAGAGACAGTAGACTTGCGTATTTGATATAAATTTCAACTTGATACTTCTACGTGTTTCTCAGAAAAAGGATTTTTTTATTGCTTTGAATGACGAGATAAGCTTGCCATTCGCCTGATGGTAAGCGATACGATCGCCCACAAACAGTAGAAACACCACTCAACACCTTGAATTACAAAATATTGTTTGGTATTCCACTGCGCTCGCCATTCTGAGACGTGAGATGTTAAGTCTCATTATGTCCAGTAGTTACACTGGCTACAATGTCCTTCAAACCGGAACATAACAGTGACTACACACTGCTGCTTGGCGGCAGAAATAGACAGACAAAGGGACAGGCGAACAAGAAATTGATTCTATAAGGGTTCCTTTAGTAGCCGAGCGGCACTTAGCAGGAAATTGAAGGCACTCTTAGCTCCTAATTTAGCGTCATGACGTGTTGTGGTATTTCTTATGCATTTACAAATTTGAAGGCGTCTTTAAAATTTGATCTACCTTGGTGCTAAATGTCATTCAAATGCACTGCGTGGTTATTGCGTTTGCATCCAACCCACATAGGTGTTATTATCATTTTTATAATATGATACTTATTATTAAAAAGCAAGATTCTTGTTGTCATTTGAAATACATTTAAGGTTGTTCTATAATTGTTTAAGAAAATTTTGTCGCATTTTTTGAACGGCTCCGGATATTACCACGAAAGAGAGATTCAATTATAACCTTTTTAGACCTAGGTTCTGGTAATGTTTGAATATTTTTGTAAGCTTAGAAAAACATCCACCATTTTGAAATTACTTGTATATAGTGAAAATCGGTTATAAGGATATTGAAGGGACCACCGATCTGGTCGATATCCGCATTGATAATGTTAGGGCCCCTAGGCAATGCACAGCTTAGAGCCCCTTTCTCCTTTCCTTTTTTTAAATATATAAAAATGGAAGCAGAGGCTAAAATGGAAGCAGTAAACATGACAACGGTTAAAGGCTTTATTAAATCCATACGAAATTTATTTATTTTTTTCTCGGGATAAAGGGCGCTTAGGCTGTTGTCTAATTTATCTTAGCGCTAATCCGGCATTCTCACATCATTCCCCACAGTCGTATAAACGATGCTCTTTTGAAACATTAATTTTAGGTACCTAACCATTTAGTTATCATAACTGACGTCGCTATAACCGGAGTCATTATAACCGGTTCTTCTGTATCAAAAAAATCTCGGCATGAATGACTTGGCCGATACCGAGCTTCTGGGCAGTTGCCTAATTTGTCTTAGGGCTAATCTGATCCTGGCACGTTATACCCGACAGTCGTATAAATGATACCCTTTTTAAACATACAGGGACCTTGGTATTGTTGATCGAAGGATCTAACCTTAGTTATTATAACTGGTGCATCGCTATAACCGAAGTCGGTACAAACGGTTCGTCTGTATCAATATACTTATTTGTATCGACACCGATCGATATTAAGGCAGTTTCTGCCACATAATTTACGCAACATTGATGTCGACAAGCAATATGAAAATATCAAAAACACATTAATGTTTTACATTTGTATGTATCAACAAAATATATTTATTATTACGTCAACTTATTTTTACAGTATTCGTTTGAAGTGTGGGAACTGGCACAATTTATTTAATACAGAGTGTATTTGTGAGATGGGGCAGCGAGGGTAGCTATTTATTTGTTGGATGGGGGAGAGGATACCAAGGCTACCTTAACCACTGTAGCCAAAAACAACGTTTATAGTAGACTGTCCGTCATTTTTGATGATAATAAATTCTGAATTTAAAGAAAGACCGTCTACAACTAACTCTTAAATTTAGTATAACTTTAAAACCTACTTATTTATTTTTCGGCCATGAAGTCTTAAAATTGCGAAATAAAAATCACCAAAAAGTCCCAAAAATAAAACTTTTCCAAACCCAAATTTAACTAAACTAAGCCATATAAATCATAATACAATTTCCACATAATTGATACGTTAGGGCTTATCACGGCTCAATCCGACAGACGTTTAATCACGGCTAAGCGTGTGTCAGACCCGAAGCGACTGTGAGCGATTATGTCTCGCTAAGATACAGCTCAGAGACGGTAAACGATTAAGGTTCAGATTTCAGACAACAAAGACTTAGGAGTTGACGGGGTTATAGGTGATGCTCTGTCTACTCTGAGGGTGCATTTAAATAAGTCATTCTAATATAGGATCATTTTGACATTGCGTTACTAAATGAAACCACATACTCGTCTTCATCTTTGCTGACAATGTGCCAAAAATCATCCATGAATAAGTAATTTTAATTTTACGCGTCCTAAAGTCCATACTACTACTCTCAAAGTATTCGTTACAGTGGCAATATCATATTTTCAGTAATACACCCACGCGCACGCTATATTTGCATTAAACTACAAAAATGATCAATAATTTTGAAAACTCAAACCAGGACTTTTGGTGAAAATATTCGTTATTAATTGATGATTTTTTACGCAATGTCAGCAAAGGTGAAGACTTGTATGTGGTTTCATTTTGCTAATCTTATTGACTTTGAATACATGAAGATTCAATTAAACAAACACAATATTAGTGGATCCGAATTCGTTAAAAATATAAGTCAAATGATTCTAAATATTTAACCCGTTGTTTTTCCTTTTTTCGCGGGAAAAAAACGCGTTATCGCTACCACCACATGTAGGGTGAGTGGAATGGTTATGTTGGTTTCACCGGTCCTACGGACTAATGTCGACACTCGGGAGTATAGCATCCGAGCCAGCATTGGACCGAGTCCCTAACCCCTACACTGGCATACCAACCAAAACCCGCGGTGGCCTTCTTCGGCGCATACGGGACGGCCCCGGGGTATCTTGTTGCACTAAGATAGCTGCTCGGAACCGTCCCAGCGCGATACCGTATTGCGGCACCTCTCTCATTGATGGGGCTAAGATGCCCCCACATTCTAAATGACTCCTTTGGAGTTTACGACATTGGGAGACCTACTACCCGCGTTGTCATCTACCTCAGAGTCGCTGTAGCCAAGCGAGCAACTCCTCACTGCTCACCCGCGACTTTCTCTAGGCCCCAATCAGTCGCCTCTTACGACAGACAGGGAATACCCTAGTCGATTTGAATTTTAACTTAAAATAATTAGTATTTTCAAATTTTTATTACAACTAAATGAGGTTGCTTCACAAATTTAGAACTTATTTAACATAAGTAAAAGGAATATTTACCCGGCACACTTCCTCTAAGTGGCCATGCCAGACCGTGACATGGGGCACGTAACGCCTCTCGAAGAACCTCGGCAGCTGATGCAGGAAGGCAGCTACTCCGATGTAGATGAGGCATTTCATCACACGCGGCATCGTGCACCTGTGGCCAAAAGTTAGGTTAAGTTTGGGCAAAGGAATGAAGGAATATACAGCCTTAAGTACTTAAACGAATTTTTGTATCGCTTTCAATATACGCTATCGGTGATAAATAATTGTCATGACATTTTGGGCACAAATAATCATATTTATACGATAAAATTGAGAGCCTTCCATTACATGAAGTTGACGAGGCAGAATTTTAAATTAAATGCAATGTAATTCAATATGAATAAATGTGGAGCGCACTATTACGCGGACAACTTATTCCTTATTCAGACGAATAAAACTCAATAATCTAAATTTTAATTCAACGAATATTTCAATACCATAGATAAATCTGTTCTATAAACGTGGGACTATAAACTATACAGATTTTATAAATGCTCATTAACTATTAAACTGTGGAAATAATTTTATAGCCAACCGACTGACGGGTACTTAAAAATCGAAGGAGAGGCGTTAAAATATTGTATTAAACACATCTGTGGTACGTTTATTAGCTTTTAAAACAGATTTAGTTATTTTAAGACGTAAATCGGTCTTAACGATATCATTCCATGTGAAATTTCGTGTAATACGTCAGACATTTTTGATTGGCGGCCATTTTGAACCGCCATGTTGATTTTCTTAACGATATTTTTTATTGATGTGAGCGTATCTAATGTATTTTGTACTTAACATCTGTCTGTTTATGGAAAGTGAAGATAAATTCTCCTACTGATTAGAATCTTTACGAATATAAATGTGAATGTTTGTGAGCATGTTTGGTTGTTTGAATATTTGTTAATCGAAGAAATAATAACGAATATGGATGAAATTTTGCACACGTGTTGATTATGTTCTGGATTAACACATACGCTACTTTTTATCTCAGCAATTTGCTCCCATGGCAAATTATGAAATATTGTAATAGGACTTCCTTAATAGATGGCGCTAGAGTCGTACTCTGCTATGAATCACTACAATGATATTGATTTTGAAACGGCTTTTCACGCGAGAAAAGTTGTGAACAACACCTAGTATTAAATAAACTGAAGTCCTAGTTGAATAGTAAAGATAAGCAACGATCGCAGGTGACTCGGCCGACAAAGTCGTTAAGTCCGGGCCGGCAAACATGGCCCGATATTTTATTATCGTCTACTTTTATTGCTAGTCGTAAATGATTCCCACTCGGTGCGGAAACGTAGTTTAACCCCTACTATTTGAACTCGTAAAACTTATTTTCCTACCCTATAACTTGTTACACTTCTAATGTCAGCTGACTTGTATTGTATTTTTTTTTTGTAGTTTTCGGTACATTGAACTGACGATAATATTTTAAAATCTATAAACAAGTTAATATACTTCATTAGTTTGCTTTCAAAGGTGTAAGCTGAGAAGTAACCGTGCATTAACTAGGTACCAAGGTTATTTTGATAGGTCCCACGCATTATATTTTAAATGAAAGAATATGATTTTACAACGAAGCCGTTTGAATGAAAATATTTTTTTTTCTTGAAATATAAAACATTTTTCAAATTATTTTTTAATTATTGATCATTTTTATATCATTGGTAGTTAAAAAATGTTTTAAATATATACGAAAATACGCTCTGAGTGATGACTCAGTGCGGCGCGGCGAGCGAATGTAAGAAGCACGAATCGCCACTCGAGCGGCAACGCGAGCGGCAGCGGCGAGCGAGCGAGACAGTTGCACGGGTGAATAATTATTATTATTATGCGAATGGCTTGCTCGTCCCATCATTCAGTAGCAAAAAACCATAAAAACTATTTGTTTAAAATCTGAATTAAAATGGCAACCAAAACGTCACTGTTATAACCTACTTATTCACTTGAACAACAAATAATTTTACTTATTTACACTTAGACTCGAGTTCTTATATCATGAGCGCCACTCCGTACACAACAAGCTGTCAATATTGACCATACGAAAGTCAGTTTGAATGGATTGCAGTTTAATTCATTTGAACACAGTGAATGTTCGGAACGCCGAATCTAGTACATAGCGATGCAAAAAAGCTAAATAATTCAAGTCAAGTGCTACTTTCAGTTTTGCTTGTAGTAGGGTTCGGGTCACGTAAACATAATTTTGACGAAACGGCGGAAAGAATGGATTATTTTATAAAGGGAAAACTCGTAAAAGTGTTATTTAATGGCACTGAGGACGCGGTGTCCAAAATAGCGCGATTTTCTATTGAAGCTTTTGTATTTTTGTTAGTAAAAGGGTCCAAGAATATCCTTTTGTAGATTTTTATTAAGTGCTAAGATTTGCTAGCGGTTCCGTCAGTTCGAATGATTTTTTCTGGGAATTGAGGTCCCTCTTTCTTCTTTTTAGGGATAAAAACTAGCATAAGGTCTCGGTTCCGAATCTCGGGTCAGGCAAAATGATATTGGATTTTACAGTTCTGTTAAAGCCCGGAGTTTGGAATATTTGTTTACCGATTTGTATATACAAAGTAGAATAATACGCATCCGAAGTAACTAATAAGGTAATACTCTTGCGCATTTACTAGTAATCATATCAGCTCTGTATTTTTTTTGTGAGGTACCATGGTTATTACCGGAGGAACCCTGTTAATGGTGTATAAGCGAACGTCCGGCTTAGCAACCATGGTGCCCCATTGGAGGATGCGGAAAGGGAAGGAAAGGATGCCGGAGGAATAAGCTCTGTATTATATACTGTCCCACCCCTGGGTACAGCCCTATTCTACTACTAAGAGGGATTAAGCCTTAGTCCTCATGCGCCTTTGCATACGTTCGAGTCTCTTATGTAGCATTTATTACTGTTGTATGGAAGAGATCGCTCTAAGATCACCTATTGTTGCACTATAGTTAATTTGTATATGTCGCTCTCTTAATAAAATAATGACCTATTCCAAAATTGTTAATTTGTGGGAATCGTCTAAAAACTAATTTCTGTTGGCGACCTCTAGTTTCTCTTCCTTTTTTTATGCTGCAGGTTCATTTTTGACCTATATTTAATAAGTTCAATTTTATAGCAACTTAAAAAAAAAGGTCGCAAACATAAATTCGTTTCTTTGACGATTCCCACAAATTAACAATTTTGAAATAGGTCATTATTTTATTCAGAGAGCGATGTGTTTTTTTATTTTACTTATGTGGTGTTCAATTAAGAATTATCTATCTATTTATCATTCCTCTGTAAATTAAATGGAATTATAATAACAAGAATTATTTACTTTAACAGAAAAGTTGAACAAACTAAATTGCTTTTAAAACAATCCATTCGTGGAATTTGAAATGTCAGTAAATAGTAATAAAATTATTTTGAAACGTTGATTCTTTTTCGCGGAATCTGGAAGTTTGTTTATACACGTGGAATAGTGTTTACGAGAGAAATCAGTGAAATCATTCGCGAATTATGTTGGAGAATGAGTAATTTATATTACAATATGTATTGCTCGACGTTTCAAAGGTTTTTCAGCCTTGAGAGAAAATCTGTATATATAAAAATGAATCCCTATTTCCCTTGGTCACGCCATCACGCGTAAACGGCTGGACCAATTTCACATTTTTTTTGGTTGTTGTGTTTTTTTATTGTCAGGGGAAGGTTCTTATGAAAGAAAAAAATTAAAAAATTGCGCGGAAAATTAGAAAATTTAAGAAAACTTAACGACAATATTAATTTTACATAACTGTTAGTGGTTTGAAATAACTGTCGGCGATCGACAGAATGCGCGCGTGCATACATAGATAACACAGGACAATGTCTGTCGGGTCAGCTAGTTATTATATACAAAATGCGATAAAATCTGCAAAATAGCTTTATTTCAAAACTATAGCAAATCATAGTAACCTGTACGATACCAAATTGTATAATTTCTTATGAGAGTAAAAAGTAGCCTATGCATTAATCCAGGACATGGTCTACCTGTGTCTCAAATTCCATCCAAATCCGTTCAGAAGTTTCTGAGTTACCTTCTAGCAAATATCCAAACATTTTCAGAATCTTTCGTATTTATAATATTAGTAAGAAGTAAGATAGCGTTTGCACTTGACTCTTCTATACCAAAGCCTTATTGAAATACTGTATTAGAAGATATAAAGCAGCTAAGGTCTTTTTCTATGTGTACCTCATGGCAATTAGAAGAATTTGGCTTAGTTTTTATAACGATGAGTGTTTGAGAGCACCAATCAGCCTCAGCCCGCGTCGAAATTAAGGATGAGGAGGAGTTAGAAATACGTATCCACTTCCCTCAATAGTCAATACCAAAGCATTGGCGTAGCTAAGGATATTTTCTAAGGCGGCGGCTGGCAGGACCAAAAAAATTGCTCGCAAATTTCAATGAAAAGGTCACAGTATTCGTAAGGCTTTTTCTAGGGCCAATAGACGTTTCTAGGGTCGGCGCTACCTACCAATACCCCCCTCCTCTCCGGCTGCACTTACGATGGTATATAGATACAATAATGCTTATACACATATAACTCTTAAATCTTAAGGCCGAAACAGCAATAGGAGTATTTCAAAACTATTACGAAGGAAAACCGCAAACATCTGCTTTCTGTGGTTCACGATTTGACCGATTACTAACAAACATACCTGCACGTGTAAATATACGGAATTTTATAGCATTAGTGATTGGCCGAAGTTTCGTTTTCGGCTAATTTATTCGACATTATGCCTCAGTCAATAAATAGGATGAAAGTATTTATGTGTTATTTTTAAAATGTTTCGATTGTTTTAATATTCAGTAATGCTAAAGGCTTTTATTACATTTATCAGTCATTTACAGGCTTACAGCTGTCGTCTTGTTTGATTGACATATAAGTCTCTTTGTGGATTTTATAAATTTTAAATTGAAATTTTAAATATTCATATCGATGGAGAATAACATTTTCATTTCAATAGTATTTACGATAAAAAGACCATTACAATATTTTAAATTTCCACCGAGTTTATGCATCACGAAGCGGCGATAGCCTAGTTGGTTGTGGAACGGACTGCCAAGACGAATGTCCGCAGGTTCAAATCCCAAGGGCACACACCTCTGAGTTTTCTAAAATCATGTGTGTATTCTTTGTGAATTTATCGTTCGCTTTAACGGTGAAGGAAAACATCATGAGGAAACCTGCACATCTGAGAAGTTCTCTATAGGAATTTCGAAGGTGTGTGAAGTCTACCAATCCGCACTAGGCCAGCGTGGTGGACTAAGGCCTAATCCCTCTCAGTAGTAGAGGAGGCCCGTGCTCAGCAGTGGGCAAGTATATACTTAATACAGGGCTGATATTATTATTATTATTCATTATACTTTTTTCAATAATAGATAATAATGACAATTGAAGTAGCAGAATCCAATCCAAAAAAATACTAATCAGCACTAGGCCAGCGCGGTGGACTAAGGCATAATCCCTCTCGATAGTCATTGCCCAGCAGTGGGACAGTATATAGTACAGGGCTGATATTATATATAATATATATACGTAGCCAGATGTTTCAGTGCAGTTGCAGAGGTCGAAATTCGGCCTCGGTTTCGGCTTACGAATTAATTCCCAGCTTAACATTAGAGATTTACGTGTTTTTAACGATTCGTGGAACGCCAAAACAAATTGCTGCCTACATTTGTTTATATAAACGTAGTAACAGTTTAAAATATTTGAAAATACGTTTATATACTTTACAGGTCTCACTTTATTGTGAATCCCTAGTTTTTAAAGAAATTTGTTAGGTATTTGTAAAATTTAATTTACTCTATATTTCTATTCATTATTATATTCCGCCAAGCAGCAGTGTGTAGTCACTGTTATGTTCCGGTTTTAAGGACATTGTAGCCAGTGTAACTACTAAATGGAATGACTTAACATCTCATGTCTCAGAATACCAAATAAAACTTTCAAGGTGTTGGATGGTGTTTCTACGGTTTATGGGCAATTGTATAGCTTACCATCAGGCGAACAGCAAGCTCGTCTCGTCATTCAAAGCATAAAAAATCATGTTCATTAAGTAACTTTTACTAAGTTTCTGGTGATTATAATATCTGTACATAATTTCTACATTTATTCTAAGAATTTCAACTAGCAGCACGGCTAGCAGAAGCTGTCATATTATAATTGAATTATTTCATAGATAATATTCAGTTTCAACCCTCTATCACTGCATACATCTCATTCAAGGGGAAATTCTTGCGAATCGACGCGAATTATAATATATCTACAAGCTGAATTCCAGTAATACCAAGCATAGGATTAATGGATATTTGTGTTGCAGGAAGCTGTATTATATTCGACAAATTATGACGACGTTTGAAATTACATTCTTGTGTGAACATGCCCTAAATTATTTATTTACATACAGTAATGTAAGTTGCTATAGAAGGGACCTATATCAAAATTTATTGGGGGCTCTTCAGGGCAGTGCGAATTTTGGGCGCCTGCTTAGTTTTATGAAGGGCCAAGAGGGGGCCTAAAGCTCGGGGGCCCCGTATCACTGATACGGCTAATATAGCTGTAGCTACACCCCTGATTACATAGTTCATCTATATATATAAAAATGAATCCCTATTTCCCTTGGTCACGCCATCACGCGTGAACGGCTGGACCGATTTATATATTTTTTTATTGTGTTTGTTATTGTCAGGAGAAGGTTCTCATATAAGAAAAAAATAAGAAAGTTAACCGGAACGTTAGATAATTTAAGAAAATTAATTTCAGTCATTGACAGAATGTGCGCTGCAAATTCATAGTTAAGACGGGACAACGTCTGTCTAGTCACCTAGTGTAATATATTTAGACAAGTAACTTATTGCTATAAGTTACTTGCCTAAATATTAACTTATAGCAATAAGTTACTTGTCTTGTATATATTGCACAAAAATTCCAGTTGCGTTAACATTAAGTTTTAATAGACACGCGACTCGCCGCAAGATCTTCGAGCTTAAAAATTTCAAGAAGTCAGCTTGCCGTGCTGGTTGCTGTTAAATTTCTTTGGTGGTGTTCAATTTGCTGGTGGTAGGAATATATTTATATCTGCCTGGATAGCGTTCACCATAAACAAGGTGTTAAAACCCGTCATAGTGGCCTACGTGTATCGCTTTCCGGAATCAGTCTGTTCCAACAGGCCGGCGTAATCGTGTCGACTGCCGAAGGGCAATAATCTCTCGGCAGTCGACATTCTATTCATTCTATTTGACCCCACTCCACTTACCACTTACTTACAAGGGTACAGTAGGTACTACTAGGTACTACTAGTACTTTGCCGTGTCCGCAAAAAGTAACTCAGAGTCTTTCACTCATACGGAGCCTCGTCAAACTCCTAGTTAATAATAATTCGTACTCACCAAGTCCTAGCGACCGGCGCGTGGCACACGTATATGTATCTCTGGACGGCCAGCGCCAGTGTCAGCCATATGCTTGCCGTGTGGAACATAGCTGGTATTATCTGGAACAATATAAATAAGTTATATTTTTTGATGGTACGTCTGTATCCGTCCGGATAGCGAATAACGTACACAAGGTGTAAAACCCGCTATAGTGGCCCATGTGATCACTTTGTGTATATCCGGCTCCTACAGGCCGGCATAATTATGTCGACTGGCGAGGAATCATGTCTCGACCCCATTCTCCTTACTCAGAAGCAATGGAGTCTCACTTTTCTGTGCCTAAATATAAAAAGAAAAAATATCTTTCTGTTCAATATCATTACGAAGTCTGGTTTTTTCCAACATGGCGATAGGTTCGCCTTCTGCCACACTGTGGGATGGAATATCAAAGTGTCACGTGGCGAGAAGTGAGTGCATTACTTGCATTAATGCTTGGTGCGGCAGCGCTCTGAAGCGAATTCCGGTTTGGGCAAAGTTATATTTGGGGTTTTCTGTTCAATATCAGCCCGGAGCCTGGAATTTATGTCCGATATGGCGATAGCCTCGCCCCCTATCACATCATGGGACGGAACACACTTGGCGAAAAGTGGGTGCCCTGGTTGCGCCTTTGCATACCCCTTCGGGGATAACTGCATGTTGTATGTTTTGCTTTACAACTGTATACAAATTCACTTTGTATTAAATTATATCCTTCCAACATTTAAAATATTCACATCGCGTTAAACGTTCTTAGTTATTAGTTCTGACAAATGTGTGAGACGTTGTGCTTCGCGATTTTGACACTTATTTCCTGAGCAAGTTGTTCCCGTCGGATATTGCTCGCTTTGTACGATAACATGGGTGAAATGATGTAATTTGTAAGTTTACTTGATTCAGTGTGTTTGGTTGTAGCGTTTATATTGTGGAAGAGAGGTGTCGGGTTCGATTTTTAGGTGAGGTAACACTTTTTGGTTTGGTTGCGCAACTAATTCTGGAGTAAGTTATTTGGTTTAAAGTTAATTGAGAGAGTTAAGCAATTTTAATATCAATTTTACTTATCTTACGATCATTTCTTATTACTATAAATAGTGTGATTGGATGCTTGGATGTTAATTACAAATTTTCACAGTTTCTTGCCCGTTCTTCTCTGGTGAAAACTGCTTTCCGAACTGGTAGTAGAGTTAATATTTACGGAATCTAACTATTGTATAACATTTTACAGATACAAATAAATAATTTCATTTCAAATTACAAGTTGATAATTGCAAATTACAGCTGGTCTGTTTTAGATTAAGTTTAACAAACAACAAGACTTTATTTTCAATAATAGATTCTAATATTTGATACAAAGATATTTCAGCCAAGTTATGAATAATTAAACATATTTTACCTACCTCAAGTTCGGAAAACAGTTTTCACCAGAGAAGAACTGACAAGAAACTCTAGTGTTGCTCTTTTCAAAATTATTTTAAGGTAATACCTAACTATAGGTATAGTTTATACAGGGAAAAATACAAATTAATTAGTTTTTTTACTATTGTTTTAAATAGTTCATCCTCTCAGAAATCATGAAATAATAATTTTACCAATATAGTCTATCACAGACGAAGTTACGAGCAAAGCGTATCCAAGAATATCCATCAATAAGTATCATAAATATAAACCTAAGTCACAACATCCCAAATCCATTTACTGTAAAGTAAAGGTTCTCGAATCTCCACTCCAAGAGCATGTATCAACGACGCCAAAAACTGCAAACTACCGAAAACTCTTCCAGAACTCTCGTTTGTAATAAAGTGAATTTTCGAGTTGCCTAGCCCGCAGTTTTTTTATCTTGAAACATTTTTACTAGCAGCTTGATTTATATTCGCGCGCAATAGCGCGTTTTCAGGGGCTGTATTAATACTAAAATTCGCTCTCAAGTAGGAGCTGAGAGGGTGTAAAATTATAATCAATATCTTAAGATCGCTGCTATTTAATAAACTGATAACAACACCTCTTCAAATGATATTTTAAGGCATATGACGGATTTTGACAGCTGTTTTGTTTATTAACCGCCATTTTCAGTAAACGACCCCAATCCTATTTTCGAATTAATAAAACATGCACTAATCAGAACAAAGATTTTTTTGACATGCTTACAAATGATTTATTTTGATTGGTTTCTCTCGGAATTTGATTGCAGATTGAGATTGATATCGTTCATTGAAAACGATTGTTAATTGCTCTGACTCAGCTGAGAACACGCGCTCAAATTACAGCTCAAGTTTAATAATAGTTCAATACTTTAAATGTTCACTTAAGATCGTACTGAGAAGTGGATTAGTACATATATGTGTTTTACGCTTTATTTTAATGATTTTAATGGTTTGTTATGTTTAAACGAATATAAGTCATTGAAAATAAATTAGTTTTTTGTTTAGCGGACTTCAGTCTGTCCATTAAGATGAAAGCAGCAGTCTTTGAAACGTTTGAAGTAAAATAAAAATAAAAGAAAATCCAATTTTTTTTTAATTTCCACAGTTTTTTTTTTATTGTAAGATCACCTATCTCGTTATAAAAATGAACAAAATATCGCTGGTTTACTACTGCAAGTCCTATGTAAATTAATTTATGTTCGGAAAATGAGATTTATAATTTTTATGTTAGTAAAAATTATAAAAGATAATAAATTCATGGTTCTCCCTATTTTATCTTTAGGGATTATTTAAATTTTTAACTGAAATGAAATAATTATATGATAGGCGATAGCATATAGTATAACTTAAGTTGTGTAAAAAATATAACATAGAACCTTGTTATAGTGAGCCAGCGTCATATCAACTCTTTGTTAAAATTAAATTCCAATATAAAGTTACTTAAAGTATCCAAGATAAAGGCAGCTATCAGTCAGAGAAAGAATTTTCAATATACGATTAGTATTTTCAGAGAAAATTCTCTATAATATGAAATTAAATTCCAATATTATAAACAGTTGCTTAAAATATTCAAAGTACAGGAGTCTTCCAGTCAGAGATAAAATTTTCATGCGATTAGTATGTTCAGAGAAAATTCTCTATAATAATATACCTCTACAACATTAACACACCTGTATACAGGGTAATTTTGACATTACGTTACTAATTGAAACCACATACTTATCTACTTGGAAATAACACTTTACAATAAGTTACTTGAGCCGTAAATGTAAAATGAAAAAGTGTAAATTTCGAACAAAATAAATATTAATAAAAAGTAATTTTAATTTTACGCGCCCTAAAGCCCTTACTCTAAGAAAATTCGTCGGAGCGGCAACATCATACTTTCAGTCAGAATAACACTCACGCACACGCCATATTCGCATTAAACTACAAAATTATCAAAAAATCGGAAAAATAAAACCAAGATTGTTGGTGAAAATATTCGTTATTCATGGATAATTTTTATCACAATGTCAGCAAAGGTGAAGACGAGTATGTGGTTTTATTTAGTAACACTATGTCAAAATGACCCTGTATATTAACCCATTGTTGTGATTTATTTTTTATGTCATTACTAAACCATCAATATATGTACGTTCATAATAGTTTGTCCCCACAAAAATGCTTGTGCAGTTTGTCTGTGGGAACCCATGAGCCTCTTCAACATATACTACAAATTTTGACAACGTATTCTGCATTACACTTCATTTATAATATCAAGTTTCTTTGAATTTATTTTGGGACAAAATTACATTCTCAAGCCCCGATGACAAAATTCCTAGATCACAACAATAGCCTAAAACATTCGACAAACGCTCCACATCCTGTGTCAGTCTAGACTTGAACACTAAACACTTAATGTACCGTGATCAGTGATAATTTGGCACAATTCTTCTGGTCAATTTCTTTCTAGCATTTTGCTAATGAGAGAAGAGATTATATTTTTAACATTAGCTGTTCTTTGCTAATGGATAGTCAAAATTCAGAAGTCGATGATAATATTTTTAAAGCATCATACCGTTCTCCTTTTAAGGGGTAGGCAGAGGTGCAAGACTTCTGTTAGTGGTGGGATATTTGTAGAAAATAATTGATAAATTTTCATCATATCAACCATGAGTACAGATGATCTAATAAAAGTCGCAGGTCGCTTATGCGGGTCGCTTTCAATAGTTCGATCTGGAAATCTTTGGAGGAGCATGTTCAGCATCATCTCGTGGCTGATGACGATGATGAACTTATTTAAACAGATATTGCTCACATCATACTGATAGCATATTTTTTTTTTATTTCTTTGAATAACAAGACGAGCTTACCGTTCACCTGATGTTAAGCGATACAACCGTCCATACACTGTAGAAACACCAACACCTTGAATTACAAAATATTGTTTGGTATTCCACTGCGCTCGCCATCCTGAATCATGAGATGTAGTCTTATTATGTCCAGTAGTTACACTGGCTACAATGTCCCTCAAACCGGAACACAACAGTGACGACACACTGCTGCTTGGCGGCAAAAATAGACATTGCCGTGGTACCTACCCAGGCGGACTCTCACATATGAGAGCTACCACCAGTAAAAGCATTACGGAGTGCTATAGTTTAAAGACTTTTCTAGCAGGCTTTCTCAGACGAAGCCGAACAACCCCTAGTATTATATAATAATTATTAATATCAACCAACCCTACAAAGACGCCTAAATTACAGGCGTTGTCTAGAATTATAAATGAGGGTTGATTGAAGATCCAATACACTAATTGCTATATACTTAGATATTATACGTATATATAAGTTATTTGATTGATTCACAAGTTTCAAGAAGCAATTAGGTTATATTGAATATGTATCGACTTTAATTGGTGTACAATAGTGTACATATAATATATATTAAATTAATTGTGAAATTAAATTAGTTTTGAAGTTCCATGAAGTAATGACTAATTATATTAAGTTTAAAAGCGGCAAAAGTCTTGGGTGTGGAACGGACTGTCGAGACGAATGCCCGCAGGTTCGAATCCCAAGGGCGTACACTTCTGACTTTTCTAAAATTATGTGTAATTACGAAGATATGTGAAGTCTATCAAAACGCACTAGACCAGCGTAATGAACTAGTCGTAAACCATTCCAATGTAAGACAAAATAGTTTAGTATAACTTAATATATAATATCAGTCATGTATTATATTAAACTGTCCCACTGCTGCACGGGCCTCCTCTACAACTGAGAGGGATTAGGCCTTAGTCCACCACGCTGGCCTAATGCGGATTGGTAGACAACTCCCGCTCAAAATTCCTATAGAGAACTTCTCAGGTATGCAGGTTTCCTCACGATGTTTTCCTTTACCGTTAAAGCAAGCGATAATTCACTAAACATAATTTAAGGAAAGTCAGACGTGTGTGCCCTTGAGCTTTGAACCTGTGGCCATTCGTCTCGGCAGTCCGTTCCACACCCAACTAGGCTATCGCCGTTTCTACACATATTATAAAGCTAAACAAAGCCCATTAGAGCGTTTAATTAGGAGATCACGTGATTAATCGCTAGATTAATTAATCATGAATTAATTTGCAATGAACCGGGAAGTTATAAGTAACAATGCTATTGCCATTTCGCGATCTCACAATACAATAGCGGGGTTTTGTTGTTGAATTACAAGAATTAAAAACAGTTGGCACAAAAGAAATCTGTTACAATGCTGTTGTTGATAATGAGAAATATTTTTTGTAATCAAGAACATTAAACAGTATTGTTATAGATTGGACATCAGAACCAAATTGTGCTCCAAAAGTTATCATCAATTTGTAATAAGTCGTTATCTTATTAGATATATTCGTGTGACAAGATGTCACAGCGACCTTAAATAACAGCAAATATGCTAATATAAAAAAATCTGCAAATTACGATTTGTAAAAATATGCAGTACTAGCTGACCCGACAGACGTTGTCCTGTCTTAACTATGAATTTGTAGCGCGCATTCTGTCAATCGCTGACAGTTATTTCAAACAATTGTTATATAAAATTAATATTTTCGTTAAGTTTGCTTCAATTTTCTTATTCGCGCAATTTTTTAAATTTTTTCTTTCATAACAACCTTCTCCTGACAATAACAAACTCAACAAAAAAAAAGTGAAATCGGTCCAGCCGTTCACGCGTGATGGCGTGACCAAATGAAGTAGAGATTCATTTATATATATATAGATTTTACATTGATGTTTTGCTATTTGACGGTAGATTGAGTAACCATCGCATGAACGTAGTTTTTTTATATGACAATCTTTTCAATGTCTGCTTTATATATAAAAACTATTTATTTGTGATTCATTATACTGTATTAGTAAAGCTGGTCAAAATTTTGTACGACTATTTACAATTTTTAATAGGTTGTTTAAATAAATTAAGATTTCTGAAATGTTCAATGATGAATCCTTCTTAGCCGAATTTCGACCACGGGTGACAAAATTTATAAAGATGAGCCAGGTATGCAGGAGATATTATAGTGCTCAAGTGTGTGCGCAATACTCTACGCTACATAGGTGCACTCTCTGTTCCTCCAATCTCATAGTCCAGTGAGACAGCAATCCGACATTACCGGAGAGATCAGGTGCAGGACCTACGGCTTTACGTGCTTTGCGAGGCACGAGGATCATACCGCCAACTTCCTGACTCCGTGCAGCGACTGAGTAATTTTTAAGACGGAAAAACCCAGTCATATTTTTTTGTTGCAATATTACTTATTAACAATTTTACTGGCGTGATTCTATTTCAATGATTATAGCCCGTGATGTAATGCATAATGTCGAGAGACGAGCGTAGTATAGTGTCACGCAATCATCCGGGAATCGTCCACTGCTGGACATAGGCCTCCCCCATTGAGCGCCACAGGGACCGGTTCTGGGCCGCCCTCATCCATCGGACTCCGGCGACCCTCACCAGGTCGTCAGTCCATCCCGTGGGGGGCCTGTCTACACTGCGTCTTGTAGTTCGTGGTCGCCACTCCAGAACTTTTCCGCCCCAATGGCCATTAGTTCTACGAGCTATGTGTTCTGCCCACTGCCACTTGAGTTTCGCAACTCTATGGGCTGTGTCACGCAATGCTGTATAAAAAAAAAATTTTTATACGCGCACGCCAAAATCACCCCACTGCACCTGATAGTAACTACATTGGGGTCCAATAGAATGTCGACTGATGAAAGATGATTATCCCTCGACAGTCGACACAATTATGCCGGCCTGTTGAAGCCGGATATATACAGGCTGAACCCAAAACGCAACACTTACGTGGGCCACTGGCGGGATTTAACACCCTGTGTACGGTGGTCGCTATCCGAGCGGATATAAAATACATCCTATCCGACCAGTAGTAGTATGTTTATAAACATAAAAAGCCGTCTTTAATGGCACTTGACCGACCTGCCCGTCTGTTGCAAAAAAATTAAGTGCCGTTGTATTTTCTACGGGTCAGTTGTTTTTAGCTGAAAACTTTTATAGTCTCAACAAAATCCGGGTCAAATCGATTGATATCACGTAGAATGTTTGTCGTACAAGCTATTTCAAACGGGCTTTGCTCGTCGAAAGTTATAAGTGTGTGTATTTTTAACCGACTTCAAAAAAAGGAGGAGGTTCTCAATTCGACTTTTTTTTTATATTTGTTACCTCAGAACTTTTGACTGGGTGAACTGATTTTGATGATTCTTTTTTTTCGAGGTAAAAAGCCTATAATATTTCAAACTAGGATATGATCTGTTTATGTGCCAAATTCTATCCAAATCTGCGCAGCGGTTTTTGCGTTTCCTTCTCACAAACATCTTCATAAATTGCGCGTTTATATTAGTAATATATGTTTTTCCTAAGTGCCATATTAGTGCCATATAATTTGCATATACCAGGCAAGCCGGTAACCGGTTATATCCGTATAATCTAAAGCTGGATATCCGTTTACCGTGTATTGATGACCTTTATTATTTGAAATGTGAGAGGTCAGTTATGATTCCCGCCACAGGAAATTTTCATTAAGCCATGGGGTTTCAAACTATTTGCGTAAAGGTTAGGTCTAAAAATAGTTACGCTATTTTTAAAAATGTTTTCTAAGTTAAAATAGAACGCTTGTCCATTTCGAAGTGTTTCAAAGATTCCTGCAGCTTTGAAAGATCGTAGTTTTGGACAAAGACAAAAGACATTCTGTTTTGACTTTACCCTGTTTTATTTTTAACTAGCTGACCCGACAGACGTTGTCCCGTCTTGACTATGAATTTGAAGCACGCATTCTGTCAATCGCTGACAGTTATTTTAAACAATTGACAGTTATATAAAATTAATATTTTCGTTAAGTTTGCTTGAATTTTCTAATTTTCCGCGAAATTGTTTTGAATTTTTTCTTTCATAGGAACCTACTCTTGACAATGACAAACACAACAAAAAAAATAGTGAAATCGGTCCAGCCGTTTACGCGTGATGGCGTGACCAAGGGAAATAGGGATTCATTTTTATATATATAGACTAGCAGTTGTCGTAGCTTCACCCGCGTGGCAATCAGTGGGTCACAAAGTATTTCACGAGACTTTTTACAAGCACACGACCTGTTCAACAGTAATAAATTTACATAAAACCGTAATGTTAACCTAAAAGCTAATAAATCTGATGGAGCAACCGCAACTCCAACACTAAACGTCACGACTCGACAATTAGTATTTATGCAGATTGCAGAGCGTCGCGCAAACTTTGCTACAGTTTCAAGATCGATTGACGTTCCATCTGACACTGGTGCTGCGCGCATAGTTCAACCGGGGCGAATGGGGACGAAGGGGTGAATAGACACAACTATGAATTGTATTCCAAATAAATCTATTTATATCTCATTTAATTAGATCAATTGGAAGCAATTGTAATTGCGATTGTTGAGAAGAGATCTGGTCACCTGTGCAATAGCAAAACCATTCTTATACCTTCTCCCCCCATTTTACTGCCAAATTTTCCTTCCCATTCCGTAGATTATAATTATTTCGTAATCGACCGCAGTTCGCAGTAGGGCTTTCGTTCATTCGCTCCGTATTGAAACGGTATTGGATCACGAACATAGATTTAAATCATTAGATACGCCCTGTGCTGCTTGAAAATGTCCACTATTTATATCTGTGTTTATTGGAAAAATAAAAATATAATCAATTTCACAAACATTTATTAGTAAAATATTATTACAATACACACAAATTTAAGAAGGCAAAGTCTGTTTGAATGAAGATATTTTGACGGTGGAAAATGAAAACTGACCATTGAATAAAACAAGTTTATAATTTTTTGTATTTTTTTTAGTTTTTTTTCTTGTAATTTGTAATTATTTTTGATAAAGAAGGCATATTTTATAGATTTAGAGACTTGATAGCAAAAAAAAAACGTAAGCAACGTGCACGGTTAACTGTTTACTACAACCGACTACGACGTAAAGAGTGAGCTATCTTCCCAACGATGACACATTCTGTGCGGCTGAAGTATGGACGGGCACTTCTAATGATTGAAATCTATGAGCACAAACATTTTTTGTTAGAATTAATGTTTGTCTGTATATCGCGCGACATAATTAATATTTGCGTTAAATCAATATTGAATCATTATGGTTAAAATCAGGGGTTCCAGTCCAATAAAACGACACGGAGTTTTTTTTTTAATAATTATGAAACTAAAATTACATCGAACAATAAAGTATGCGCCGGCGTTAAGGTTAAAATCTCACGTTGTCCAGAAAGGGTAGGCAGAAGCAACTATTACTTCGCCTAGTCTATGTCCGTTTCTATAACCATAAGCCTATACCAACTAGTTTAGTTTAGGCCTACTATTTCAATACTTAAGATTACCATCACAACACATCTTCAAAATAAAAAACAATTAATACTCGGATTCCAAATTTAAAAATAGAAAACAAACCTCACCCAAAAATTCTGCAGCCAGTAAAACGGCGTGTAACTGCAAACTTTTTACTAAAATAAAAAATATTAAACCTTTCAATAACCTAACAGCGCTCGTGTGTGCGTAGTAAATCCGATCACGGTAGAATACCTATCAATAAAGTCAAAAGAGGTGTAGTCCAGTGAGCCGAGATAACATCCAATATAGGGCTTGCGATAGGTGCCAAATATACGGGGAAATATACCTAGTATTGGTGAGGGAGGTCTCTGGTTCGATTAAAAGCTTGCGAAATACTTTGATTTTATGATTTGCTTGGAGTTAGATTACAACACGCCTGTGATGTAATGGGACGGTATATAAAGGGTCATTTTTATATAAATTAATTTTAAGTAGAATTAAGTCTTTGTAAGTCTGTTTTTCAATAGACGATTTCAATTTTAAGGTTGTGTTAATAAGTGGAACCACATGACATTGAAAACAAGACTATCATAAGTTATTATAATGATATATGTAAAATAAAAAAAGTTTAAGTTTAAGGAAATAAATATTGATAAAAAGTAATTTATTTTTTATGCGCCCTGATGCTACTAATGCTATTTTAAGAGAATTCGTTGCAGTGATATCACATTTTCAGTAACCAATACACTCATGTACACCATACTCGCACTAAACTAAAAAATGATTAAAAATTCAGAAAATTAAAACTGTAGTAAAAATTTTCGTCGTTTAAGTATAGATGATTTTTGGCACAATCTTAGTGGTGGCAATGACCAGTACATGGTTTCATTTGATAAGTGAAATAAATACTTGTCCACTTGAAAACAATACTGCATTATTCTAAAGATAGATGTAAATAAAAAAGTTTAAGTTTCGAATAAAATAAATATTGATAAAAGAATTTAATTTTTACATGCCTTAAGGCCACTACTACATGATGAGAATTTTTTGGAGCAATATCATATTTTAAGTCAGAAGTACACTTACACACGATATATTTGCGCTAAAACAAAATGCAAAAAAATTTTAAAACTAAAACTGGGATTTTTGGCAAAAATATTTGTTATTCATGGGTGAATTTTACCGCAATGTTAGCAGAAGTAGTGACAAAAATGTGGTTTAATTTAGGAAAGAAATATAAAAATTACCCGTATAGCAAAAAGTGAGTGCAGTATTCGTGCCTCTGCCTACCCTTTCAGCGATAAAAGGCCATTATTAAAACCAGCCAAGCATAAAAAATAGAGAATGCTGTGGTATCCACCAAGAAGTCTCATATATCTACCATGTATCAGAAAGACCATTTGTGGAAATTCTAAATTTAAAAATTAAACTAACCTAATAGAAGTAAGGCTGAAAAGATTGCTTCCTTATCCACTACAAGACGTGTTATAAAAAATACTCCATTAAAATCACATCAGTCAGTTTAAACGAACTTATAAAAACCTTAAGTGTTTTCTGATGTTTATTTTGCATGGAAACGTGAAAAAATTACCGTCCTTCAATAACTTAAAAAAATCAAAAGTTAAGCATGAGGAAAATGGCGAAAGAGGCTGACTTGTATTTTAAGAAAATTAAAGATTAAAAAAGTCGGTCACCACGTTACGTCGCTGGAAATATAAGGATAATTAAAAAGAAAAAAGTTTGTGTACTGGAATTGAGATTGGAATAATATATGGCCATTGATAAAGCAATGGACTGTGCGTTATTATGTCATCAAAGAAATATTGGCACAAGATGTGAGAGTTAGAAGCGAGAGTGTGGCTAATGGAAGGGAGCGCAAATATATTTTAACTGTCAAACTATTATCGACATTATCTTCATTGAAATAATATTCAAAATCAATTAGCACAACAATAAATTGCTTTCCATTGCTGTGATAGCAGGCGAGCCCATCTCATCGGACACAATTCCTGACTTTGCTCATATTAAGAAAAAAAAACACTTAATATTTACCCGACTCGGGATTTGAACCCGAAACTTTAGCACTGCAATACCGTAATATTACACCACCGCACCGATGCAAAAAAAATTACTTACATAAGTATAGTAAAAATAAAATTTTTAGAGAATGGCAAAGGCCACACCCATACAGCCAAAACCAACTTACCTCATTCATATAATTCCACGCCTGACACGCCCTCGCCGGGCTCAATGGCTTGTAGTGGTTGCCGAAGGTGTACATGTAGAACAGCCAGGGTGCAGGGAACAGCATCGTGAACATGTCGCAGAGGGCCATCGCCATGAGGACCACGTTGGTGGGAGTGCGCATGTGCCGACGCGAGAGGACCACCACGATGAGGGTGTTCGCGATGATCGTTGTCGCCAGAAGGAAGGGAGCGATGTAGCTGTAGATAGAGAAACGAATTAGAATCTTATTACTATATATTTATGGCCTATGTTCTATGTTGAGGGGCTCCTTTTTCATACTTAGCCTGTAGTAGGTCGGGCCTTTGTGCCATTTTTATGGCCTAATCAGGATAATAAAGAACCTCGCTATGTTAAAACGAAAAGCAAAAGTCGCGTCCTGAGGTTTTTTATTTTCTTGGTCAAGCTAAAAACAGTTTTGGCTCTGACTGCTCCAGTTGCACACTTATCTGGTTCGTTTCTGCCATGTTGTTAAAACGAAAAAGCAAAAGTAACGGCCCCAGATAGGTTTTTTACTTTCCTGGTCAGGCTATAGTTTTGGCCCTAACTGTTCATGGCACAATTATCGGTTTCGATCCTGGCGTCAAGTAAACTGTATTACTGGTCTGTATCGGTATGGAAATAGGAATTTGTGCCAGGTGAACGCCAATTTATTCCTTCCATTATTACATGGGGCCTAAGACTTACATGTAATTAAGGAATATTATAGTGTTTCAACTATTCTAGATTCATTTGTGAGTAAGGTCGGTTATTATTTTACTGACTACTAATCATCATTATTTGTCGACAGGTCAGAGATGAAGAATAGAAAAGACAAAAAGCTGGCGAAGTGTGGATGAAATATACCTTCGACTTTTCCCAAAACGGGATAAGGCGTGAAAATGTTACTTCTACTAAGAATTCATTTACTGATGGTAAGATCTCTCATATGTCAGAAAAGCTGGTCTCGTCATTCAGAACAATAAAAGGAATTAAAAAAAAACAGTTTTCTAAAGATACTTGAAATTATACTTCACACCTATCGACTACAAATCCAATGAGCTAGGATCGGCAGAAGCAAGTATTTTATGACAACGGTGAAATTTGGGCAGTCTTAGGGCGCAGGAAAAAATTCCAGCGGAACTTTAATTTCAAGAAACTTCTTTCGCATGATGGAAGCCATGGGCATTATAAAACAATATGAAGTTCTTAGAACGTGAAAAACAAAACGAATGTGTAATTTTATTGTGATTGGTTGAAACTATCACGTGACTGACGCATTGGTCTTTCGACCAATCACAATCGAAATTAAACGACTTCGATTTGCGAGTCGCATTTTCTGAGACATTCTAAGGGTGCTGTTCTCCTGCATATTTTTGTCGCGCTTCGTTTAAATTCGATTTGGGAGGGCCGTGCGGAGATTGTTTAGTTAATGGACCGGCAGATGTAGCGAAGTTTGCTAGGGGTACCTTAAAGGTTTCTGCGAAGTTAAATATGCCTTATCTTTCACCTTATTCGGGAACTTTTCTTTTACGAGTTTGCCACTTTGGGAGTACCATGGGAAATGTAATAAAGTCAGTTTCCGTAGATTTTGTTTGAGACAGTGGTAAAGCGACAACGGTGGTCCATTTATGATGTGAGCAAATGTGTCTACTTTTTCAGTCTGCCGTTTTTTATTGGTTTGAATGACGAGACGAGCTTGTCATTCGCCTGATGGTAAGCGATACGACCGCCCATAAACAGTAGAAACTCCATTCAACACCTTGAATTACTTGTGTTTGGTATTCCACTGCGCTCGCCATTCTAAGACGTGAGATGTTGAGTCTTATTATGTCCAGTAGTTACACTGGCTACAATGTCCTTCAAACCTGAACACAACTATCTACACACTACTGTTTGGTGGTAAAATAGACATTGCGTTGGTACAGGCGGACTCTCACATATGAGACCTACCACCAGTGAATTGCCTCTCGTAATAAATTCCTATCCATTATTGTTCAAGATGAGTAGATTACCCTCTGGCCTAAGAAGTATGAGTAATAAAATATCTAGATTTGCTGTTATCTATTGTTTGTTTGAAAACTTTAACCTCAGGAACTTTGAATTTGATTTTTTTTTCAAGAATTAGTAGAAGCTAGGTATAAAACTCTTAAGTGGTATAGGCTAACAAACAAACAAAGTATATTCAGCTATATATAATAGTATAGAATCAATGGCGAACGGGTCCATATAAACCGATTCCTGCCGGCTTCCCTTTTGTAATATATAAACTATTAAAATAAATTATTATAATACATTAATAATTAATATTTATAGCATAGTGGGCTAAAATTTAATTATAATTAATATTATCTATATTTAATGTCGGCTTCCCTTTTGTAAAGCCGACATTAAATATCGATAATACTGGTATACATTAGTTTGTACTGCCAACTTACCCATACATAGGCTCGGCATAATTAATCGGAAATTCACACGTGATGTTGAGATAGATGTGCGAATGATTCGAACTGCAGTAGTCGTCGGAGGTAAAGTTGGAGTAGGACGGGTAGGTAGTGTTGTCGCAATAGGTGCAGTTCACGCGCGGCGCGTCATCGTCGGGGGACAGGTTCGACGCGTTGTACTCGCCCGGGTAATCGTCGGCCATTGTGTTACGTTACCTTGTGATTTTGGGCATGTTCATGGAATCTGTTGGCAAAGAAAAAAAAAATATTTTGAAGAAAGTTTGCAAACTAATATACAAATTAAATATATAATATACAGATTAATAAACACAGTAAATCTCATATATAACAAGTATGGTCAATAAGAAGCCTCGGCATTTGAAAAAATATAAAATAAGACATTTTTACGACTTACAGTTGATGCTTCTGTGTAAAGGGAAGATTATCGTTAAAGGTGAAATCGTTAATCAAACAAAGGTATTGAATAATTTAAATTTCTTTGTATAAAATAATAAATTTAAATAGGCTGTGAATATCTACATTTAACATTTGAAAAGCGACCCTGCTAGTCGCGTCGGCGCAGCGCCATGTAATGGAAGGATGAATATATGTTGAGACGTGTTGTAGACTCTTTATTTGACTGTACTCATAATACTATACATTACATGACGTATATACTAAGTAAACACACTACATTGCTTTAGTAGGCAAAGGAGCGAGCCGTCCATCTGATGTTAAGCAGCATCCACCCTTCATGGACTAAAGCAATGCGACAGGCAACGGCTTGGCTGTCGCATTGCTTTAGTCCAAGCACAGCCAAGCCGTTGCCTATCGGAAGACCTCACACGAAGAATTATTATTTCAGGAAGAGAACCCTGACTTCTCTAACACAGGTTTATCTAGCTTAAAAGTCAGAGGACTTGATTTGCATTGTAAAAAGTTGTGCGAAAAAAATATTATTATTAAGTTATTTTGTAGAACAGTATACCGATAGACTATAAAGACAATTAGATCATAATATTTATTACTTTAACAATGATATCGTTCTTTTTAATTAGTCAGAAGTGAATAAATTATGCTGACATGGCGATAGGCTCGTTCCGTCACTACATTGGACGGAACATCCGGTGGAAAATAGGTGCATCAGTTGAACCTTCCTCTATTTTTAGGGAATAAAGGCGTGTGTAAGTATTAATATTATGATTAGAATCTATATAAATAAAAATGAATGACCGAAATGTTTGTACGCTTATAACTTCTAAACGACTGCACCAAATTGGATAAATCTTTTATGTGTCCGTTATTGTCAGAAGAAGGTTTGTATGAAAAAAAATATATTTCAAAAATAATAGTAAATATAAAAAAATGTGTTTTCGGGTGGGTCTCTGTATAGTTTGGATTGACTATTGCTCCCAATTGTGCTGTATTCGGGTTCTAGGACTTTATTTTTATCTCCTTTTTAGGGCTACTTTTGTCTTTTTGTCAAAAATATTGCCAACAATGTCGATTCAATTTATAACTTTACACATAAGCTACAAATCATTCCAGTTATAAATCGGGATATAGGCATTTACTTTCAAATGGATCACAACAATTCCGTGTTAGAAGCAATTGACTGTCAAAGATGAACAAGTCTCGCATGAATTGATGAGAGGTGCTCGGTCAGCCCCACATAATGCCCGAGAACGTTAGATTGTATCTGAAACTGTGACTTATTGCCTTCTATTGACCTCGATTGGGGGAATACTGGTGATTCTGGAATTGGAAATAATTTGACTCCATATTTACATTGAATACTCGTAACAGATAAATTAGGTGTTAATATTAATCTAATTTATGTTATATTTATACCCGGGCCACTCTTAAAGAGGCTGGAAAAATGCGATAAATAAAAGCTTGTAATTTTTGGTACTTTTGTCACATGTACCAATAG
Source organism: Manduca sexta (assembly GCF_014839805.1). Classification (NCBI taxonomy): domain Eukaryota; kingdom Metazoa; phylum Arthropoda; class Insecta; order Lepidoptera; family Sphingidae; genus Manduca; species Manduca sexta. Next base: position 1,946,177 of record NC_051116.1, on the reverse strand, counting down.
GTAGGGGGAAGGGGGGCGGGGGGGGGGTGGCTGTCGCGTCTTTGTTAAATGTTTTTTTTTGCGCGCGTTCGGTACCTTGGTCGGCAAAGCTTGGGTCCTCCTTGGGCTGTTTTCCGTATACGACACAACTTATAGGTACTAATATGCATGAATGCGGTTTGCAAATCTATATATATGTATATATATGTAATGTATCTAATTATATCTATATATATGTATAAAAGAAAGTTGTATTACTTACACAATTTATAACTCAAGAACGGATGAACCGATTTGGATGAAAATTGGTGGCGAGGTAGCTTAGATCCAGGAGACGGACATAGGATACTTTTTATCCCGTTCCCACGGGAACAGGACAATATAAGACGTGGTATAAGAAAGCAAAATTTGGTATGGACATAGTATAAGACCCTGGGAAGGTTATAGGCTACTATCCCGAGAAAATATATAATGGGACTTTTATCCCGGAAAACTTCTTCACACGGGCGAAACTGCGAGCAAAAGGTAGTTTTACATAAATGACGAAAGGGAAGCCGGCAGAAATCAGGTTATATGGACCATTCGCCACTGATGTAGATAGAAAAATATATAAAAGATCTATATAAAAGATCACTCGATATTGCTAGACGTGAGTCTTGAAATCCTTGAAGGACAAAAGACAGATAAATCGAGTTGTCCTTCAAGCTCAGATACGTTCTCCGAATACGGTCCGAGACTGTATCGAGTGACTTATTGACCCCAATTGAGTCCATTTCGGTAATCTTTAGTGATATACTTCAGAATGAAGTTAATGCGGTCAAATTTCTGTACGTTTGGAGTATTTCATTATTGCTTCATTGGTTTGATGTAAGAGTCTTTTGGGCTGTGGATTATCAATACCAGGTTTTAGTGACAAAGCGTACATACAATCAGATTCCTACCGGCTTCCCTTTTAAGTTTGTTTACGTTTGTCTTATTTTTTGTGTTCTCTTTAATTGACCACGATTTGTTAACTATAAATAATAATAATATCATTCCTGTATTATATATCTACTGCCGGACTTGTGAGCAATAGCCTCCTCTACTAATGAGAGGCATTAAGCCTTAGTCCACCACGTTGACCTAGTGTGGATTGATAGACTTCACACTCCTTCAAAATTCCTATAGAGAACTTCTCAGGTATGCAGATTGCAGGTGTCCTCACGATGTTTTCCTTCAACGTTAAAGCAAGCAATAGTTCGCATAGTATACACACATCATTTTAGAAAAGTCAGAGGTGTGTGCCCTTGGGATTTGTTTCAGCAGACATTCGTCTAGATAATCCATTCCACACCAAATTAGGCTATAGCCGCTATTTTTCACATATTGGTTTATAATACACGTCTAAACGTGATTTATGTTAAAAATACCATCATATAATAACCAGTAACCTATTCCTCATTATTATTATTAAGGAGGTCGTATCGTTATCTCGCAAATTAATTGCTAACTCGATGGTTGTTTAACTAATTGAATTAATCAAATGTCTGACTCCCACAGGAGTTTCGATGTTTTGACGTAATTAGTTAATGTTTTGTAATGGAATTTCGCGGAACGCTGGAGAGGGTTTGAAAAATTATTCGTAAACAGGGCGAACGGGGCCTTATAAGAAAAGCAACAAAATTAAATCGCAATCTATAGGTATATAAATATATATATCAGCCCTGTATTATATGCTGTCCCAATGCTGGGCACGGGCCTCCTTCACTACTGAGAGGTATTAGGCTTTAGTCTACCACGCTGGCCTACTGCGAATTGACAGACTTCACATACTCCCAGAATTCTTATAGAATTTCTCAGGTATACAGCTTTCCTCACGATGTGTTCCTTTACCGATAAACTAAGCGATAATTCACAAAGTATACACACAGGTATATTTATACGCAAAATAAATCTTCACGTATAAATATACCTGTTTATCAGATTTTATTGCGGTTTTTATAATTTATTTTTTCCCGATGTTTCCAAGAATTTGCATCCTTCGTGACCCTGAGTTCGAACTCAGGACCTCGACTGTTCATACCGCGGCATACACTACGCCACCAAGGCACTCAATACAACAATCAACAAGTCCATAACTACAAATTAAACTAACATAAACACAATTAGAGGCTTCGTGTTAATTACCGACGGGGGCGGTAATTGGCTCGTTATCAACTCCATTGAATTTTATGTTAGAGTGTTTTACGCACATTGTAATGTGGAACGTAATGTAATTTGTAGTGTGGTATTTTATCGTTTGAATTATTTACTGCTTTAAATACAAATACACATGTTTACTGGAGGTAGGCCTCTCACATGTGAGAGTCCGCCTGGGCAGGTATCACCCCAATGTCTATTTCTGCCGCCAAGTAGCAGTGTGCAGTCAGTTGTGTTCCAGTTTGAAGAACAATGTAGCCAGTGTAAATACTGAAAATAATAAGACTTAATCTCATATCTTAGGATGGCGAGCGCAGTGGAATGCCAAACAATACTTTGTAACTCAAGGTGTTGTGTGATGTTTCTACTATTTATGGGCGGTCGTATCGCTTACCATCAGACAAGCGGCAAGCTCGTCTCGTGATTCAAAACAATAAAAAAAAAAACATAACACCTTTATAGAGGTTCAACCAATCCTCTAAAAACATTGTCACTGGTTTTTTCCATCTTAAAATTATTCAGTCGCAGCTCAGTCGGGAAGTTGGCGGTGTGATACCCCCGTGCCTCGCAAAGCACGTAAAGCCGTTGGTCCTGCGCCTGATCTCTTTCCGGTCATGTCGGACTGCCGTCTTACTGGACCATGTGAAGGAACACAAGCGCAAAAATTTGTGCACTATAATATCTGGTGCGTACCTGGCTGATTTCCGTTGAGATATTCCGCCGTGGCCGAAATTCGGCTATGAAGGAATCCGTAACATAAATGTAACAGTTTAGATGTATGTTACGCAATCATGCCATAACGGCTGAACGGATCTAGATGAAATTTGGCACAGAGGTAGATTATAGTTTGGAATAGCATGTAGCATATACTTTTTAATCTTGGAAAATATATAGCAGGAATTTTATCCCGGTAAAATATTTCATATAGCGGAGTTGCCAACAAATACTACTTATTTATGAAGATAGTCGTAATATATAATAATATTCAGTGGAATTTTCAGTTAATTGCCTATTATGATTTAAAAGATATAACTTTTAATATGCGGACTGAGATACAGGCATAGGCAAAGAGATTCCGTTTAATAAGATAATAGAGGATTCCTTTGGCATCCTTTGAGTACGGAAGCTTAAAGCGTTTAATGTGAAAAAATAATCTGAAGAGCTCAGACAGGCTTGTATTTGTCTACCCTTTTGACGATAAGCCGTGAGCTTATGTATGTCTTTATATAAAAGGAAACATCCGTAATGAATAAATATTGGAGATGATATTCGAATAAAAATGTTTCCTGAACTCATATCAATATAGCGCTGTCTATAAGCTAGCCAATGAAATTCTCAAATAATATCTTTTGCTACATTGCCAAGAAGAAAAATGCTGACGATTTCGCAAGCTAAAATTTTTATGTACTAATTAATTTAAAACTGCAGAATGTTGCAAAATGCGAACGTATTAGCAAAATCAATTAATTTTTACACAATATGATTTAATTTGCACTAATTTGTAGGCAAGCTATTCAATAACGCTAAGTGTATGGAGCAATTACTAATAATGCTACGAGTGCAAAATAATCGTAGCACTTAATTTGTAGCCGCGCTATAGCACAAATTACGGACGCTGCGTAGGAAAGTTTGCGTAGCCGATAAACACGTACTTCAATGTAGCAATTATAACGTTGCTACGCGCGTAGCAATTGTGTTGTAATTTATGGCTTTGGTATAAACATTTTCAATTTGTTGTTCAAGTACTTTGTCACATTCTTCATTAAATTTAATACTTTGAGTGGTTGTAAAAAGGCTTATATTCTCTAAATTTCGTAGTGAATTTTAGAATTCGTAGCGTGTGGGTAGCTGATAGACGACACGTCAAACTTTTCGTAGCCAATAAAAGTTATGATTCGGAGAAGCGTGAAATCGTTTGAAACTTTAGGTGAACGGAGCTTCAAGAAATACATGGCGAATGTAGTTCGTTCATAGTTTTATATATAATAAAATATTGCATGATTTTTTAAAAATTATTTTATTTCTTATAACTGACTGTTCTGAAAATCTGCGGATGACGCCCTTGTTTGGTATTGGTTATGGTATGACTGACGATGATCATAATTAAATGATGAAACAAACAGGTTATACGCCTGATAGTAAGCGTTTATTTACAGAAAAAGAACGAGCAACAGCAGCAGGTGAAAAATATTTTTTACCCTTTGCCTACTTACTATAAAATGAATGTCATTTTTGTATAGGACAGCATAATATAGTCTTGCTGTTAGGTATTGCCGATGCAGAGTTAATTGAAAAAGGAGTTGGAGGGCCGGGGGAGGGGGGGTGGTACTTTATTGAACCCAGCAATACAAAAGGATGTCTACATCTTTGCAAACTTGTTAAAAAGATGTTAGTACTTGGGGTAGGATATATGTATCCCTTCCTGCGGGGCCCGCAGCGCGTAGTGGCGCAGCGGGCGATCAGGGCGTACCGCACGGTCTCGTTCGAGGCGGCTTGTCTTTTGGCCGGATTCCTGCCCTGGGATCTGGACGCCAGAGCCCTGTCAGAGGTATTCCACTGGCGGGAGGAGGCGTTCAGTCGCGGGCAGCGTCCGGCCCCGAAGGAGGTTGAGGCCATGAGGGCCTCCCTACGGCGAGCCGCCGTGGAGGAGTGGCGTCTCAGGCTGGAGGCCCCGTCAGCGGGGCTCCGGACCGTCGTGGCAGTGCGGCCTGTCTTTGCCGAGTGGCTGGACAGGCGCCACGGTGCGGCAATTTTTCGGTTGACACAGGTACTCACCGGGCATGGCTGCTTCGGTGAGTATCTGTGCCGGATCGTTGGTACGGAGGTGTCGGCCGTGTGTCACCATTGTGACAACTGCCCGCTGGATACGGCTCAACACACTTTGGCGTTGTGTCCAGCCTGGGACGAAGAGCGCAGCGCTCTCAGATCAGTCGTCGGAGGAGATCTCTCGCTGCCGGCCGTGGTCGCTTCCATGGTCGGCAGCGAGAGGTCATGGCGTGAGGTGGCCCACTTCTGCGAGGTGGTCATCTCGCAGAAGGAGGGTGCCGAGAGGGATCGGGAGAGGGAGGATCCCTCTCGCCGCCAGAGGAGACGTAGGAGGCGCCGGGTGGACGACTGACCGGCGTCTCCCGCCCTGTGGATTGGGGGCGTTTGGAGAATTCCACCACGGTATCCCCTGCCTGTCGTAAAAGGCGACTAATAGGGGCCACGATGGGGGTCGTCGGCGGGCAGCAGGGGGCTGTCCGCCCTAGTGCATTTTTGTGCGCTCTTGCACAATTTTCGGTTGACCCCCGGGATGGACGGCAGTGTGCAGTTGGCCTCATGCTGCCGTAGACGCCGAGGGCGTCCTTCGGTGCGCGGGGGCTTCTGAGCCCCCCCCATAATAGGAGACGGGCCGCACTAGGCGGCATCGCGCAGGGGCGGCTGCAGTTGTAGTCTTAGACAAACGTCAGAGGAAGCCTGCAGCCGTTCCTAATGCGCCGAAGAGGGCCACCGCGGAGTTTTAGTTGGTATGCCGTGCGTTGTACATAGGTTAGGGACTCGGCCCGGCGGTCGCCCGAAGGCTGACATCAAATCCGGGCGGCGCAACGCCGGGTCGTAAGGCACGGTGACCCCAACATAACCGCTCAGTCGCCCCCCATGAAGGCTGGGCGGTAGTCATAAGGCACTTTCTCCGCGACAACAAAAAAAAAAAAAAAAAAGGATATATGTATCCCTCGGATAGTGACCATCGTACAGAAGATTTAAAAGCCGCCAGAGGCCTACGTAAGTCTCGCGTTCTGGAGTAAGCCTGTGTATATCCGGCTTCAAACTGCCATAATTGTTTCTAATCTAATCACCCTCCGTCAGTCGATTGTCTGGCAGTGGCCAAGGGTAGTCCATATAACCCGATTTCTGGCGGCTTCTCTTTTGTAACTAATATAAAATGATTATTAGAACGATCTATAGACCGCATATATGCATATGAGTACCTATATAGTTGTGTCGAGTGCTCTTTCGTAAAATGTAAGTCTTCACCACTGTTAGATGGACCCTGCTCTACTTACTATCAGAATGGGGTGACTGCACGAGCCGGCATAAAAATATATAAATTTTATGAATTCTAATATATCTCTTTCATGCTGCCTCGTAATACAGATTTTGAAAATGTTCACCCTTCGCCATTCTTATTTGATATTTAAGGCTGTAGTTATAAGTAGATGTCTTATCTCTGCATCTATCGACAGTAAGGTGTTTTCAATAAAGCTTTCGGTTTAAGCCTTTAATAGCTTTTAAAACTTCGTACGAAAGTTGGCAAGTGCTTTTAAGGTTTCGACTAGGACCATATTTTCCAAAAACATTCTTAATGTAGGCTGGAAGTATTAATACCGAATAGGGTACCGGACTGATTTTTGTTCTTTACTATTATCAAATATTTACGTTATATAAATTATAACACAAAAGGAATTATTAAAATCCGGTAAAAAATCAACAAGTTATAAGTTTTTGAATTTCGGTGGAAGGTGTAGTTAACAAGAAACAGAAAAGAGACAAAATATCCACATGTGACGTCATCGGGAATTACGACGCGTGCGAAAGAAAGAGATGAAGCGATATCCCTACATCGCGCCCACTTCTGCACGTTACAATATTTTAAATATGAATTACTCGCTCATTTTTTAACCAATTTTTAATGCTGTTTTCGCAGACGTGCTTCTTTTTCGTATTAAAAGCCATTACATATAGAATAATGTACAAAATCAAGCATAGGCCGGTCCCCTATTGTGGGTGCTAGAGACAACACTTAGGACTTGTTAGAACTTTGGAGCTTTTGCAGTTATATTTTGCTCGCGGTACTGTCACTTCGCCACACCCGTATAAAAGAAGAGAAAAGAATGAGCTTTTAAATAAAAAAAAAATTACCGACTTGCCAAATATCGATACTAATAGTTTGGAAACTAACGTAATATCTATATGCTGGCTTACTATTACAACGTTCTATGTTATATTTTAAGCACAATTTCAATTATATCCCTTATTTCTGTTTTTACAGTAAACATTACCTTAGTCGCGAAAGATTAATTAAAAGAAAGATAATTTTATTTTCTAATTTTCTTATATAATACTTACTTAGGATTTGACAATGATATTTTTTTATAGTGCATGCTTGTGACATAAATGCTTTGAAAAATTCTTATATTATACACTTGAACAAAATGTAATTTTGCATACCATCTTTTGGTCAAATATGGTTGCTCTGAAGAATCTCATGTTTGGTCATCGTTATTTACCAATATTTGCAGAATAAATATAACTTTATTATTATCTTTATAAATAAAGGAACATATTGTGTTTTACATTTTTTATCAACATCAAATTTTCAAATCTAATTTTTCCAACATAAGTATTTTTTTTATTAGCACGGCATAGTGCTCTCACTGCACCTGATGGTAAATGGAGTGGGGTCCAATAGTATATCGACTGACGAGAGATGATTACCCATCAGCAGTCGACACAATTACGCTGGCCTGTTGGAACCGCATATATATAGGCTGATCCCGGAATAGGAAATTTACGTGGGCCACTATAGGGGGTTTTAACATCTTGTGTGCGGTGGTCGCTATCCGGGCGGATATAAAATATATCATACAACTAGCAAATAACTAGGACATTGTAAAAGTGAGCCAACGATATGTCTTAAATTATGTTTAGCAGTGGTGAAGGGTAAAATTTTCTGAAAGGGAACGCGACACAACTTAGGTACTAATATGCATATGTCTGTAAATCGTTCTAATGATAATTTTGTAAAAATATGAAGGGGAAGCCGATAGGAATCGGGTTATAGTTACGAAAGGGAAGCCGATAGGAATCGGGCTATATATTGTTACGAAAGGGAAGCCGATAGGAACAGGGTTATATATTGTTACGAAAGGGAAGCCGATAGGAATCGGGCTATATATTGTTACGAAAGGGAAGCCGATAGGAATAGGGTTATATATTGTTACGAAAGGGAAGCCGATAGGAATCGGGCTATATATTGTTACGAAAGGGAAGCCGATAGGAATCGGGTTATATATTGTTACGAAAGGGAAGCCGATAGGAATCGGGCTATATATTGTTACGAAAGGGAAGCCGATAGGAATCGGGTTATATACTGTTATGAAAGGGAAGCCGATAGGAATCGGGTTATATACTGTTACGAAAGGGAAGCCGATAGGAATCGGGTTATATATTGTTACGAAAGGGAAGCCGATAGGAATCGGGCTATATATTGTTACGAAAGGGAAGCCGATAGGAATCGGGTTATATACTGTTATGAAAGGGAAGCCGATAGGAATCGGGTTATATACTGTTACGAAAGGGAAGCCGATAGGAATCGGGCTATATATTGTTAGCCACTGATTATTGTTTAGATACCAAAATAAAAACGAAATACTAAACATAAATTTTTACTACGCTAAAAACCAAATACACAAACACTTCTAAACTTAATTAAATTGTTGACATAAAGATCCTTAGTAACAAGTTAATGAATGGAAAACTTTGAAACTCATTAGACGTTAATTTCCAGAATGTTTGCTAATGGGACAAAGGGCGATTGTTTTAGCATGACACGAGCGCTTTGTACGTCGTTTCGATTGATTCAAACTCGTCTTCAATTGGGTACAAAATGTTAGAGTTTTCACTGCTTATTGAGTTGAAAGATTGTGTAGATCAGGGATGCCTTTAAGAGTAAACGCGCCATTATTCATTAAACAAATGGCTTGCAACGTGCTATCCAGGTCCGGTTTTATCTAACCGAGTGTCCCTTTTAGCGATTTGCCATTAATTTATTTGGGAACTTCTCAAAGGCACGTTGGAGTCACCAGTTTGCCAGTAATTTATGGCAAGATGAAATGAGACACGAGCTGGTATTTAGTCTACTTTATTCTATGTACAAATGGTTAGTTAACACTTATCTAAGTCTACGTGGTATTATGTGCGACGTGGTCGCTACAGCAACTTTTTGATGACCCAACTATGTTTTTTGTTTCATCAGGGCTCGCAAAAGTGGCTTCACTCCACCCCGATGTTAAACGAAGGGAAGCCTAAAGAACTATACGTATACAATATTTGACATATTACTCGCGAGTTTGATTATTTTGTCACGTAGCACCACTGGGACGCGTCATTGGTTCGCCATCTCTGGTATAGATCATTTCATCCACGAAGACGCGCCCCACTGCTTTCCCTAATTGCTTACAGTGTGCGTGAACAGCATAAGTGCACACGCACACTACAATGGACAGCGTCGGAGTCAGTGCTTAGATCAGTCTCTTTGCCCCGCAATACCCCTGCTCAAAAAGTGGTAGGGCTCGTCTTCGTGAATGAAATGCCCTATAAGGCTATATTAAGATGCAATTCAGTTTTGTCTGAAGTGCTATATCAGCTGATACGTTGTCTAATTAAAGCCAGCATCCGAAATCGTTGCTATTTTATAAACCTATCAATAAGATCTCAAATTATATTTATTAAGTTACAGCATATGACGGATTTTAACAGCTTAGTTTTGTGTATTTAGCAACGCCGACTCAGTTGAGAACAAGCTCTAATTCTAGTTATAATTTGTCTGAATTAGTATAATCGTTTTTTATTTCAAAAGCATATGTAAGTTAAGTCCTGTTCTGCAATCAATAGGTATACGAAACGAAATGTATTCGGTTTAAGAGCAGACGTGGTTGAAAATGTTTAAAAACTACTTGGCAAAGGTTGCAGGAACACGTTGGATGCAGGCCGCTTTCCACAAGTCCGTCTGGAAATCTTTGAGTAAGGCCTATGTTCAGCAGTGGACTTAATGATGATGATGACGAAAAGCTACTGGCCATGGAACGCAACACACTTGGGGCATAATAAATATGTATGGAGTCACTATCCTGGATATCTTACTATTATACATTAATAGTAATGTTTCTGACGATCGATTGATGACTGCCACGGTGGCGTAGTTGTATTGCACGTCCGGTACAATAGCGCTCTGAGGTCCTGGGTTCGACCCCCGGGTCGGGCAAAGTGATATTTGGGTTTTTCTGCTCAGTATCAGCCCGGAGTCTGGAATTTATGCCCGATATGGCGATAGGCTCGCCCCCTATCACATCATGGGACGGAACATACTTGGCGAAAAGTGGGTGCCCTAGTTGCGCCTCTGCATACCCCTTCGGGGATAAAATGCGTGATGTTATGTATGTATGTTATGATCTGACGATCGTGTGAACACACTTATGTTCTAGGAAATATCTTTTCCCAAGTGCCAATATCTTGTAAATCGTCTTACCTGAAACTACATAAATATCGGCACGAAACTGGATTTTCCTTCACATTACGGAGATATAGGTCGTCTACACCCCGATCCGAATACCGGAAACAAAACCAATTCAATGTAATGAAATATTTAGCAAAAATACATTCATTCTATTACGTATTGTTTTTCAGTTTATCTATTTTGATTGTTTTTTTTTCCTATAAATGTTTTGTTCACAAGAGGCTTGGGGATAAATTGATAATTCAATATGTATGTTCGAAGACAACAATGTAAGAGAAAATAGCTCTCAAGAGGTGAAATGTAGCTTTTGCTCGCGACTCCGCTCGCGTTAACGCCCATCCGTGATAAAAGAATAATTGTGTTTTCTAATACCAATATGAAAAAGTTTAGTATAATTTTTATAACATAAGTAAAAATTGTCATAGAACCTTGTCTTTATCCCTGAAGGGGTAGGCACAGATGCAACTATCGGACATAAATTCCACTCAGAAATACTGAGCAAAAAATTTCAATATCAGTTTTTCCGACCCGGGATTCGAACCCAGGACCACAGAGCGGTCATGCTTTGCGCACAAAGCTAAGCTATCGAGACAGTCGGCAGTTTAGTGTAACAATAATACCACGTCGACCTAAATACATAAAGGAACTGCCAGAACCTTCGAATGTCAGTTAGGCCGGTCTGTTGAGATTAACGAAATGACAAATTAATGTGAAGTATGTTTGAGGGTAAACTAAGCCTCTTAGGCAACGCGCAGACGCTAAAAACTTGTCCACTACACTATTATCGGCTTATTTCAATAAACCCTAAGTGCGGTTTAATGAAAATAAGTGTAATATATATTTTTATTGCTTTGAATGACGAGACGAGCTTGCCGTTCGCCTCATGGCCGATACGACCGCCCATAAACAGTAGAAACACCATTCAACACCTTGTATAACAAAGCATTGTTTGGTATTCCACTGCTCTCGCCATCCTGAGACATGAGATATTAAGTCCTATTATGTTCACTGGTTCAGTAGTTACACTGGCTATAATGTTCTTCAAACCGGAACACAACAGTGACTACACACTGCTGGCGGTAGAAATAGACATTGCGGTGATACCTACGCAGGCGGACTCTCACATATGAGAGACCTACAACCGATAAACTTGCATATAAGTCTGATTATTTTAACTTCAATGGAATTTGTAATATTTTTATTTAATAACTTAATTAATAATATCATTACGAACTTATTATTTGCAGTTGATGCAGTACTCGTATCTCGAGATCGAACGGCGAAGTTCATTTTGTCAATTTTGTATCAGTTTGAATGGAACCCTCAGTGCGGGAGTTCAGGTCGCACTTGCCAGGTATTTTCAATACGATTTCTGAATGCCTAAGATATCTAAATGCCTCAAACATCAATGTTTTTCCACAAATCGTATTTATGACAATTATAATGTAATCCTAATCATCAATGCAAATTCATCGTCTTTATAATAATTATAAGGTAACACGACAATGGTTTTTAATCGCCTGTCCACTGCAAGTATGATTGTAGAAAACTTTACCGGGATGCTGTTTTCTCGCTTGGCACTTATTGCCATTGTTAAAGTAACTTGTAAATTGTGACGCAATTGGCTGTCTGGCGTTTGGTAGGGTTGTCCCTTGAGGCTTCGCAATTAAGGCTAATTTATGAAGAGCGGATGTAGGGCTGTCTGTAGTTTTTTGTAGAAGGCCGTATATATCGTATTGTCAACAGTCAACAAAAAAGAGCGATTCAAAATAGCTTACAACTTTTGCAATCATCAACTAATATTTTAGTTCATTAAAATAAATTTCAAAGGGTTTACTTTAATTTAGATGTAGAAAAATAAATATTTTACTCGAATTTTATGTGAAAAGGCGCTTTGAAGTTTGGTATGTGATCAGGTATTTTCGTGGCTGTATATGAGCGTTAAAAATGTTAATTGAATTTTTGTATAAAGGTTTTTTTCGTGTCGAACCCCGCAGTAACTGTGGGGGAAACTTGTGAATGGGAAAGTGGAATCCCCTGGTTTAACGACTGCGGGGACCTGGAGGAAAGATGGCAATGGATATCTTGGAAAGGAAGTCTGAGGGAAAGAAGGAACTCTCTTAGAATGGTAGGAAGGGAGAAGGTCAGGAAATGTTCGTGACACGTCATAGGCCTCAATGTGAATTGACAACCATGAGGTACACTTAACTGTGTGCCTAGGGCCGCGACAAATGTGCCCCGTGTGTTGCATTTACTGTGGAGACTGAGGGCATAAGAATTGCCTTGGAGGTGTGCATAGGGTTATAACTTATGAATTAAATCATCTTTTTAAAGTTGCAGTCCTCTCCCTTTATCCACGAGAACTAGCAGATACTTAGCCAAAATATGAGCACTAGTTTTCTCTTCACCCTTCAGAACAAAAGCGTGATTATATGTAAACTGAATTCGCTTCGTAAACCTCAATTATAATATTTTCCAGCTCTGTTCCCGATTCCCGTAGGAACGTTATGTATTGAGATAAAATGTTAAACATGTTAATTAACAAGGGTTGTTATTGTGTTAAACAGAAATGTATGTTAATGAGTAACAGGAAATCTCTTGTTCGGTAGAAATTATTACAATAAATTTAAATAGTAGTCTAGGTATTATTTCTAGAAGGTTAAATAAAACCGTACGGAATCGAAATACGGTTAAAATTCGCATGAACAATTGTTTTTCTCGTATGTGTATTTTTTCACGATATATTAAATGCTATTCTATATTATAATATAATCTCGGACATGGTCTATCCGTGTGCTAAATTTCATCCGAAATCGTTCAGCGGTTTCTATATATGCTTCAAAAACACCCAAACATTATAATATAATGTTAATCTGGGATAATGTCTATCCGTGTGCAAAGTTTCATCAAATTTCGTTTAGTAGTTCCTATGTATACAAATACCCAAACACACAGTCGCATTTACAATATTAGTGAGAAGAGATGTGATGTTCATATTTTTAATTCATCATCATCAGCCGCAGAATGTCCATTGCTGAATATGAGCCTCCCCCAAAGATTTACAGATCGACCTAATGTATGCGGCCCGCACGCAGCGACCTCCTGCAAATTTTGAAGTCTTCTGTCCACCTCGTGGGTGGACGTTCGTCGCCGCGCTTGCCAGTTCGTGGCTTCCAGAACCTTCTTTCCCCATCGGCCATAGTTCTGCGAGCTATGTGCTATCCCCACTGCCACTTCGGCTTGTTAATTGGCTACGTATATTTTTAATTATTTAAAAAATTGATTATCTAGTCGGTCGGTTCTTTGTTAAACTTCTAATTAATGAAATGAACGACCAAATTATTTTCTTTGATCTTTTACATAATTATACACCGTTAATTAGCGTTATATTATCTCAAAAGGTTTTTTTTCTAGTTACAATGTTCGTAAATTAGGAAATTTAATTAAAATATTGGTGTTTGGACGAATTTTAATACAACGGATTTTGAAATTTTAGAAAATTAGATTCTTTTGTATACATTGAACAAAACAGGCCTCGCTATTTTGTAGTAAAATATGGAACAATTTTAATTTTTAATTTTAACTTTAATTTAACAAAAGCCAATACAGAACCCAATCAATAATTAATAATACTTATACTAAATTACATAAAGACTTATATTGCCTTCCTTAAACCTATGCCCTAATTGAAATTACTCCGTCCTTAGATAAAATACGTCTATGAATAAGGTGGTAAGTAATTACTAATGCGAAGTTTTAGATTAATAAGTTAACTTGAAAAATCTCCGCAAGCAATTTTGACCGTGCAATAAATCACTGCAAGCTGACTTTTGTTCATTTTGGAGATTGAGGGACTTGCGTCGGGTTCCATGTTTGTGAGTAAAAGTATTAAAATATTGCTGCGAGAATTTGCTAGTCTAAAATAATCATAATATGGTGTATGGACTGCTTCGCGGTGGCGAAGAGTGAAATTTTTCGAAATGGAATCCGATACAAAATGTAGGTACTAATACTAATTATAATTAGATTAGTTGTTGCTTGCTTTGCCCGCGTGAAGAAGTTTTCCGGGATAAAACTCCCGCTTAATAATTTCCCGGGATAGAAAGCAGCCTATAACCTTCCCAGGGTCTTAACCTATCTCCATACCAAATTTCATAAAATTCCGTTCAGAAGATTTTCCGAAAATCGATAGCATACAGACAGACAGAAAAGGGGCCTTATTTTATAATATGTATAGATTTTAGCCCACTACGCTGTAAATATTAATCATTTATATATAAATGATATCATTTATTTTGACGTAGGCAGTACGACACCGCTCTAGCTTGGTTCGAATCCCAGGTCAGGTAGTGATTTGGGTTTTACTCAATATGAGCCGAAGTCTGGTATTTGTGTCCGATACGGCGATATACTCGGCCCCTATCACATCACGGGACGAAACACATGGTGGAAAGTGGGACTTCTACCTACTCCTCCGGGGATAAGGGTGTATATAATATGGAGCGAACACTTGCCTGAATTTCACCAGACATATTAATTACAATAAGTAATTAACGCTTTGAGCCAACAATCGGTTATTTGAATGTAATATCCAGCCCACCTCCTAAGGCTATTAATTTACAGTTTAGAATAGATAGGCGTGATTATAGGCTTACATGCTATTGCCGTTTAACTGTTGACATAATTGATATTGTTTGAATGAATCTCTGCTAACCGAATTTTGGCTGCGGCGTCCAATTCAATGGAGATCAGCCACGCAGGATATATTATAGTTTAAAGGTGTGCGCAATACACATGTGCACTCTCTGTTCCTTCACTCTGATTTGGTGAGATGGCAATCTGACGTGACAGGGGAGATCAGACGCATGACCAACGGCATTACGTGTTTGTATGAATATATTATAGTGAAAAATGTTTTTTTTTCTATATGTATAATTTTCGAATAGATACATATATAGTATCACGCTTCTATCCCATAGGGGTAGACACAGACTATGAATTGCCATTTTACACGATTCCGGCACACTTCTCTCGCTTCCTCGACCTTCATCAATCTTCATGTATTTCCGCCAGTTTAGAGTACTAATTTCGAATAAATAGCTTCTAAAAATTCGGATAGCCCGTCATTTTGCTGGAGCGCCTTATAATATCGTAATATCAGCCCTGTATTATATACTGTCCCACTACTGGGCACGGGCCTCCTCTACTACTGAGAGGAATTAGGCCTTAGTCCACCACTGGCCTAGTGCGGATTGGTAGACTTCACACACCCTCAAAATTCCTATAGAGAACTTCTTAGGTGTGCAGGTTTCCTCACGATGTTTTCCTTAACCGTTAAAGCAAGCGATAATTCACAAAGAATAGACACATATTTTTTTTAGAAAAGTCAGAGATGCGTGCCCTTGGCTTTTGAACCTGACATTCGTCTCGGCAGTCCGTTCCACAACCAACTAGGCTATCACCGCTTTTTTAGTGCGAACGGAGCGCTTTATATTCGTATGTAAAGTGTATTACATAAACACTTAGCCATCCAAACAAAGTATGTACATTATATTAAACGATGTAGACTATATAATTCCCAGACCTTTAATGAATTATATCAGGCAAAACTTTCAAATTACTTGTCTGCAAAATTTTCAAACTCGTTAAGAGACAGATTTTCATTTAAGTTTTATTAATGGCACCATTATAGAGACATGGTATGCAATTTTGTGTTTGACATTTTTAGTTAATAATTGTTTGAGTTAGGGGTCATGAATATGTGCCCTTTGCGCTCTGTTTTGTTTCTAAGGGATATTTGAATATGCTCCGGATATTCAAAATCAATTATAACAATGTAATTGTATTGTTGTGTTAATAGATTTTGTATATTAATTCAGTAAAGGCATTGACGTATATTCTATAGACACGAACGTCTATATAAACTATTTGTTCAAAATCTAAACTAAAATGGCATAACGTCACTGTGATAACCTATTTATTCACTTGAACAACAAATAATTTTACTTATTTGACTAACATTTTTTATTCAGATCCAAGTTTACACTTACACTCGAGTTCTTATAGCATGAGCGTCACTCCTTACACAACCACAAGCTGTTAATATTGACCACACTAAAGTCAGTTTGAATGGACATCAGTTTAAATCCGTTGAACATAGTGAATGTTCGGAATGCCAAATCTAGTATTACATATTATATCGATGGGTACCAATTGTTTGTCTTTTCAAACGACCAATACTTCTGTCCGCCACGTTACCACGTTACCATGAAGGCTGCAAAGTCTTCGAAACATTAAGAGGAAATTTAATAAAAACCGCGCTAAAATCCGAAAAATATTTTTATTTCAATGCCTAACATTCGCGTAAACATAAATCATTACTTTTATACAGTCTCATTCTACAAACAAAACTAACAAGGTCTTTGGTCCTTTTTCTAAATAAAAAACATTGATTTGTGGAGTCAAAACGTTACTAATTGCCTATCACTGTCGTTCTAGACTTGTTTGACAAATTGTCTAAGACGAAGAAAAAAGTATTTCGCTTTAGGGATAAAGGGACTGAGGCGTGTTTGGATTTAGGGCGTAACACACGTGGCGTTTACGATTCCAAAGTTGTTAATAAAACCTTTATACCAGGTTATTTTTATTTAGTAATGCAACTAAAAAAAACGGCGATAGCCTAGTTGGTTGTGGAACGGACAGCCGAGACGAATGTCCGCAGGTTCAAAACCCAAGGGCACACACCTCTGACTTTTCTAAATATTGTGTGTATTCTTTGTGAATCATGGCTTGCTTTAACGTTGATGGAAAATCATCGCGAGGATACCTACACACCTGAGAAGTTCTCTATAGGAATTTCGAGGGTGTGTGAAGTCTACCAATCCGCACTAAGCCAGCGTGATAGACTAAGGCCTAATCCCTCTCAGTAGTAGAGGAGGCCCGTGCCCAACAGTGGGACAGTATATAATACAGGGCTAGTATAATTATTTAATATTATAATACAACTCGTGGTGTCGCATTAGGTACGACTGGAATTCTATTTCAGGTTTGGCCACCGGGTCTGGCAAAGTGATATTGGGTATTCCAGTATCAGGACGAAGTCTGGAATTTATGCTCGATACGACGATAGGCTCGCCCCTAACACAATATGGGAGGGAATACAGGGCGGTTAGTGGATTCATCAGTTACCTACCCCTTTAGTTATAAAGAGTGTGTATTTTTACCTTTCATACATAGCCTTATAAAAAATTTCGCAAAGCTATGCTCAGTTAAAACACAAATTTACTCGATCAGCTGTAAAAAGTCCGCCATCTTGCCTCTTAATAAGGTGTAAACTAGGAACCCATGTTTTGACAGCTATTTAAGCAATTCTTAACCACCTCTTAAGGTGGTAGCTCAAGGTCCATTTTCATACATTTTGTTTCGGCTTTAATCTGGGTAACTAAACAAGTATTGGCAAGTAAAGAATTTAAATTCACGTCTAGTTAGTGATTAGTTCTCGCAGTTGAAGAAAAATGTAAAATAATTAATAATCATGGATATTTCGGCCTTTAAAATTTAATATGACGAAATTTTAAAGGCAGAAATATCCATGATTATTAATTATTTTTACATTTTTCTTCAACTGCGAGAACTAATCACTAACTAGACGTGAATTTAAATTCTTTACTTGCCAATACTTGTTTAGTTACCCAGATTAAAGCCGAAACAAAATGTATGAAAATGGACCTTGAGCTACCACCTTAACGCTAAAATAAGTTTATAGAGACTGATAGTGTATAGACGGGATTTAAGTTTGATAAAAAATTAATCATTTTTTGTAAATAACGCCTCGCATGTAGTCATCCTAGAGGTGTCAGTACTATTTTTTTTGATAAACGAGCGGCAAGTCGATTCATCTTGGCCGACATTGTAGCTAGAAAAGTGAAAAATCCGCCGCAATCGATCAATGTCGTTTTGAATTTGTAATCTGGGGCTTGCTTAAATCTTCGAAGAATGGACGTTTAACACGCCTTTCTGACTGTATTTTGTATTATAAGTCCAGTAGGAGAGTATGTGTGCTGTAGGTTGGGTCGTAGCTTCGATTCTCAGGTAGGGAAATACTTTGAGGAGGTTTTTCTAGCATTTACTGCAAGGAAAAAATTGATATATGATTGTATAATAATGTTTTGCTGAACCCATATTATGTTATCATCAAATCGACGATGTTTCGTTTTTTGCGATCTTTTTTGCCATTTCTGTTATATGAGAAATAATTTCTGTGTCAGCCATAAAGGTAGTTTGAACCTCGAAATGATTGTACATAATATTAACTTTATTAATATATAAAAGTGGTATGAATTTGTTTTTCTTTTATTTAAAATAAAGTAAACCTTAAAAAATATTTTTGTGACGAAAAAACAATTGTTGATACGAATAAAAAAGTTTAAAGGTGATTTGAAATTTTGATTTTGTTCACTTCTGGAGGTGACGTATCGCTTTAGAACCTTTGCAAAATAAGCCTTATGGAATCATACCTTTAATGCCTACCTCTTTATCTATATAGCTTAGAAACGTATAACATATTATAAAGCAAAATAATTCCAATAAAATAATTAGCTTTAAAAGCCTGCTATACAAATTAAATCAGAGATTTTCTCTTCAAAACACAAAGGCGCGAATCCAATTTTCACCCACGCAAGTTAATGCCTATTTTTCGTATTTGGTCGCATTAAACAGGGATTAAATTAAGCGGGTTCCGGGCACCCTTGAGACCCCCGGAAGGACCTTAAACTCCATTTGACGTGGGACTTAATAAGGTCTGAAGAGATTTTGAGGTCATTAAATTTAAAAGTAATTTTATATTGTTTGACTGGCTATTTTTGATTCGAAATAATTACTTAAAACTGTTTGCTAGAATTAACTAATAGGAAATGTTATTTTTTACTAGATGACCCGGTGAACTTCGTATCACCTACATACATTTATTATTATTATTCATCGTGGAACGCAATTTTGCCATACCAATACGTACGTTATCATTA
The DNA here is from genome assembly GCF_014839805.1 of Manduca sexta. Classification (NCBI taxonomy): domain Eukaryota; kingdom Metazoa; phylum Arthropoda; class Insecta; order Lepidoptera; family Sphingidae; genus Manduca; species Manduca sexta. Next base: position 1,926,719 of record NC_051116.1, on the reverse strand, counting down.
CCTGTCTCTCGCTAGTCGAGAGTACGGTTTACGCGTGCGGTAGCTTGTCGCACATTTGATTAACTTCGACGATCTAAGTCATCGTCTCCGTGGCATTTTGCGACAATAACAATAAATAAAGTTCTCACGCACTGACAAATTGATGATAGATTTTAATAATAGTCTTGAAATTTATTTATTTATGTTCTATTTTTAAGAACCCACTGACACTTTTACACTTTATTTATTTCTGAAATGTTTTGTATTTGAACAAAATAAACCAAAGAAATTGGACCTCATATTACAACTATGAAACAGACTTATTTCTGAATACATCTATATATATGTTACAGTTCTTTATTTCTAAAAAGAGAAAAGACATGAAATGTTTGACAGGTAGGAACATTTCGTATTGAAAACTTATATTGTCGTTTTTAGTATTTTCCGTTATTTATTATTTATGTTTGTCACCGTTTAACCCATCCCTGGACTTCCACAAATAATTCAAAACCAAAATTAGCCAAATCGGTCCAGCCGTTCTCGAGTTTTAGCGAGACTAACGAACAGCAATTGATTTTTATATATATAGATTGTAAAATAATATAAGAATTTGTAATGCAATTTATGTAATTTATTTAATTGTTCGCAAATTCTAGAACGTTGTGGCATAATGATTTCTTATATTAAGCGAATGTTTGCGAAATTAAACAACTTTTCTGATTTTAGCGCGAATTTAATATAATTTTTATTTACTATTCGGATTTTTTTTTGTCATATTGTAGTTTAGCGTATATCTGACTATAAGTGTGATGTTGCCGCTGCGACGAATTCTCTAAGAATAGTACGAGTAGTAGTAGTGGCATTAGAGCGTGTAAAAATAAAAATACTTTTCATTAAAATTCATTTTGCTCTTAACTTAGGTTTTTTACTTTACATTTTCATTCAACTAACGTAATGTAATTTTTTAAGAGGATAAGTATGTGGTTTTATTTAGAATCGCAATATCAAAATTATCCTATATATAAAATAAGTTTTAACATGTTGCAACAAAGAAACTTCTATAATGCCAGTAAACCCGCCAAAATTTAAACGCTATGTAAAACGTTTAAAATGACTCCTCGGATTAAAGCGAATTACTTACACAACGTGTTGCAATTTAATCGTGGTGTCAAAGTAAATAAAATGAAATATTCCTCACCCTGCAACCGACTTAAACCAATTACGATGTTTATCTACGCTTTGAGAGCTAACTATGTTACCGCTCGTGTGGCTGTTTGATTTTGTACCTTAGTCTAAAGTTTGTTCGGAAATTTCCTAGCATTTTGTTGCAGTAATTACGTTACGTAACCTTTGAGCATGTTATATCGCATATATTTGTTGTTTTTGTTGACAGGGTACGGTTTTACGTAAATTAATAATATGTTATTCTATACCTCTAGATTTTAAAGAAACAGAGTTGAATGTATAACGCAGTATTTAGTTTTAAAAAGGTTATTTAAATGGCCATCGAGCACTAGTTTTTTGAATTTTGAAATAATTTAAAATTGGAATCAAATACGAATCATAAATGAAAAAAAATATGTCACCTATATACTTTATAACAGCCAGTAATTATGTTTTATTTTATTTAATTTGATAAATGACTCTTATTTTTGTTTAACGTTCTTCTTACAAAATTCAACGAGATTATACAGCCAGTATTTTTATAAAAAAAAAAACTATAAAATATTTGGAAATGCTAATCTGTTACGTAATAATAACTGGCCATCACAATACTGTCACCCACATTAATCCTTTTCTAAACTTGACATGAACGCTTCCATTGATCAAACTATTCTTATTCAATTTCCTACCTTTTTCCGTAAACCATAAAGTCTAAATTTTAATATAATATGATACGACCCGTGTCATATTATCCAACTGAGTAGAAAGGTACGGTGCGGACATCATTATGGATAGGCTAGATATATTAATCACAGAGATGCGAGTTATTTAGGAGTTTACATAACAGTGGATAAAGCGGGCTATACATGAAAAGGGTAACCTGATAGTAAATTATCCCATGCATGGCTACTTTTAGAAGTTAATTTGATGGTAATAATTAACATGATTATACTTTGGGTAGAATGGCTATTTTTTTGGGTAAAGCTGTTTATAAGGATGCTCCAAATTATTCATGACGTAGATGAGTCTACGGTATTTTTGGCGCTGTGGGTCTTCTTAATTATTATTAATTTTTAATTAGTATTATTACGAAAAATTTGAAGAAATATTTACGACATCTTAGATTAAAATTAATATTTAAATCAGTAAGGAAGACGAATCGCTTGACCATCGATATATGCACTACGTACTAGATCTGGCGTTGCGTACACTCATTGTGTTCGACTGAACTGTACTGCAATCCGTACACCTGACTTTAGTATGATTTCAACATTGACACCATGTGGTTATGTGCAGAGTGGCGCTCATAATATAAAAACTCGAGTCTAAGTGTAATCCTGGATGTGAATAAAAATATTAGTCGAATAAGTAAAATTATTTGTTGTTCAAGTAAATAAATAGGTTATAACAGTGACGTTTTGCTTGACATTTTAGTTCAGATGAACAAATAGTTTATATGGACGTTCCTGTTTATAGAATATACGTCAATATGACTGCATTATTTTGAGGGTAATTTTTACTCTGTAAACAAATAGTGCGTGTATCATTCTAAGTACATGCGGATCTGCTACTAACGCCTTGTATATCATTAAGATGATTTTGATGTAAATATAATAATATACGACGCAAAACATGTAACTTCTCTAAGTACCCAAAGCAACCTTAATTAACTAATTCGTGTTACTGCTTTGGGTTTGTCGTCTCAGCGCGTTGCCATGGCAACGGTTGTTATAGGATTTAAAGAGGTCGGCAACAATCGGTTAATTAGTTAGTAATTATTTCTTTTATATATTTTTTTAAGGGATTCTTTTCGCAAGTCTTAGAAAGAAATAGCTTGTTTGTACGTTAGAGGCATAGTCTATCTTTGTGCCTTTCATTCAATCTTATTCATCGGTTGCGTTTATTACCTTGCTATAGTTCTACTGCGTGCGCGGTACGACATCGCTCTAAAGTTTCGGGTTCAAATCCCGGGTCGGACAAAGTGGTACTAGATTTTTTTGCTTAGTATCAGGCTGATATTATTAGTTTGGAGTCTGGAATTTGTACTTCATATCACATCATGGGACGGAACACTTGGCGAAACGTGCCCTGGTTATACCTCTGCCTACCCCTTCGATGACAAAGGCGTGGTGTATTTGTTTTCGTTTATGTGTAACAAACTTATTTCCTCTTTTTTATTGCTTTGAATGACGAGACGAGCTTGCCGTTCGCCTGATGGTAAGCGATACGACCGCCCATAAACAGTAGAAACACCATCCAACACTTTCAAACATTATGACAAATTTTCTTAATTATAACAAAAATAACTTGTGTGGACGCACCGTAACCCAAGTGACTTAACGCGCCTTTGCTTATATAAAATTCGATAAACTTGAGCAAAACTTTAATAACCTCTTTATACAAAACCTCCAACGTTGTCGAAGTCATCCATCAGCGGCCGTATTACACGCATAGCCATCGTGATCTCTATCAAGTGTTTAAAATGGCGCCATTATTTACGCATTTGATACGCAATATTTATTCACTAGTAGGTCTCTCATATGTGACAGTTCGCTTGGGTAGGTACTACCGCAATGTCTATTTCTGCCACCAATGTAGTCACTGTTGTGTTCCGGTTTGAAGGACATTGTAGTAAGTGTAACTACTGGACATAATGACTTAACATCTCATGTCTCAGGATGGCGAGCGCAGTGGAATATTAAACACATTTGTAATTCAAGGTTGGATGGTGTTTCTACTGTTTATGGGCGGTCGTATCGCTTACCATTAGACGAACGGCAAGCTTGTCTCGTCATTCAAAGTAATAAAAAAGACGTTTTACTGTTCTACGGAACGTGTTCACTGACGGAGTTCACAGAGGCCGCTTGTGCCTTAGTTAGTTACTCTTATATCTATATATATAAATGAATCCCTATTTCCCTTGGTCACGCCATAACGCGTGAACGACCGGACCGACTTCACTATTTTTTTTTGTGTTTGTTATTGTCAGGGGAAGGTTCTTATGAAAGAAAAAATTGCGCGGAATAATAGAAACTTTAAGAAAACTTAACGACAATATTATTTTACATAACTGTCAGTAGTTTGAAATAACTGTCAGCGATCGACAGAATGCGCGCGAGCATACATAGTTAAGACAGGACAACGTCTGTCGAGTCAGCTAGTAATGTTATAAAATGTTGGTTAGTTGTATTTAATATAATATTGAAGATGTCCTACACAACTATATAGGATGTAACAGGTAATTAGTGGTAAGTATATGGAATAAATAAATAAAACGTACATATACAAATTTTGTTATTATATATACATACAAATGGACGAATGTCCGCAGGTTCAAATCCCAAGGGCACCCACCTCTGACTTTTCTAAAAATCATGTGTGTATTCTTTGTGAATTTATCGTTCGCTTTAACGATGAAGGAAAACATCTTGAGGAAATTTGCATACCTGAAAAGTTCTCGATAGAAATTTCGAGGGTGTGTGAAGTCTACCAATCCGCACTAGGAGAGCGTGGTGGACTAAGGCCTAATCCCTCTCAGTAGTAGAGGAGGCCCGTGCTCAGCAGTGGGCAAGTATATAATACAGGGCTGATATTATTATTATTATTATATGTACAAATATTACTCGCTTTCCACCCTTTTGTTGACTAAAGTTCAACTCAAATTAAATAATTATGCAAATTGTATTTAATGAGAGACACTAATGTTTCAATTAACATTTTTCATTTCACCGAGTACCTTAACTGAAGGTGATTAAAAGTTTAATTAAACCGTAACAGTGTCGTTTGATACAAAGCAGCATACTGCATTTATTAAAAATATACTTGATGTTGAATATTTTGCTATGATGCTATTTTAAGGTTGTTTTTTATATTTATTATATGTTGAATATTTAAGAATATTTTTCTATGATGGTATTTTAGGGTATTTTTATTATATTTTAATACAGTATATTAATGGCATATATCTTAAAAAAATCATATATTGTATTCATAAGTAACTGATTTACAGTTCATTTTTACATTGCTTTAATAAATGTATCCACATATTCCTCTTGACGTCAGGTTACCAAAAATCAACCATGAATATATAACATTACTAGCTTTTGCTCGCGGCTTCGCCCGCGTGAAGTTTTCCGGGATCATTTTTTTTCCGACTAACTTGATTTGTATCGTTTTATAATGACCAAATTATACAAAATCATTATAAATTGTAGCCTATGATGTATTTTGATGTATAACCAATATTACTGTAAAGTTTAATTCAAATCCATTCATTAGTTTTTTTGTGAAAGAGAAACAAACATTCATACTGCATTTATAATATTAGTAGGATAATGTTTAGTTAGTTAAGCAACACTAGAGTTTCTTGCCCGTTCTTCTTTGGCGTGCACTGCTTTCCTAACTGGTGGTAGAGTTAATATTGACGGATCTAATGTATAACATTTTACAGGTTCAATAAATAATTTCATATTATTTCAACTTCAGTGGTAGTGCGTGGTTGCGATTTGGGAGGTACAAAGCTCAATTCCCAAATATTCAAACACGGGTTTGGATCCCAAAAAGGAATGTGATGTTAGGCGACCGGTAGTAAAAACTATAGCTGTAAACGAAACTAAAACAAACCCAATAAAATACTTTATGCGACACGTAATAAGAGCTATGTAAATATCGGAAAAATCTCCATCGGGCACTAAACTCGTTCGAAGGCTATATGTCATTCGAGTGCTATGAAATATGTGCGGACTAGACCCGGTTATTTCATCACGCCTTTATTCGTGGAAGTCGACAGAGATTAATGCTCTGCTCTTTTTTATGCGGACATAAGAAAGTAACGTTACCACAAATACATAATGTTATAGAAATATAGTTAGTGGTGGGGGACAGACGTATCAAATAGCGTACACCCCCTCCACCACGGACAAAATCTCAATACAAACACATACAGCGACACTGTCTCTCCCTAAACTCGAATAATTAAAAGTTCCTTGTGTCGTATCATTCCGATAGAAAAAAAAACATTGCAAGTAGAGGGCTTCAGATGGAGAGTTGACTGACGATAGATGTTCATCCCTCTCTAGTGGATAGAATTTGCTAACCAACTACTTTTTTTAAATACGTCATCATCCGCCACCTAAAGTCCACTGCTGAACATACTCTCCTAAAGATTTAAATGCACCTATTAAAAATGTATGTCATCCAAAATTATACGTATAAAGAAATTTCAAAATTAACGCCAATAGATAAGTTATAAAGCTTTGAAATTTGATTGAAACCAACTGACCATCAACCATCATCATCATAAATAATATTGTTACAATAAATAATATTGTGAGGGTATTGGTGACACTCTTCACTACATAGTATAAAACAAAGTCACTTTCTCTGTCCCTATGTCCCTTTGTATGCTTAAATCTTTAAAACTACGCAACGGATTTTGATGCGGTTTTTTTAAATAAATAGAGTGATTCAAGAGGAAGGTTTATATGTATAAAATAACATCCATTAAATAGTGGAGAAATACTGTTATTTTGTTATGTTATACCCGTGCGAAGCCAGAGCGGGCCGCTATGTTTTTATATACAACGTTCACAGTTTTTCTGTAGTGTATTTAGTATCAGCATTGCACCCGTGCGAAGCCGGGGCGGGTCGCTAGTTTGCTATAAAATCACTGAGCGTTTGACAGACAGGTTCAGCTGGTCGTGGACAGTCGTAGCGATCGGTTGGATGGTGAATTATTGAAGAAAGTATTTCTGTAGCCAACGATAGTTATTTTTATTTTTTAATAAACTCGCTTCAGTTTCTAATATATAAATTTTGATTTATTTCCATGCATGGTACCATCGCCTGTCATCTCTGTCATCCAGTAGGCATAAACAATACCTTTCTACGAGGAAATTGCGTCCCAAATATTTCAATAACCCCGATCCCAAATTAGCAATGCGAAAGTTTAATATCAATTACTATTTCCGCATAGTTAGGTAAGGGAAAATTTGAGATATTTTCCAAATTTCAAAATGAAAGGTTCTATATTTCTTGTTTTATAAAATGGGTGATGGTAAGTGGAGTGGGATCTAATAGAATGTCGACTGACGAGAGATGATTACTCCTCGACAATTGACACAATTATGGGGAATGGTATGGGAATGGAACAGAATGCTGAGACGAAGGTCTTTAGTTCCAAACCTCTGAATTTTCGAAATTAAGCGTGTATCATTTATCCTTCCCTTTAACGATGCAGGAAAAAATCGAACACCTACATAGAATCGAAAGTATGTGAATTTTGCTGACACTAGGCAAGCCTGATGGACTAAGGCCTAAACCCTTAGTATTAGAGGATCGTGCTCAGCAGTGGGACAGTATGCAGTAAAGGGCTATATTATTATACAGGGTCATTTTGACATTGCGTTACTAAATGTAAGAAAAAAACCCTTGGTTTAGTTTTCTGATTTTTTGATCATTTTGTAGTTTAATGCGAATATGGTGTGTGCGTGAGTGTATTTCTGACAGAAAGTATGATGTTGCTGCGACGAATTTTCTTATAGTAGTAGTAGTGGCATTAGGGCGCGTAAAATTAAAGTTACTTTTTATTAATATTTATTTTGTTCGAAATCTACACTTTTTTATTTTACATCTACGGCTCAAGTAACTTGTTGTAAAGTGTTATTCCAAGTAGATAAGTATGTGGTTTCATTTAGAAACGCATTGTCAAAATGTCCCTGCATACGGTAAGTTTGTAGGATTTAATATTCTTTACCGGATACAATTCCTGACTCCAAGCAGACTAAGCGAATACGCTAGTTTTGATGCTTATGGAATAGTGAACGTTAACTAAATATAATTATGTTCCCCTAAATGCCTCTCACGGAGGCCTAATTTTAGCCTCTTATTGACGGCAATTAGCGAAGACGGGAATAATGTATCAAGTTCCCTAAAATGGACGAAAGAGGAGTGGTTTTAGGGTGCATTTTATAAGCGATAGCGGATCGTTATGTTTAAGTTGCTATATTTGGTAATATTGTCTCTTCGCGGTCATAGGGCGGAATAAAATGTTGGTCATCCGCAAAGTCAAAGTACAATATCTACCTACATTTTACAATTATACATATTTTAATTTTTTTTTAGTTATTAGTGGTCCGATCTACGCAAAATGAGCTCAGTGTCTTGAATAGATTTTAGTTTCTACATAAATTCTATATAAATAGAAGCCGGTAGAATTCGAGTTATACGCCACTATAGGCTGTACAAAGGGAATCTATTTGCAACTTGTCTAAAGACTTATTTAGACGGATCAATGTTTATTAACAATAATTATATGCCAAGCAAAGCAGTTACCCCATCTGAACACAATGGCGAGGTAATTCTCGCGGTGACGTATACGAGTCTGTGACAGATATTTAAAAATAGAATATTGCTAGCAATAATGACCAGTCCCATTAAATATCCCGAAGACCGCGACTTGTAAATCGAAAATTAATTTTAATGGTCGAGAGACCAATATGACAGTCACGTGTTCATCTCAACCAATCACAATATGATACCGCCTTCAAAAACCACTAACAGCCAAACAATCATTTAACATTATCTATATACTGGTTACTAATTATGGAGTCGGTGGTTAATGAAAATTAAACATTGTTTTCGCACATTTGTTCATGTATTTATATAGTTAACTAGCAATTTTAATGAGTAATGTTTAATTTTTATTAGGCACCGACTCGAAAATTTGTATAAATTTTGTTAAAAAGTATTAATTTTTGCTTTTTGCGTTAGTAAAAATCAGTATCACTTGACATGTTTTTAAGAGTTTTCTGATGTATCACCGAAGTCATGGGTCAAATCAAACAATGAATATGGGACCACAAGGGAAGCACCATCTTTCAAAATAAAAAAAATCATTAAACAGTTCATTCAATCAAAAGTTAGGTAACAAATATAATAATACAGTCGAATTGAAAACCTCTTTTTTTGAAATCAGTTAAGACGACACGGAATCATTTTTTTGATTAAACACACTGATTATTGCTAAGCAATTGCTCCGTCTAAATGAGGCTCGAGGCCTCAGGAAGTTGAAACAAACAAACTAATACACGTTGCTAGTTAATTCGGGTTATATTTGAATACACCAAACTTACTCTGCAAATTGTAATCAAGTGACTTCTGGGTTTCGGGTAGTTTTGTTAGCTTGGTTTAACCCTTGACTTTGCAACACGGTTGAATACTACCAAAGTGATCCCGCTAATAGGAAGTGGAGAGTATAAAGAGTATTTGACGAAGTATGGCCGTCGTACCGAGTTTTAGTATTTGAATTTGGTAAACTATTTTTATTGCTACGAATATGTGGAATCAATCATATTACAACATTTTTGTTTATTATTTTTATAGATACAATTGAAATTATATGTCAGTTCGCGGCGGTCACTGCAGGCTCGTATCGCATCAAATAAGAAATAACAATACATACATTTTCATTAGGCAACCAAATCCGGTTCACATCTTAATTATGTGTGTGTTTGTTATCGTGCTCTCTAAACAAAACTCAATATATTTTTTTTAATTTGTAGATCATTGTGAGCATATTGACATTCTAACATAACGCAATGTTTCCTTTATCTGTGTTAGGCAGAGGTATCATCATCATCATCATCATCATCATTTCAGCCGGGAATCGTCCACTGCTGGACATAGGCCTCCCTCATTGAGCGCCACAGGGACCGGTTCTGGGCCGTCCTCATCCATCGGACTCCGGCAACCCTCACCAGGTCGTCGGTCCATCTCGTGGGGGTACTGCCTACGCTGCGTCTCCCGGTTCGTAGTCGCCACTCCAGAACTTCTCTCCCCCACGGCCATCAGTTCTACGAGCTATGTGCCCTGCCCACTGCCACTTGAGTTTCGCAACTCTGAAGGCTATGTCGGTTACACTAGAAGCAGAGGTAAACTTACAGTAATAATCACATTATGACATAGTATCATGATTTTCGTTTTTGCAGCTGGCAGAGCGCACGCGCACATTTCGCTACCAATGTAAGGTCCCACGCGTCCCATAGGTGAGCCTGTAGCCATTTAAATTAGACCTACAACATAACAAACTTTTAAAGTACACATTAAATGGAAAAGAAGTCTACTTAATAATAATTAAATAATTTGCATGCAATATAGTAAACAAGCTATAAAAACGCTATAAAATCTCAAAAGGACCGTCGCAAAGGAATTTATGAACAGTAAAATTGTTTATGATCAGTCTTTGCAGATTTTATCTTTATTGCTAATCAGAAAGGGTTGGATGTTGCAGAAAGATATTAGCTGAATCAATTTAGATAAAGATTTTATGTTATTTTAGGTTTTAGATAAAATCAATATTATTTAAGGGATCTTATAATTTATTAGATTCAACAGAAATTGTTTATGTTTTACATGTAAAAATGTATGTATATTAATATATTTTTTAATTCCATATCACGAAGGAATGATAAATATTATTTATGATTCTTAATTTAAATGCGTAAGAAGTTCATCAAACGACATTCTTTTGACAACACCCATAAAAAATAAACATTCTTGGCTGAAGCGTCAAATTTTTTTTCTAATTAAAAAAGTTGCCAATTTGAATATGGAACAATATTGCCAGATATATTAATTGCACATTTCAAAAAAGGAAAAGACGTTCCATTTTTTATATTAAGAATATTTGACGCCGAATAACCGTTTCGTAGAGTTATTAACCGAAATCTGGTTAGACATCTTGAAAATAGGTTTTCAAATGAAAGGCTTTGTGTAAAACTTCTATTGTTCTGTACTGTCGCGAACAAAGGTACTACCTTTATTTTAAGTGGTCACGAGCGTTGGAACATTCAAGTACTTGATGGATTTCATTCTCTATGCACAGTTAAAAATGTTACAGCTTCTTTATCGTACATTTCGTATGCGCTGTATGTACTAACTCTAAACTTTTTATAGGGTTTGATGGAAAGTAAAGATAGATCATGGAGTTACACCGTTAATTCAAATTGTCGCGGCCTTAGGCACGTAATCATAATAATAATAATAATCTTTTATTTGCATTGAATGTAGGTACAAAACATAGAATGGTAATATAATTTATAAGTTCCGATACATTCTGCCAGATGGCGTGCAAAAATTAAGCTTTGTAAATTTATAACATAATCAATTTACAAAATGAATAGTCTCTTATAGTAATATTAAAGAAATAACTGCTTACATAAGGAAACATTTACAAATTAATGATAGTTATTATTATTATTTTTTTATATAAAATCTTACCATTCCAATGTTATACATTAAATGAAACTATCATCACGCAGAAAATCCTTTACAGAATAATAACTTATGCAATAGTAAAGCTATTAATTTCTTCCTAAAAATCCTTGTAGGTTGCTCTAATAGTCAAAAGTGCATACCTAATTGTTGTAAGTACACGTTTAGGCCTATGAGATGCGCGAACATTTCCCTTACTTTTCCACTCCGCCTATCCTAATGGTCCCTTCTCCTTCCTCAACTTTTCTTTCCTATTTTCCTCTTCCAATTTTCCTCCCGGGCCCTGCAGTCCCTAAGCCAAGGGATTCTAGTATCCCATTCGCTTTTTCCCCTGCTCTTAACTGCGGGGAATATCTATATAAAAAAAACACTACCAGTGAGTTAGTCTCCCCATAATCGTTGATGTCTCATCCTCTCTCAGTGGCCGACCTGAGCCGAGGCCGTGATCCTTTAGAGGGTCGCCCTCAGCATGGTCATTTAAAGGCTCGCCTAAAGCACTCACCCGCAAGACCGGTGTGTTGGTATAAGCCGGCCCTGCCAGGCTAACAAACGTAAGTCATGTGCAAAAAAAAGTGAGTTAGTTTTTCAATAATAGGGGACCGGCCTATGCTTGATTTTGTACATTATATATGTAATGGCTTTTAATACGAAAAAGAAGTACTTTTTCGAAAACAGCATAAAAATTGGTTAAAAATGAGCGAGTAATTCATATTTAAAATATTGTAATGTGCAGAAGTGGGCGCGATGTGGGGATATCGCTTCATCTCTTTCTTTCGCACGCGTCGTAATTCCCGATGACGTCACATGTGGGTATATTGTCTCTTTTCTGTTTCTTGTTAATTACCCCTTCCAACGAAATTCAAAGACTTATAATTGAATTTTTCATCGGATTTTAATAATTTCCTCTGTGTTATAATTTATATTATTTAAATATTTGATAATTGTTAAAAACAACGAGTCCAGTACCCTATTTTGTTCTTAACGCATTTTAGATTCGGTATGTATTTGCTTCGGATGATGAAACTTCGCCCTTTTCTGTCATACCCTACTTAAGACGTTTCGTGCCCTTTCGATATGCGTTACTCACTCGAATGGAGAAAATCGATTTGACTAGAAAAATATGAATGTAAATTTACTTGGTTGACTTATCGCACGGTATTATAGTGGTAGTTATTATTTGAGCGAGTTGCTCTGCCAATATATTCTTCATGACTAATACTATAAGAATAAGAATGGTCTGCCGACTAAAAGAAATCGTTAGAGAGGTGGCGGCAGGTATAGACAATACATTGGTGCATGATGCAACAGACTTTATAGAGATCCAGTGCTTTGTCATTTTCCTGAAGTTTCGGTTTCAAATTACCCAAAATGAGTTGTTATTTTAACAAACATTTTAGATGTTGAAAACTTTTTTTATTGCTTTTAATGACGAGACGAGCTTGCCATTCGCCTGATGGTAAGCGACACGACCGCCCATAAACAGTTCAAACGCCATCCAACATTTTGAATTACAAAGTATCATCTGGTATTCTACTGCCCTCGCCATCCTGAGATATGAGATGTTAAGTTTATTATGTCCAATAGTTACACTGGCTACAATGTTCTTCAAACTGGAACACAACAGTGACTACACACTGCTGCTTGGCGGCAGAACTAGACATTGCGGTGGTACTTACCCTGGCGGACTCTCACAGATGAGAGACCTACCACCAGTAAAACTGCAGAAACAGTACTTTATTAGTATTATGTTTAAAGTAATTTGTAGTAATGTATTTGGTATATTATACTGATTGTTTTCTGTTCTATGATAAAATAAAAAACAAAATATGCGTCATAAATTCCAGTCCTCCAGCGCAAGTCCACTTTCCATAAATATTATCTTTCTCCCGGGAATATTTATCATGAAATACAGCTTTGTTTTCCTCTTTCGAGATTTCGTAAATTATAAAGTCAAAAATAGATTTACATTGCTTTTTGTATATTGAAGCAAAGCCGACAGTTATCAAGTTCCAGCTTGAAGCATAGAATAGTTTTGGATCCGAGAGGTGACGCTGTTGTTGAAACTGAAAATTGAATGGTTTTTCTTTCTTTTATATTTCGCAAGTAATTAGTGCCTGCTTATAAGTGACTAGCTGACCCGCAGACGTCCCGTCTTAACTATGAATTTGCAGCGCGCATTCTGTCAATCGCTGACAGTTATTCAAACAATTTTCTTAAATATTTCTAATTTTCCGCGCAATTTTTTTATTTTTTTCTTTCATAGGAACCTTCTCCTGACAATAACAAACACAACAAAAAAAATAATGAAATCGGTCCAGCCGTTCACGCGTGATGGCGTGACCAAGGGAAATAGGGATTCATTTTTATATATACAGATGTTTATCGGACCATTATAATAATCATAAATTGTCCACCTTCTGAATTGGAGAAAGTTGGAGGGTGTCTGATCTACTTTGCAAATTTGTACAATTCTAAAATGTAGGGAGATATTGTAACTTTGACTTCTCGGATGACCATTAGTCCGCCCCGTGACCACGAAAGCTGCAGTCTTCGAAACGTCAGGAGAAAATCTATACATATTATAAAAAAAGTCCCCTTTTCTGTCTGACTGTATGTTATCGATTCTCTCAAAAGCTACTGAACAGATTTTTATGAAATTTGGCATGGAGATAGTTTAAGACTCTGGGAAGGTTAAGGAATATATAGCGGGACTATTAAAACTACTTCAAGTGGACGAAATCGTGAGCAAAAACTAGATATAAAAACCGCAATAAAATGCATAAAATAGTTTTATTTTAATCATCCACTTTAATCGACTGCAAACGAAATAGAGCCATAAACAATAAACGATACGTCTGAAAATTGACGTCCATTTTCACACTTCACCATCTTCCAATATAATTTTCATAATTACCTAAATGAAAATCTTTATTAGCCAAATTGCCGGGATTTGTCCGAGATATCCTAAGATGAGTTTAATTAAGGACTCTGTAAATGACACGCCAGGGGCCCGGTGTCGCCTTCGCAGGTAATGAAATTTTCAGCACTCAATTTTGTGTGTGCGTTTAGAATAGTTAAAGGTCACGTATGTTTCAGACCTTCGGAGCTTACACGTAGGTTTTTATCGTGTTTAGCCTCTGTGGTGCAGTTGTGCTGGTAGGATGTATATATATTTCATATCCACCCGGATAGCGATCACCGTACACAAGGTGTTAAAACCCGCTATAGTGACTTATGTAAGTTTTCCGTTTCGGGATCAGCCTGTATATCCGGTTCCGGGAACATCCTGTATATCCGGTTCAACAAGCCGGCATAATTGTGTCTACTGCTGAGGGTAATCATCTCTCGTCAGTCGATATTCTATCAGACTACTGTATAAGTACAGTAGTCTATTGTAACCTAAGCTTAGTAGCTTAGGTTACAATATCATATCATATAAATATAAATATCATTAATAGGTTAGTACCTGACCTGATGGTAAGCCATCAGGTGCAATCGGGTTACATTGTTGTGCCCACTGCCTGTATAAAAAAGACACGGAGCGGAACAAACGAAAATATATAAAGCGTAAAGTATTGAAAAGTTGCGTGTACACCTCACTTAGCACATTATTCACGCTATTTAAAAAAAAATATTGCTTTGAATGACGAGACGAGCTTGCCGTTCGCCTGATGGTAAGCGATACTACCGCCCATAAACAGTAGAAACACCTTGAATAACAAAGTATTGTTTGGTATTCCACTGCGCTCACCATCCTGAGACGTGAGATGTTATGTCTTAGTATGGGTTGAATCTCGTGATAATGTGCACGTACAATATAGTTTTCTCTCCGGACTATGAGACTGAAGGAACAGAGAGTGCTTGTGTATTGCGCACACTTGTGCACTATAATATCTCCTGCGTGGCTGATCTCCGTTGAGACCGCCGTGGAAATTCGGCTAGGAAAGATACATACAATGCTAATTTGTGGTATTTATTTCAATAAGAAGTTTGTAATTTTTATGTTAGTCTTTTTGGTGTTTGGTCCTTTTCAAAAGAAAAGATAAAGATTGACAGAATATATTGAGTTCTCAATGAAATAGCTTTTCCTTGCGTAATTAATAAAAATATTACAGAGTTGCATTCTATTGTTTGGAAGAAATAGTCGTAAAAATGAATTAATTTATACCTAATAATTATACGAATTAAGATACATATTCGCATGAAATCCACTAAATTTTAATACGTTGAAATAAGAACGGTATTTCAAACTCAATTTGTACGAATAGAAACTCATACAGGTAGATAACAAAGTGTCTCCAACCATTCCAGGCCGAACAAAAGACCCCGCGCACAAACCAACGTGGTCTTGACAAGTTGGAAATTAAAAAAAATCCCAACTGTATATACGGGTTAGAAGCGGTTCCGCGGACAATAAAGGAAAATGACATTTTAAAAGCGCTAAAATGAACGAAGTCTGTGGGGAAATCTTTGTAACTATTGGAGGTTTTTCTCGTGAATGAATTGAATATCTGACGGTAAGCAATGATTTCTTCTTTTTCGCAGATTTTCTAGACATCGAAAAATGATAAAATACTTGGGAGTTTAGCACTTTTTACAATCTTAAAATTCATCATCATTATTATCAGCCACATAAAGTCCACTGCTGAACAAAGGCTTCCAATGATTTCCAAACGGACTTGTCGAAAGCAGCCTGCATCCAACGTGTTCCTGCGACCAGTACTAAGTCGTATCAGTAGTACCACCTTATAGGTGGACGTCCAACGCTGCGCTTGAAGGTACGTGGTCTTCACTCGAGAACTTTTTTGCCCCATCTGCCGTCAGTTCTGCGAGCTATGTGCCCACTACCACTTTAGCTTCGTAATCCACTGGGCTATGTCGGTGACTTTCGTTCTTATACGGATCTTTTCATTTCTGATTTGATCGCGTAGAGAAACACCAAGCATAGCCCTCTCCATAGCTCGCTGAGTAACCGTGAGCCGCCTTAGGCGGCTTTACTTTAGACATAAGCTTCAAATGCGACGAAAAAAATTGAGGTGAACTGTTCACCCTTACATCCCTTTCTCGATCTCAGTACTCTTCGAGCTGTCACAACGTTTACACCTGTTGCTACCCGAATTTATATTCTTTAAAAATGTCGGTTTGTAGTTTGACTACAAAAGTCGATTTGAAACAATAAACAGTGTTACCTATAAACATCGGTCACTTAAATTATTTATAGTCTCTTCCTACAAAATAAGACCGTTGACGTGTTACTACAAATAAACTAATCTGATTTCGCAATTTATTTTGCGTTGCCAGTTTATGAAATCAGCATTTCCTAAAAAAATGGGAAAAATAGGATATAGGACTTTACAAAAATATTCAGATAAAAAAAATATATATATAAATAGTGGAAAGCCATTAACATAATTCCGGATCCTTATATAGTGTAACAAATTCTCCCGCCACGTTTGTCTATCTGAACGCGACAAACTCAAAATTACCGAACGGATTCCGATGAAATTTGGTGTGGAGTTAGTTTGAAGATTTTATATCCCGGGTAAATATATAACTTGACTTTTATTCCAAAAACATTGAAGTTCCCGAAGCTGCAAGCAAAACCTAGTTTATAATAATATAATGTCAGCCCAGTATTATATATTGTCCCACTGTTGGGCACGGGCCTCCGCTACTACTGAGAGGGAGTAGGCCTTAGTCCACCACGCTGGCCTAGTGCGGGTTGATAGACTTCACACACCTTCGAAAATTCCTAATAGAGAATTTCTTAGGTATGCAGATATCCTCACGATGTTTTCCTTCACCGTTAAAGCAAGCGATAATTCACAAAGAATACACACATAATTTTTAGAAAAGTTAGAGGTGTGTGCCCTTGGTATTTGAACCTGCGGACATTCGTCTCGGCAGTCCGTTCCACAACCAACTAGGTTATCGCCGCTTTTTTAAAATAAAACCTAGTTTAAAATAACTAAACTACGATGGAATTTATCATGAAGCTTTTAAATAAACCCAAGAATTTCTAAGATGGAAGTTACCACGAGACTGCGGTTTACGTTCCACTGAAATGCTTCTAAAATCTAGCCAATTTCTCGTAAATGGCTAAAACCTATACTGTAAACAAGAATTTGCTTTAGTCTCTAATTAAAAAAAAGCGAAGATGATTTCAATGGATTTCGTTTATTTTTTACTAATCTTTCCGCATCGATAGCATATATCAATAAGTCCGCTTATGCACCATGTATGAAGTGTAAAGAAATAGTCATTTTTAAAATGAAGTAATAGAGCTTAACTAAGAGAAATGCACTATTATTTTTAGATTGTATCTGAATTAACTGATTTTGTGAATAACGTAAAATCATGAAGAAAATTGTCTCTTTAACAGTCAATCTTATGTAATGAAGATCAAAACTGTATCAGTATTTATCGAATGAACAATAAAGCTGAAAGATAAATCTTATCTTTTGAAGATTATACTGTATGAGAATTTGTCGAATGAACAACAAAATTGGAGTTTCACGTTTATTAATAATGCTTTTTTTCGGTCAATAACAGCCCGAATTCGGAATTCGCTTCCACGTGAGCTATCTTCTGCTTATCCCTAAAAAGGAAAAGCATGATACTCACTATAAAACTAAGGTAATACTAGGAACACACACACGCCTTTTAGCCTCGAAGGGATAGGCAGAGGCGCAACTAGTGAAACCTCTTTCCGCCGTGTGCCCCATGACATGATAGGGGACGAGCCTATCGCTATATCGATCACAATGACAGGCTGATACTGAGTAGAAAAACCTAATACTGCTCGATCCGTTGATCAAACTCGAGACCTCAGCATAGTTTTACCGTAATTCAACGCCAAGGCCCCTCCAAGGCAATTCTCGTGTACTCAGTCTCCAGTCTCCACACAGAATGCTAGCTAAACTAGCTATCTTCCCCAACTTTCCTCCAGGGTCCTGCAGTCTCTAAGCCAGGGAATTCTAGTATCTCATTTGCAGGATACCATCGGTGATTCCTCGGTCTCATAGCCAAAAAACTACGCCAATGCATAGAAACATTAGCTAAAATATTTCCCATAAGATTACGAACAGTTCAGTCTATCCACAGCTAATTCCATCTTTACGACTCCGTGGTGTGTTTAACTTCACGCCTGTCTCATAAATTATGTTAACAACGCCGTGTTTTCTCGTCTTATTTCATTGATAAAAATTGTTTATCACGTGATTATGAATTAGAAAGTTTGTTATAGATCTATTTATATGGAACTAGCTTTTGCTGGCGGCTTCGGCTGCGTGAAGGAGTTTTCCGGGATTAAAGTCCTGCTATATATTTTCCCGGGATAGAAAGTAGCTTATAACATTTTCAGGGTCTTAAACTATTTCCATACAAAATTGTATAAAAATCCGCTTGGTAGATTCAAAAGAAAATCGATAACATACAGACAGATAGAAAAGGGGACTATGTCCAATAGAATGTCGACTGAGGAGAGATAATTACCCTTAGGCAGTCGACACAATTATGCCTGCTGGAACCAGATATACATAGACTAATCCACGCGATACTTACGTAAGCCACTATGGCGGGTTTTAATAACTTGTGTACCGTGGTCACTATATTGGCGGATATAAAACATATCCTACCATCAGCAAAATAAATATACCGTATCAGTAAATCATGGCTCATCTCGCGAAAGACTGTATACAGGGTCATTTTCACATTGCGTTACTGAATTAAACCACATTGTTATCTTCTTAAAATATATACTTTTAAAATATGTAGTTATTTGAACCGTAGATGTGAAATATAAAAATTTAAATTCCATACAAAATATCAATAAAAAATTTAGGCACTTGTTCTTGATAATTTGTTTTAATATTTTTCAACATTAGAATCATATAAATTATTCTTAACTACTTTCTTTAAAAACTACTAGAACTCAAATGAAAATGGTTACATTATTTTCAAACGGACTTGTGTTAAAAGCATAATAATATAAAAACTCGATGAGTTTAAAAATATATTTCCCCATTAAACACGATGATTTCATATTTTCATAGCGTGTTAACATTGTATGTGCATAAATTTGCATTTTTATTTAGATTCTGACTTTAATTGGTTCTATTTACATATTATTTATACTAGCTCCCTTCCCGTATGCTTGTGCTTCCCGGAATAAAAACCGCTGCGCTTTTTCTCCAGTTTATTGCCTTTATGTTAATATATGTTTAATTATTCAGTTTTTTGTGTCCGTCCAACCAAAATTTTAAAATATCCTTACATATTTTTTATTATACGAATATCATTTCTGTCACCAAAGGGCTAGAGGTGTAAAAAAAGTTATTTTTCGCTTATATTCGTTCCATGATGTGATGGGGCGAGCCTATCGCCATATCGGGCACATATTCCAGATATATGGTTATATTTGGTAACGCAATTTCATAATGACGTATACCAGATCTGAAGACCAAGTGCCGGAGGGGCTGCGGTTTGTCAGGAACAACACTCTTACTGAGGATTTCCTCCTTCGTTAGAAAAACTTAACCCAAGTTCCTCTACATCATTGATTCCCAAAGTGGTCCAGGTGGACCCCCAAGGATCCACGGGAGACTTGACTTTACGATGGCGTGACTAAAAAATGGGGTGCACAATCTTGAGCGGGGGTCCACGAAAATGTATCTGGTTTGATAGTAAAGTGACGTTGACTGGACTTCACCTATCAATGAAGCTGATAATATTGAAAGGGGTCGTAAGACGCGGTGACCCCGACGTAAATCAGACGCCCTCCGCGATGGCTGGATGGTAGTGGTAATGCACCGTTTTAGGAACAAGAAAAAGGTCGCCCGGAACCAGCAAAATTTTGAAAGTGGTCTATGAGAAAGCAGCCAATTGTTTATTGTTATATAGTGATATGTTCATACTGTGACAGTCTGTAATTAAAACAGCACTGCAGCAATTACTTACTGAATTGTTAAAAAAACTATGTAAGGCGTATGTTTTGTTGGCTGTTCAAATAAATAAAGTTTGGTTACCTCTGCACAAGATACTTTTAAAAAATCTACATAACGTCAGTTCCACAAACTTCTCTAAAAAGGAGCATAAATTCCATATATCATTTGACGCGTTCCATTTCAAACTTATAAAACTGAGCACAAGATAGCTTGCGAGAACTTGCGTACAAAGGAACGCGACAATTCTATCACAGTTGTTAACTTAGTTTTGTTTCCGTGAAATGGAACACACTCAGACTCGAAAAGTATGTTTATATCTAACACGAAGTAACCCAATTATGTGGCGCTTTGTAAATAATAATGGACTTACTTTAGTGGTGGTCTCTCATATGTGAATGTCCGTTTGGGTAGATATTACACAATGTCTCTTTCTGCCGCCAAGCAGCAGTGTGTAGTCGCTGTTGCGTTCCGGTTTTAAGGACATTGTAGCCAGCTACTGGACATAATAAGACTTAACATCTCATGTTTCAGAATGGCGAGCGCAGTGGAATACCAAACAATACTTTGTAATTTAAAGTGTTAGTGTTTCTGCTGTTTATGAGCGGTCTTATCGCTTACCATCAGGGGAACGGCAAGCTCGTCTCGTCATTCAAAGCAAAAAAAACACATTTCTTTACAAATGCTGTTAAAAACCCAGCGTCTTGAATGCGACACGGGTAACAATGACTCATTAAGTGGCTGGCGTTGCGCCAGACACCAGAAGTATGTACCGTAACTGTTTTGTATGACATAATAAACTATATAGCGTTAATCATGTCTCGATTGTACTGGAAGATTGAGGTTTCGAAAATTTATTGCATGAATTATCTTCCTTCGTTTATGGGTTGAAATTGCGAACCCCAGCCTCACAATTTGCCTTACTAGATTGTTTGATGGGTTGGTATAAGCTGACGACCAGAAATTAACAAAGTTACATCATTTATACATGAAAAGGTGTTGCAATACCATTCTGTTATGTATTCGCCCTAGTGGGTGTCAACTTGACATACATACAATGGCGTGTTAACTTTTAGTGCTGACATACATCAAATAAAAATCAGTCTTTAAAATAAAGGAGAAAGCTTAACTGGTGCGTTAATTCAGTATACAAAACATTCTAAGGGCAGATGGAAGAAAAATTTTTTTTTTTCTTTACAATAAAGGAGAAAGCTGTAACTAGTATGTTATATCAATATACAAAATATTCTAGACTAGCCCTTTTGCCCGCGGCTCCGCCCGCGTTATAAAGTTTTTCGGGCTAAAGTTTTCCGTTATAAAAGTTACGCTATATATTTTCCCGGGAGCCTATGTTCTTCCCAGGGTCTCAAACTGTCTCCATACCAAATTTTATCCTAATACGTTGGGTAGTTTTTAAGTGTAACACGTTCGGGCAGACCGATGCAGCGGGGGACTTTGTTTTATGATATATTTTTGTAGAACTTTTTAAGGGGAACAATCCCGTCATACATTATTGTTGCATAACTTTAACCGTTTACGCAGCGCACGCAACAGAAGCTCTCAAAACTAATAAATTGTCCCGTTTTTGCATCATGTTTCATTACTGCTCCGCTCCTATTGGTCATAGCGTGATGATATATAACCTATAGCACTCCAGGAACAAAGGGCTATCCAACACAAAAATATTTTTTCAGTTCGAACCGGTAGTTCCTGAGATTAGCGATTACTGTTCCGCTCCTATTGGGCATAGCGTGATGATATATATAGCCTATAGCATTCCAGGAACAAAGGGCTATCCAACACAAAAAGAATTATTCAGTTCAAACTCCTAGTTTCTGAGATTAGCCGTTACTGCTCTGCTCCTATTGGTCATAGCGTGATGATATATAGCCTATAGCACTTCACGAACAAAGGGCTATCCAATACAAAATATTTTTTTTAGTTCGAACCGGTAGATCCTGAGATTAGCCATTACTGCTCCGCTCCTATTGGGTATAGCGTGATGATATATAGCCTATAGCACTCCACGAACATAGGGCTATCCAACGCAAAAAGAATTTTTCAGTTTGGACCAGTAGTTCCTGAGATTAGCGCGTTCAAACAAACAAACAAACAAACAAACAAACAAACTCTTCAGCTTTATATAATAGTATAGATTTATCTAAGAGCAGAGGGAAGAAAAATTTTTTTTTTTAATATCAAAATTTGTACACAGACTGATCCCGGAACGCGACAGTTACGTGGTACACTATGATTGGTTTTAACACCTTGTGTACGGTGGTCGTTACGGATATAAAATATATCCTACAACCAGCAAATATATAAAAATAATACATAAGTTAATTTAAGTGATATGTTTAAATTGAAAATTAGCTAACTTCTGTATAATTTATTTGTTAATCGCCACTTCTTTCACAAACTTCATACCTCCGAATTCCACCTGATATTTTAATAATTGAACCCAACGTATAGCCAGCTAGCAATTTAAAGTAAAAACTTGCCTAAGAATCGATCTCAATACCACACAAACATTGACGTATATTCTATAAACAGGAACGTCCATATTGTAAGGTATCTCAGAAATACAAACACTGTACAACGTTCCAAAACTTATAATTTCAATCACCAATTAACCGTAAACCATCCAATTATAATAACCATCCAATAATAATAACCAGCCGATAATAATAACCATCCAATAACTATTAACCATTTAACTAAAGAACAGCTATCCAGGACGTCCACTTCGGCCTCCAATCTCCAGACTGCCGCTCCCGTCTGTTGCAAGCCCGCTTATAGACTCGGTCGGCCGATCGCCCCTCCATCCCCTCCGAATAGTGTTGCCAGGCAGAGATTAATTTGACTCCTTATTCACATTAAAATTCATAATATATAACATTCATTTTTTTATTTTACAAAAACCTTACAATATAAACTATTTGTTCATCTGAACTAAAATGGCAACCAAAACGTCACTGTTATAACCTATTTATTCACTTGAACAACAATTAATTTTATTTATTTGACTAATATTTTTTATTCACATCCAGGTTTACATTTAGATTCGAGTCCTAATATTATGAGCGCTACACTGTACACAACCACAAGCATCAATATTGACACCATACTAAAATCAGTTTGAATGGATAACAGTTCAATTCAATTGAACTCAGTGAATGTTTGGAACGCCAAATCTACATACATACGTAGTACATATATATCGATGCAAACAAACAACTAGACAACTAGTAGCTGGCATTCAGTATAGTTGGTGCAATGGACATGCTATAGAAAACTTTGTATATTGTCCTTCGCGCAGCAAACAACGAATCGGTGTCCTCATTTCTCAATATTTAGTGTTATTCTTTTTTGTACATTTGTTTTTTTAGCACACACTCACGCCTTTTTTTGACGAGGTAGGCTGGCGTTATAAGTGGACCCATTTTTGTCACGTATTTCCGTCCCAGAATATAGGGGGTGAGTCTATTGCATTAATTAATAGATACTAAAATCTTACTACTCAGTGGCAAAGCTGTATTGCGGTACGGCTGCGGTGATGAGGTCTCGGGTTCGATCACCGCGCTGGCCACCCCCTAATCTCCTACTGCCTATAAAAGACTTACATAGCGATAACTAAACATAAATTTGCTTTTCATCTATCAACATTTTCATTTAATCGTACTACTTACTAATATTATAAATGTAAAGATTTGTGGAAATGTTTGGATGTTTGTAAAAAGTAAACGTAGAAACAACTGAACGGATTTGGATGAAATTTGGCACACGGATAAATCATATCCTGGATTAACACCAAGTAATTTTCTCCCGTGGAATAAAATAGGATTTTTAATTGGATTTTCTTAATGATTTCTTATGTTTACGCGAATGGTGTGACCCGTGACCATGAAGGCTGCAAAGTCTTCGAAACGTCGGGAGAAAATAATAATATAAAAAACCGCGATAAAATCCGTTTAAATAGTTTTTAGTTTTTATTTCAATGGATTTTCTTAACTAGATGGCGCTAGTATCGTGGAAATGGCGTTGTAAATTGCTTTAGACTTTTGTAGTGAGGAAGGCTTTTCATAAGGGCGAAGCCGCAAGCAACCTTACACCAAAATGAAGCGAAAGGTTAATTTACAAACCAAATAACCTAACAGCCTTAGATGTTTCTGTGACTGTTGTTTCTAAATTTTAAACTGAGCACGTGGTATGAATGTTGAATGCTTTAACATTTGATGGATACCTTCGTGCTGTACAGATTTATGTCTCAACTACGGTTAAGGAATACTATTTGCCTACATTTTTGGTATCTGGAAGATTAGAAAGTATCATTTACTGTCGCGATGCAATATATAAAAAGAGAAGAATAAACAATAAACTACGTTATTAGTGGATTTTTGGCACAATGCTAGCAGAAGTAGTGACGAGTATGTGGTTTCATTTATTAATGCAATGTCATTGTACAGGAAGTCTTTTATTGATGATTGTCTTTGATAATAAACACCTTTATTTGCTAAATATATATGATAAATGTATGAGTACGCGTTAGCCGTTGCTCGGGTCTTTAGACGTAGTAACTGTAAAAAATTATTGTTGGGTAAAATCGATGCGACAAGCAAACTTGCTAACGCGGCGTTAATTTTTATGTTTGGAGAGCCCATACAGGCACAATGTTCCTGTATAATAGTATATAATTCTTCATGAGCGTCACCGGGGGCAGGTGGCACCACGTCTATTGCATCAGAGATACCACTGTGCTATTTCCATACTCAGTTCAGAGGTGGTAGGTCTCTAATATGTGTCCGTCTAATAGGTACCACTGCAATGTCTATTTCTGCGCCAAGCATAGCCACTGTTGTGTTCCAGTTTGAAGAACACAGTGCAACTACTGGACATAATAAGACTTAACTTCTCGTATCTCAGAAAGGCGAGCGCAGTGGAATACCGAACAATACTTTGTAATTTAAGGTGTTGGTTGGTGTTCCTACTGTTTATGGGCGGTAGTATCGCTTATCATAAGCCGAACGGCAAGCTCGTCTTATTATTGAAAGTAATAAAAAACGGTATTCCAACTATTTATTGGTGGTGAACGTTACCATCAGGTGAGCGGCTTGCTTATCTCATTACCCGTCAGAATTTTGAATTAATTGCAATTAATTAACACTGCGCTAGTCATTACGATCAAATGCCCTTATAATGGTCTAATTATATATCTGTCAAACAGATTTTCTCTACTCTTAACCACGAAACAAGGTTTCCAAGGAACCTTTTTACACCTAATTATTTCCGTATGAGGAAAATGTCTCGCGAAAATCCAAAATACATTTGGTTTATTAGGAATATCGCGGAAGCCATTGCTCTGTCTGACAGAACATGATTTGTGTTGCATCAGTGAGTTTATGTTTACTAGTTTGGTTGTAGGATATATTTAATATCCTACATGTTGAGTTTTCTTTGGGCTTGCATTATAGCTATAAGTTATAATATTTAAATTATTATCGTAGTGTTAACTCTGCTGGAAAACATAATAAATAAATATCCGCCCGGATAAAGAATTAAAACCCGCCATAGTAGCTCACGTAAGTGTGTCGCGTTCTGGAATCAGCCTGTGTAAATCCGGTTCCAACAGGCCGGCATAATTGTGTCGACTGTCGAGGGGTAATCATCTCTCGTTAGTCGACATTCTATTGGACCCCATCTTTTACCATCCGGTGTAGTATATATGTATCCTATCACCAGCATAATGTCTAATTTAATTTGAGATCTACAAATCTATATATATAAAAGAAAGTGGTGTTAGTTACACTATTTATAACTCAAGAACGGATGAACCGATTTGGCTGAAAATTGGTGGAGAGGTAGCTTAGAACCAGGAGACAGACATAGGATATTTTTATCCCGTTCCCACGGGAACGGGACGTGACATAAGACGTGGTATAAGAAAGAAAAATTTGGTATGGAGATAGTATAAGACACTGGGAAGGTTATAGGCTACTATCCCGGGAAAATATATAGCGGGTCTTTTATCCCGGAAAACTTCACGCGGGCGAAGCCGCGAGCAAAAGCTAGTATTTGATATTTATTTGATATCGATAAAAACAATGGTCAAAGTTCGTCCATATTTTAGCAGTTTCATGTTTAACACAAGACAATACATCACACGATGTAAGTCTCTTGAGTGTACTTCGCTAAGACGTGCTCGGAATAGTGACGTAACTATCGGAAAGCGATAAGTATCGATAAACTTCATTATGATCGATGTTTGAATTGAGAAGCTGTAGTGACGTTAGTAACCGATTTATGACGTTACAAGAAAAAAAGTTTAAAATATTTTGGGGATTGTTAAAAATTGTATTTTTTTTAAACTGCACCGGTATTTAAGATATATTAATATACTATGATAAGGTGTTTGGCGGTACAGTTAGTGCATATACCGCCATCTTGTCAACATCGCCGGAACTGCAAGAGGATCGATGCAGTGACACAACTGGAGTGATAATCACACAGCAATCACGATAGATGGCGACATCGATCCTGAATCATGTTTGCACAATTTGCGCGACGTGCAGCATATATACCACCTCCGAATAGGAACTGTCGGAGGGGCCGCGGCCGGTCAGGCGCAACATCTGCCTGACTGGAAATCTTCCCCTTCCATAGAGGAACGCAACCATCTGTTCCTCTACAGCGGCGGTAAACCTTTAAGCCGCTACAGGTGTTACAATTTGCGTTATTCGTTTAAACACTAGGTGTTGCTCGCGAATATGCCTGCGTGAAGTATCAAACTAAAATTCCCTTAAGGCGATGCCTCAAGGTCCATTTTCATACATTTTGTTTCACCTTTAATCTGGGTAACTAAACAAGTATTGGCAAGTAAAGAATTTAAATTCACGTCTAGTTAGTGATTAGTTCTCGCAGTTGAAAGAAAAATGTAAAAATAATTAATAATCATGGATATTTCGGCCTTTACAATTTAATATGACGAAATTTTAAAGGCCGAAATATCCATGATTATTAATTATTTTTACGTTTTTCTTTCAACTGCGAGAACTAATCACTAACTAGACGTGAATTTAAATTCTTTACTTGCAAATACTTGTTTAGTTACCCAGATTAAAGGTAAAACAAAATGTATGAAAATGGACCTTGAGGTATCGCCTTAAGATA
Source organism: Manduca sexta (assembly GCF_014839805.1). Lineage (NCBI taxonomy): Eukaryota > Metazoa > Arthropoda > Insecta > Lepidoptera > Sphingidae > Manduca > Manduca sexta. The sequence goes on along the minus strand of NC_051116.1, from coordinate 1,899,195 downwards.
CTATTTAGACATAAAAAGCAGCTTATCTATTGAAACAAGATTTGGTCTATACGCTTGCCAAATTCCATCAAATTTCGTTCAGCAGTTCCTGTGTTTACTTCTTTAGTATATAATGTGTAGAAAAAGATTAGTTTTAGTATTTTATTGTGTTATATTTGTTTTCCGACGTTTCGGAGACTTTGCAGCCTTCTGGGAACAATGTTTAGGGCGATTTTAGTCTTTTTATTTATACGACAGTCAAACATGTCTATCGAATAGAATACATATAAATAATATGGATATGCCACGTAGACGGAATAAGGCCGCATAAATTTAATAGCTTTTGCTAGCAGCTTAGCTCGCATGAAGGAGTTCTTCGGGTTAAAAGTCCCGTTATATATTTTCCTGGGATAAAAAGTAGCATATAACATTCCCAGGGTCTTAAACTATCGTCATATTAAATTTCATAAAAATCCGTTCAGTAGATTTTGAGAAAATCGATAACATACAGACAGAAAAGGGGACTTTGTTTTATAATATGCATAGATATTGTTTATGACTTATATCATAATTTGATGTATTTATCGATAACTCATCACTATTTACAAACATCATTCAAATGCACTTTTGCAGACATAGACTGAAGAAGGAGCGTCGTGTCCCAGTTTTAAAAAAATGCTTGGACAATTTTTCTCTATTCTCAAAGGAAAATTACTAAATTAAAAACTCCTTAAGGCGCCTTCTACGAAGGCAACTTGTGTTTGTTCTATCTTATTAAATTAAATTTCGTATTTGCTGAATATAAGTTTGATTAAAATTTTTCTTTGCTTTATTCGGAGGATTTTATTACTGTTAGAATGATATGTTCTTAAAGAATAAAATTAAAGAAGTAAGAAATTGAAATGAAACTATTTTCCGGATTTGATCGCGGTTTTTTATATTATTTTCTGATAGTATATCGAACCTTCAAGAGCTAAAACAATTTAAAATGTCTGTAGATATTGTAATTGATTTTTTGGACGACCAACACCTTAGTTCCCATGACCATGAAGGCTGCAGTCTTCGAAACTTCGGTAAAAAATAATAAAAGTCGCGAAAAAATTGGGAAAATAGTTATACTTCAATAAAGAAATAAGCTCAAAGAAAATAAGTAAAAAATAGACAACATCATATGTTGCGCTAGAATACAATTACCATGTTTTACTATAAGTATGTATAGGAAATTACACAAAACTTTATCATCATTTTTGTAATAAGAAAAATTCTCTCAAGCCCGCACTTTGTTACATCTTGCGCCGTGACATAAAACTACTTTCTTTATGTGATTAGTTACCTCGTGTCCACAAAGCTATGACGCACATTGTATTAGTGGGCGAGGCTGGCGAACAGCTTGTAAGTATGTCGGCATATGTAGGCTGTTTCAGTAAGTACTTTAGCCATGAAGAAAATTACCATTGGTACGAACTGGGTATAGATTAGTAAAATATTCGTGTAATCTGAAATATTGTTAGCCATTTTGTACAACATTTGAAAGTTAATTCGAATTAAATTAATAAACAACAAAAACATTTAACCAACCTACTCAATCAAAACCTATTTTGACGAACATCAGCCGCAAACAAACACAGTCGAAATGTTCGAAATTCAAATTCTAAATTAGAATCAACAGACAATTTATCAGCCAGTACTTATTGGCGTTTCGAATGTAAACAGTTTAGTGTAATCTGTAGCGCATTAGGGCGGCGCGGCGGCCATGATGACTCGTTTTGGCGCCAAAACGAATGCCGTCGGCAATTTCCCTCGCTAAGTGTATAATTCGAGAGTAGATTGGCATCTTTAATGTACTGCCAGCCGTCTGGGAGCAGGTATACCTGTTTCCAGATACAATTAGATGTAAAGTTGGTGTATTTGTGTTAAAAGGTGTAGGTTATGTTTCGGGTAATAATCTAAATTGTTAACTGGAGTTAGTTAGTTTTCATTTATGATAAAAGTTATTGAGATTCTATTTATGAATATATTCCATAAAATAAATACAGTATGTTAATATTACTGTAATTACATGTATCTTATACATAATATATTGGGTACCTATCTACTAAAATCTCTTCATAATGTCCCAATCAGTATAACATCGATATATTTTCAACCATATATTAAACTATTAAATTATCAATTAATTTTAATCAGACAGCCGAAAACAATACGAAGAAGTTGTTAAACACGTTATAAAAAATTCAATGACAATTAAATAAAATTCTTTTTTTAAATCCCTCTCATTACTTTCAAAAAATGGCGGCAAGAAGACAAGGAACAAATGAAATAAATCTACGTGACTTCAGTCATTTCCAAACACAAATAATTGTACGTGACATTTCATATTGCAAACGTAATTAAATAAGATCCAAGGTATTAAAATCTATTTCCATGCCAATTGAAATGTTAATCTTGTTTGAAGTAAGGGCTTTGTTTTTGGATATGTTTGTTTTATACTTCACGGTATGAAGAAGAAATATCGTTGTTTTTTAATTGTAAATTGGTTTTCAATGCGGCCAGTGTTGGAATTAACACGCTTCCAACGGTTTTCAAAAAAAGAAGGGTTTTTGTTTCGTCTTTATTATTTCGTTGTTATTTCTTAATCTGATGGACTTTATGGTAGATAGCCAATAAGAAGCCATAGACCTATAAAGTTAAAGAAAAACAGTTACTAAATATATTCTAACGAAAATCTTCATTAAAATAAGACTATTATACGGATTTTATCGCGTTTTTTTATAATATAATTTTCCCCCAACGTTTCGAAGACTTTGCAGCCTTCGTGGTCACGGGACGGACTCGTAGGGATGAAGCCGAAGCTGTATCCAGAGAATTAAACACTCAAAGAAAAACTGTTAAAACCTCTTTGTAAACTTAAAAAAAGAGATTTATACAGAGATTTTCACAAAAAATATTCGAATCTCTTTTTGTCATTAAAAAAAAAGAAATGTAGAATGTGTGACAGCCCATTTGAATTACTCGTTTGTCATGATACTTTTATTCTACGCCTTCTAGCCTTTTAATCAAAGAGATCTAAGATTATGTAGAGCGGACATTGGGAAGGTTGTCATACAAAAAATATTGCGCTAATGTAATAGTTACTTAATCTACCGTGAAACAGCAAAACATTAATGTAAATACTTCATATTTATTAACACGTTTTTAATGCGAATATTAGCATATTTCTTGTAAATATATTATTTAAGTTTTAAAAAGACACTGTAACGTCTTATCATACGGATATACAAATAAGACAGCGAGTTATTACCAATCTGTAATAACTTTTCGATTAAAATTTGGCCCTGATGTTCGGTCTGTAACTAACTATATCGTATCGTATCGTATCAGCCGTTAATGTCCCAGTGTTGGGCAAAGGCCTGCCAAGATCCTTCCATGAATCACGATCCTGCGTTATAGTGAACAAGTTATTTTTAAATGAGTCCAGTTCGTCCCATCTCTTCTTTGGTGTACCTCGACGCCAACGCGCAGTGTCAGGGCTCCACAAGGTTGCTACCTTCCTACCAATCCTGGCCCAAAATTCGTCAGGCATACGACGTACGTAGCCAGCCAGTTCCATTAAGTTTAGCGGCTTTCTGAGCTACATCGGCTATTTAACTAACTTTATAGTTTAACCAATTTATTTAAATACAAGTCTTGCTTTGTTTTCCTATAAAGTCTAAATACATTCGGATACTCTATAGTCTATTCTATTGATTTTACCATCACAATGTAATTCGGATATCCTCGTGTGATAAGCCAGCTGCGTCCTCACCGCAAAGCAAATATTACTCTCAATTATTAACATTACCTTCATATTTACCACAAATGCAATTGTTTACTGCAAATCATTGGAATAAAATTATTTTTGTGGTCGCCTCTAAGACCTTAGTCCCCCGTGACCATGAAGGCTGCAAAGTCTTCGAAAACTCGGAAGATTATAAAAAACCTCGATAAAATCCGAAAGATAGTTTTAGTTCAATATTTGATATTTGCGTAAACAAGAAATCATTATGTATAAATCATATCACAATGTAAATGTTGTTTGTGAATGCGCCTGAGTCAAAGATATTTTCAGGTGTAAAGATGCTTATGTGTTTTACGACTAAATTCAGCCTTTACGGTAGTCCAGGCTTTGGTCTACCTGCTTGTCAAATTAGATCCAAATCTGTTGAGCGTTTGTTTCGAAGTTTACTTCTAACAAATATTTTTCTTTATTAGACGAGGGATTTTTTTATATCACCGCTAGCTTTTGTTTGACTTCTCCTACAAATTGTGTGACAAATATAATAAAAAAAACTATGTAAAAGAAAGTCCATTCTATCTTTATATCAAAATTTATCAAAATCTGTTCAGCGTTTTAAGCATGGACATGTAACAGACTGATTTACTTTTCTATTTATAATTTTAATTTAGATTTAGTGATACAAAACAAATAAAAGCACTCAGATATCAAAATTACAACGTCCGAATATTAGGTTAGTAAAATCAAATGCCTCCACAAAATGGCGGGCGATTAATTATAAACGATTCATCTAATTCAATATCCACAGACTAATGGCCCATTAACCAGTCAGTCTGTTCGTTCCAATTATAAAGTATAATTATGTCTAAACATAGCTAAAATTCATTTCACTAAGTTGAATAATTTTGAACACAACTCTATAATGACAATGAAATGTCGAGCATTGGTTTATAATTATTGTTGTTGTACATACACGCACACGCACATGATAACACACACCTTTTAGCCTTTTAGGGGTAGGCAAGTGCACCCTCTTTTCGCCGTGTGTATCTCGTCCGTTAATGTGATAGGAGGCGTGCCTATCACCATATCGGGCACTCATTTCCGACTCCTGTCTGATATTGAGTAGAAAAATCCAATATCACCACGCCCGACCCGGGGATCGAACCCGACACCTCAGCACTGCAGACGTTCTGTAATACTACGCCACTGAGACAATAAAATTGCTTAAATATTTATTTAATTACAAAAACAATATCTATCAATTAGAGGATGTTTTGTAAATAAGTATACTCTAAGACTCCAAAAATCAACTAAAAAGGTTGTATAGAATAAAGATACGAAAAGGTTTAAAAATAAAGGCCAATGATATAACTTCTTATTTGAATAATCAGAAACGGCAAGTGGTAACCATCGATATATATGTACTACGTACTAGATTTGGAGTTCCGTATTCTCATTGTGTCCGACTCAACTGTAATGCAATCCGTACACTTGACTTTAGTATGATTTCAACATTGACAGCGTTTGGGTATGTACGGAGTGGCGCTCATAATATAAAAACTCGAGTGTAAGTCTAAACCTGGATGTGAATAAATATATTAGTCAAATAAGTATAATTATTTGTTGTTCAAGTGAATAAATAGGTTAGTGACGTTTTGGTTGCCATTTTAGTTCAGATGTTGAACAAATAGTTTATATGGACGTGCGTGTCTATAGAATATACTTCAATGGTATAGGGTAAATTAACATGTGTAATTTCTAAAATATATTATCAAAAACTGTCAAGTGGCCAACAACTTTCTCAGTTCCTAACCCCTAAATAATTTACCCAAATTTTCGTATTATTTTGCTAGTGCACAACTAACCCTTTATAAATAAAGGTAATAAATCAAAGGGGAAAAAAGCAATCTCCCGAAAATTGGCAACATTACCAAACTTCCTCGAAGGGTCTTTATTAAAAAGGCCACACCGACTTGGGATATTGACTTCGCAAGTATGTTTTATGAAGTATTCAATGATTTACGTCTCAAGTTTCGAATAAAGTATGATAAATTTATATTTTCGCTATTTGCTTTCCGTGCAAATTGGATGTTACCGAAAATCTATTTAGATGGTGTTCAAAATCTATTTAGATGGTGTTTTTATTTATTTCAATCGATATATAGCTTAGTTTTAATCGTTGTGCTGGCAGTCTTTTTAAGAATAGATTTATAGATTACGGCTATATATTTTAAGAGAGGAGGAAAATGATCCCACTGCCCCCGAAAGTAAGTGTAGTGGGGTCCAATAGAATGTCGACGAAAGATGATTACTCCCCGACAATCGACACAATTATGTCGGCCTGTTGGAACTGAATATACATAGGCTGTTCTCGGAACGCGACACACTTGCATAGGCCACTATGGCGGGTTTTAACACCTTGTGTACGGTGGTCGCTATCCGGTCGGATATAAAATATATCCTACTAGCAAATTAAATATTCGATTTAATTCAAGGCCCATATCCGATATAAAAATTGATTCTAGTGCACTTTTATGTATGCTATGACACGATAGGAGGTTATTCTAATGTCATAAAAAAAACAAACTCATTATGCCTTCATCCTTGAATGTATATCGTTGACATATTTATTATAATAATTAAACAAAACATAACCCTAGAGAAAAACACCAAAGAGTTCCTTAATTAAACCACAACAAAGTAATTATTACTGGCAACTTAACTTTGTAATCTCATTAAGATTTCACAACGGAAGTCTGATTTGGAAAACAAACGCGCGAATAGAAATTCTGGGAGGTTTTCCGACGTCGGAAACGATTTTCGCGTCAGTTTAACTCTAGGTTATACGAGACGGTAATTCATGATAATAGATTGTATCACGGCTTTGGGGTGGTATTTGTACATACATACATAACATCACGCATTTATCCCCGAAGGGGTATGCAGGGGCGCAACTAGGGCACCCACTTTTCGCCAAGTATTTTCCGTCCCATGATGTGATAGGGGGCGAGCCTATCGCCATATCGGGCACAAATTCCAGACTCCGGGCTGATAATGAGCAGAAAAACCCAAATATCACTTTTGCACGACCCGGGATTCGAACCCAGGACCTCAGAGTGCTATTGTACCGGACATGCAATACAACTACGCCACCGAGGCAGTCATGTCAGTGGTATTTGTGATATATATTTTGTAGCCTGATTAAGAAAATAGAACTTTAACTTTAATGTAATACGTTAACTTTAAAGATGAATCTTCAAAATTAGCTGCAGACCGCGAGCTGCACGCGACACTACTGGTTTCTATAAAAATGTTTCCGAGCCCCGCCTTATAGCGATCAGACGCAGCACGCAACGTGCAGTCGCATTGTCCAGTTGTGGCCGACCGCAGTACCAGTGGTGCAGTGGACAGCGGGAGTTGGGCCACTCGAAAAAAAATAAAAAATTGCATAATATCAGCTATAAAATTAAATGGTAACAAAATAATCGAATCTACAAAATGTTAACAATACTTATATTCTATCAATAGTAACTCCACCACAAGTTTGGAAAGCAGTTCTCATCATAGAACGGGCAAGAAACTCTAGTCTTGCTGTTTTCAAATTCAGTTCAAGGTATAGAATTGTAGAGCATATACAAAAAAAACTATTTTTTTTATTTTGTTTTAGATTGCTCATTTGATTACACTACTATTTAAAAAACGACTTTAATTAATATTAAAGTCGTTTTATAAAAAAATGACGTAGAAATAAATCTATCAATTAAGATAAAGTTCTTGTCTAGTACTAATAAAAAAACTTAAAAAATGATTATAACAATTATCGTCAATAAAAATGAATTTGATTAATGTCTTCTCAAGTTGTCTGTCAACTACAAAGCTTAGTTGGCATTCCCTATTAATTTGAATCCGCACGGACACTGAATCGTCCGAGGCAGTTTGACTGATTTAAGATAATATTATGAACTAAATTACATTTCTCAATGAAATCTCTTTTGAATTAAGTCTGTTGAAAAATGACGTCTGAAACTTTTTAATTGGTTATAATAGTTTGATATCAATATGCTTATTACTATCTGACAAAGATAAATTATGTTTTGGAAAGCGACATTTATTTCCATTGATTTTTTTTTTATTAAAGAAATGGTGTTTGACTGTTTCGGTGGCGTAGTTGTAATTGTATACAAAACGAATGCCTACGACTATTGCGCTGAGGTCCTGGGTTCGAATCCCGGGCCGGGCTAAAATAATTGTGACTGGGTTTTTCTAAAAATTATTCAGTTGCAGTTGGTTGCAGTTGGCGGTGTGATACTCCTGTCCCTCGGAAAGCACGTAAAGCCGTTGGTCCTGCACCTGATCTCTGCCTCGTAATGTCGAATTGCTGCATCATCGGACTATGAGCGTGAAGAACCAGAGTGTGTTCTGTGTTGCGCACACACTTGTGCACTATAATATCTCCTGCGTATTTGGCTGATCGCCGTTGAAATTGGCCGCCATGGCCGAAATTCGCTTAGAAAGGAATCACGAAAGAAACGAAAGAAAGGTTTTATATTCCAACACTAATATGCATTGCTGTTGAATTATTATCGATCGTATGTTGACTACTCCACATTCAAATTTACTACTTCAATACATACATACCAGTGGCGAAGCGTCCATACAAGCCGATTCCTACCGGGTTACCTTTTGTAAATTAATTAAAAATAATAAAAGAAAATCATAACAATATAACTAGAATAAAAACTCTATATTCAAACAAGCCATCTAATATTTATAAAATTAACTCAATACTTCAATGATATCTGTCGTTCATATCAATTCGTTAAATCATAACTCGCGCGCAGTGGTCCCGCCTTAGTGTTCGAAGTGAACCCGGCCGCGCATAGCGTCCCTCGCGCTATTGTTGTCTCTTTCACACGCAGCGCGGTGTCTTTGTCTAATCTTTTGGAAGTGACGTAAAAATACATGTGTGCGTGCGTGTCTGTGTACTTCAGGGTAACCCGAGAATTTGCGGCTTCACATTGAGCTATTGGCGCGAAATATTTTTAATAATTTAGAATGTATAATTCGTGTTTGTGCGTTATTAATTCTTGTTGGACTCTTTTAGGTACCTATGTTCAAAATATATGATTATTTTGTAAATTTAGAGACTAGACATAATTTTTATGTAAGAAGGAAATTATTATGTATTATATTTTACTGATTTTAACTGTAGAAAAAAATATTTCGTCGGGTTCCCTTTTGAAAATTTTCACCCTTCGCTACTGATACATACATACATAACATCACGCATTTATCCCCGAAGGGGTATGCAGAGGCACAACTAGGGCACCCACTTTTCGCCAAGTATGTTCCGTCCCATGATGTGATAGGGGGCGAGCCTATCGCCATATCGGGCACAAATTCCAGACTCCGGGCTGATACTGAGCAGAAAAACCCAAATATCACTTTGCCCGACCCGGGATTCGAACCCAGGATCTCAGAGCGCTATTGTACCGGACATACAATACAACAACGCCACCGAGGCAGTCTTACTACTTCAATGCCCTCTCAAATACATTTTCCGGTAGAACACGCGCTCCCTACCGTAACTGAGGTGTACTGTGTTTAAAACCTTCGCACAAGTGACAGCAATAAGTTAAATAATTGTATTTCTTATTTTATCATCCAAAATTATTTTATTCCCTATACTGCCCTTTCTTTCTCCTTTTTTATATCCCTGCAATGGTTGGCTGGAAGATATTGCCTAGAGCGATAAGACAGTCATTTTTACTTATTGTTCTTTATTTTAATTATTTTTTTGTGTGTAAAACAGTGTGATTAAATATATAAGTTTTATATTTCTATTTTATTTATTAGGGAAAATAAACAATTGTACAAATCAGGTACATAGTATTTTTACATAAAGTTAAGGCAAATGTACAATCCACACCATCTTTCACTGATTATATAAATATTATTATTATGTTCATTCTCTTTATTTTAAAGGTTATTTTTTACATTATTACATATACATTCTTTAATAAAAAATATGCATATAAAAATTATAATATTATTATTATATTAGTTAACAAATATCACAATCTGTTCAACGATAGGCCACGCATAAAATATGTGTAAAACGCTCTTTTTTACAGTAAACATTATATTAGCAAAATAATTACAGAATACAATTTTAGACATTCTTTTGACAACGTCCAGCCAGAGAGAATAATAATCGAATAGTCGCCGCGTGACATATCTTCTCTTCTGCCAGCCTGCCCGCGCAGCCGAATACTTCCGGAAACGCCCGATGTGATCGGCTAGGATAGCGGCGCGTAACATCGGCCATCCTGCAAAGTGAATACCGTAAGGTATTCACAAAAATAAATTTGAGAAAGTAGAACTGAATTGGGTACCTATATTTTAAACAAATAGGACCCAGCAACACAAATCAGAATGCTCATGGCTGCACACAGAATATGATCAGAATGCTCATGACTACAGACAATATGATCACAGACAATGAATGACAGAATATGTTCATGGTCACAGACAGAATATGATCAGAATGCTTATGGCTACAGACAGAATATGATCAGAATGCTCATGATTACAGACAAAATATGATCAGAAGGCTCACGGCCTCAGACAGATCAGATTAAATAAAATAAACAGTTACGCACGTTCGCATTGTCAGCCTGAAGTGTTGCGTCACCGATTTGACTTCACATGACTCCAGTCATTCCTGTCTCCAATGATTTAGTTTCTAAGAAAACATCCTCTCCAGTGAGCCAAGCAGCAGGCATAACGAAGTGTTTTGTTATGAATGTCGTTAATCGTACTAATGTGCAGACATCAATTCCATATGCATTCCCAACATATTTACTTCAACAGACGTAGACGTTGCCATGGTAACTAAAAATCTGAGAATGTGGTAATTTTAATTTTGGCATTCAATGATTCATCACAGATTTATTCCGATAGTTCTCTTCACATTCGAATTCAATGTAACTTCAAATTATCATTTGTATAATCCCACTTCTGAATGTAAAACGCTCTTTTTACAGTAAACATTATATTAGCAAAATAATTACAGAATACAATTTTAGACATTCTTTTGACAACGTCCAGCCAGAGAGAATAATAATCGAATAGTCGCCGCGTGACATATCTTCTCTTCTGCCAGCCTGCCCGCGCAGCCGAATACTTCCGGAAACGCCCGATGTGATCGGCTAGGATAGCGGCGCGTAACATATGAATAAAAGGGAATAGAAAAAAAATAGATGATACATAACCAGACCCTCCATAGACCTACAAGGAAACTACAGTACTATATTTTAAAGCATTGTAATTTAAAATACGTCACCTCACGTACTGTTTTCATTTTAAACATTGCAAATGAATATTTACGTTGAAAGTCTCAAAGAACAAGAGTCGTTGAAAGCAACGCAAAGCATTGAAAACGCGACGGCATGAAATATGCATTCATACGAAATTCATACATTGTACGAGTTTTTATTAACCCAAAGGCTGTAAACGTTATATTTTCGTGTTTCAGTCGTAAAGATAAATGCTACGCTAATGCATGGCTTTAGATTGAGGAAGTTGTAAAATAAAAAGGTTTTGTTTTTGCTTTTATACGCACATGTAGATAATAACGTACTAATATAAACACACACACACACACACACATCACGGATCTTGCCGACTACTTTTCGCCAAGTGTATTCCGTCCCATGATGTGATAGGTGGCGAGCCTCGCCATATCGAGCACAAATTCCAGACTCCGGGCTGACACAGCAGAAAAACCCAAATATCACTTTGCCCGCTTCGGGTTTCGAACCAAGGACTTTAGAGCGCAGCCGTACCGCGCATGCAGTACAACCACGCTACTGAGGCAGTCAACATAAACCCAAAAGTTTTTTTATTGCTTTGAATGACGAAACAAGCTAGACGTTCGCCTGATGGTAAGCGATACGACCGCCCATAAACAGTAGTAACACCAACACCTTGAATTACAAAGTATTGTTTGGTACTGCGCTTGCCATTCTGAGACATGAAATGTAAAGTCTTATTATGTCCAGTAAGAGAGACTTTCCCACCCTCACACCCACCAGTACAACTCCTGTAAGCCAGGATCAGCAATGATACGCATTTTATGACACCGAGCGGTGAAGGCGCTCGGCGAGTCTCAGGGAAAACTAATATGTCATTATCCCGCAACGAAATTAATCAAATAGAAAGATAGGGAGGAGTTGGAAATATTAATATTAATATTAATTATATTTGTTGGAATTATTATGTCCAGTAGTTACACTGGCTACAATGTCCATCAAACCGGAACACAACAGTCACTATAGACTGCTTGACGGCAGAAAAAGACATTGCGATGGTACCTACCCAAGCGGACTCTCACATATGAGAGACCTATCCCCAGTTTCTATGAATATTGAAGTAAACGTCGATAGGATTTGGACGATATTAAACCCTCTAACCGTGTGATTAAACTTTGTCGTAGCACATACGATAATCGTAGCCAATTACTACGAACAGCTGAGTCCGTAGACTAGCTTGGGCCAGAAACCCATAAAGTAATTACGTCCTAGCGTAGCACGCGTAGACATAACTTGCGTCATCGTAGCCTGGCGTAGCAGATAAGCTACGTTCGTTGTTAATTTGTGTTCAGTTAGCAACATCTTGTAGGGTAATACAGCCGCGGGATTGTAATTCAAATTTAATACACTATTGTATGTTATTTGTAATTAATTTAATTAATATGGAACGTTTGCCGTATATTGTTAATTAATTAATTACAATATTTGTCTTGTAAATTGTTCCTTAGTTAACAGGTTTCTTCGATTACGAGTGATTAAAGCTCTTTACAACATGATGAAGTTTGGCAGATTTCATATCTGAAATCAATATGCTTGAAACCGGAATAACAATGCTGCTTGGTGGCAGAAATATACATTGCGGTAGTTAGGCCTGCAACGCATCACTTATTAATTTTGCATTGTGGATATTTTTTGGTGACCCTATTGTATCTGATGGTAAGTAGAGTTGGGTCCAGATAGAGTCGACTGACGAGAGATGATTATCTCTCGTCAGTCGACATAATTATGCCAGCCCGTTTATAACCGGATATACATAGGCTGATCTCTATCCTATATGACATACATGGGATGGTCGCTATCCGCTTTGTATGAGTAATCGCTTACGTTCAGTTGACTTCCTTACTGATTTGCTCTCCTTTATTAAAAACCATCGAAAGCCTAGTTGATTGTGAAACGGACTCCCGAGATAATTGTCCACATGTTCAAAACCCAAGGGCACACACCTCTGACTTTTCTAAAAAATATGTGTGTATTCTTGGTGAATTATCGCTCGCTTTAAGGGTGAAAACATCGTGAGGAAACCTGCATACATGAGAACTTCTCTATAGAAAATTTGAGGGTATGTGGAGTCTGTCAAACTGCATTAAACCAGTGTGGTGGACTAAGACTAAACCCTCTCAGTAGTAGAGGAGGCCTGTGCCCAACAGTGGGACAGTATATAATACAGGGCTGATATTATTATATTATATATTTCCTTTACTACAAAAAAAACTTACCAAGGTAGAGCCGCCTGCGATAGTCCCAAAAATACATATAAATAGATAAAACACCTTTGTATAAAGAAACCACTATAATATTTAGTATTGTCAGTATATCACTATGCACACATAAAGCTCGTCTTCAGAAAAAGCGTTGTACATTAATAGTTAAGCGGCATTAAGTGCCTGGTGCTCCACTTACCACGATATTGGAATGTGTACTCTACATTTCATGGATAAAGTTGATTTTCAAATGCAGATAAATAAGTGTTAGGACTTTTGTTAATAAAGACATAGATCAGTAACAGAAAATTATACCTTTTGTAAATATGACGTGGTTTTTTATATCGTATAACTAGCTGACCCGTAGACGTTGTCCTGTTATCGTTGTCATGTATGCACGCGCGCATTCTGTCGATCGCTGACAGTTATTTCAAACAATTGACAGTTATATAAAATATAATATTTTCGGTAAGATTTTTAAAAATTTTCTAATTTTCGTTCAATTTTTGTTTTTTTTTTCTGTCATAAGAACCTTCTCCTGACAATAACAAACACAAAAAAAAATAGTGAAATCGGTCCAGCCATTCACGCGTGATGGCGTGACCAAGGGATATTGGGATTTATTTTTATATATATAGATAGTGAATGCTTCGATTGTGTAGTAAGTGAGCGCGGTACGACAACTACTGTGAGGTCTCGGGTTTGTTTAGACTGTAGACGTCCCAGCAGTCGATAGGAGAACGGCGAACGAGATACCGAAATCCCTCGGCTTAGCTTCAGTACGGTCCCGGTGGAGAGTGGGGAATTTTTAATTACAATATTTAAGGGACAGAAACACATATATTGTAACTTCAGCCATTAGGCAAAACTAATTAAACATCTATTTAGTTATAATTCAGAATAATGTAAAATTACAAACAATTTCAATGTTTAATTAAATTCAACATACGTCATATTAGCTATAAATGTTTTAATAAGCTCTGTTTAAAAATAATTTGGGGAGTTCATTAGGTAGATCCAGAATACAAGTTAGTGTCTTTTTTACAACTTTTGAGTAAATGTTACTCGTTATAAAAATGTATAATAATATCAGCTCTGTAGTATATATTGCCCCACTTCTGGGCACAGGCCTTCTCTACTATTGAAAGGGATTAGACCTTAGTCCGCCACGCTGGCCTAGTGCGGGTTGGTTGAGTTCACGCACCCTTCACCGTTAAAGCAAGCGATAATTCACAAAGAATACACACATAATTTTTTAGAAAAATAAGAGGTGTGTGCCCTTGGGATTTGAACCTGCGGACATTCGTCTCGGGAGTCCGTTCCACAAAAGTCAGACTAATCTATCTTCCCGTATAAATGGTATAAACACACCACATCACGTCTTTATTGCGTGTGCATCATGACCACTGTTACCGAGGTCTCGGGTTCGAGGCCCAGGTCGGGCAAAATTATACTTGGGTTTTTCTGCTATCAGCTCGGGGTCTGGAATTTGTGCCCGATATGGCGTTACGTCGTTATCACATCAAGGGTCGGAATATACTTGGCGAAGATGTCCTGATTGCACTTCTGCCTGCCCCTCCGCAGGTAAAAGCGGTTAAATGTGTATATAAAATAAATTATAATTATTAAAATTAATAACATTATAGAAGTTAATTGTATTTCTATTGAAAATTATTCTCAGAAGACCACGTTAACCGACTTTGTAGGTACGATATAAAATGGAACTTGCAGTGCATATTAATTTCATCAACTAGTATTTAAATGAAGAATTTCATTTTCTCTCATTAGTTATAAATGTCAGAGAATAAATTGTATAAAAGAAGTTTTATTCTTTGTAATGCCCTTTGTGTTTGTTACATTCAAAAACTAATGATACTTTATTTTTAATATTAACAGTAATACAGTTATTTAAAATACACTGTTCAATAATATCTTTTTTTATTTATTTTACATATTTGTTAAAAACTTATACAGCATATTCTTCTAACTAATGCAATCATAAACTCAGTGAGTTTTTCCGTGCATCATTATAACTATCATTGACAGTAATATATTTTTATAATTGTTGTGTACAAGGTAGATTACAATAATTTAAATAATATGATATTGTGTATAACCTACTGAGCCGGCCGTCGCACTGCGTATCGTTAAAAAGTATATAATGCGGCGGTAGATGTTAATTACAAGTTGAAATAGAGGCTGTTCCTAAGATTTTTAAGTTTCTTTTATCTGTAATGGTAAAGTAACTGCCGCAGGTTAACCCACACCTCTGTGCGTGTGCGCGTGCGCGTGTGCGTGCGTGTTTGTGTGCGTGTGTAAAAAGTGTTTTGATTATAAGTAGTCGGTGTTTTGGTTTGCTTTATAAGTATGCACGAACGTATTGCTTTAGGAGTAAAGCAATACGTTACGTTAATAAAAATTATATTAGTGGAGACTAATATAATTAATATTTCTTACTCAATATTAATTTATTTGAAGCCCGTTTTTATTTATTTAATTACAATACAATCATATGGTATATTGAAAACTTCTTTAAAACATAGAACAAACATACTCACAAATTGCGTATAAGTATGGTTAACAAGGTTATATATATTTTTTTATCAATAATTAAGATGTGAACTTCATTTGGTCGCCTAATGAAAATGTATGTATTGTTAATTATTATTAAGTTTGCTGCCTGGTCTGGAGCCTAGCGCAGTGACTGCCGCGAGCTAATAATTCAATTGCTGTAATAAATAAATATAGCATTCAGATTTATCAGTGCGTAAGCTAGTTATACTTTGTTCACTTACTCTCACTTGAATTACGTATTTTTTTTATTTATGTTTGAAATTCCTCATTGATTTGAACTCGCACAATAGTGAAAATATTTTCTTGGCATTTTTCTGTATGATCTGAGATATAAGTAACTGTTTTATATACACTCACGATTTTGTTGAAAGGATAGGCATAGGTGTAACCACTTCATCCACTTATGGCGACGTGTATTCCGTGGCATGGTTCGGGCGAGCCTATCGCCATATCTGGTACAAATTCCAGACTGCGGTCTGACACTGATTAGGAAATATATCACTTTGCCCAACCTGGAATCCGAACCCAAGACTACAGTGCTGTAGTCGTACCGCACACTTAATATATCAACGAGATAGCTATTTACTGTTATTGTACTTTAATCCTTATCATCATAGCAATGGGGTCCACATTTATTCCCCACGCCTCCACGACCGCATTGTCTGCCCCAAAGGTGTAGTAAATGGGAAGTCTTTTAGTAAAATAACTTAAGTAAACCATAACTCAGAGTCCATTTGTGTCGCGTGTTTGTAAACTTGAATTTATATGCGAGAAGGTTATTTAGGGCTCGTAAAGAAGTCTAGACTGAGACGTATGGCTATTTTTAAATATGGAAATTGGATTTGAAGTTGATCAAATTTGCATTTCAAATATTGAGAATAAGCAATATTATATTACTTATCGGCTTCACTTTTAATGGTGGCTTTACTTTTTTGGGTAATGTTTATTTTAAAATATAAAAAGGACAAATAAGTTAAAATGGGCGAAGTGATATTGGGTATTTCCATTGAGTTTTACTTTCTAAATTTTATCTTTGAATCTGCAATTTGTACTAAATATGGCGATATGCTTGTCCCCTGTCATATCATATAACGGAATATATACGGCGAAAAGAGGCTGTCTTATTGCATGTTTGCCCACCTCTAAGGGGAAAAAAGGGTGAGTGTGTGTATTTCTTTTCCAGCAGAGGTACATAAATCGTACTTGTCAATTATGTTAGGTTTAAAAAGGGAGCGAGCCATGCAATTGGCTACAATTCCCGCCTTCTGCAGTCATGAAGGGTGAATTTTTTTTAAAGTGAACCCAAGACAATGTATAGTTAATATGCATAAATGCGGCCTGCAATTTTCTCTTATGATAATTACACACACACACACATATCAAGCATTTATCTCTGAAGGGGTTTGCGGAGGCGCAACCAGGGCACCCACTTTTCGCTAGGTGTGTTCCGTCCCATGACGTGATAGGAGGCAAGCCTATCACCATATCGGGCACAAATTCCAGAGTCCGGGCTGATACTGCTATATCTGATACAAATCTAATGATAATTAGATTTTACATAAATTACGATAGGGAAGCCGGCAAGAAATGAGTTATACGGACCATTCGCTGAGCTTACACTGAGCAGAATAACTCAATATAACTTTTCTCGTCTCATTGATCTAATCCGAAATACTCAACTTTCGCCAACAAAGTCAATGGCTATTATTATGTTCTAATCAAATTGACTCAAATTGCCTTCGATGTACAAAGAAAAGTTATTTGTTTGGTATGAATTATTTATTTAAGGTGAGGAATGGGAATCCAATTTCGCTGATGTATTTTGCGTTTAAGTCGTTTTGTTTATGGCGTTTGAAGTTTTATTTGGTGTTGTGGATTGTTGGAAGTGTTTACTAATATACTACTATATTTATCTCTGCCTCGGTGGCGCAATTATATTGCGTGCGCGGCAGTGGCAAAGGAACCCGACGTACTTACTTTCTTACCGGCTTCCCTTTCGTAACTTATGTAAAAACTAATTATTATTAGAACTATTTATAGACTGCATTTATGCATATTAACTTATATGTTGTGTCGAGATGCCTTTTGAAAAATGGCGCCCTTCGCCACTGGTGCTCGATATGACTACCGCTTCGAAGTCCTGGGTTCAAATCCCGCGACGGGCAGTGATAATGTTGGTGGCAAATGATTTGTGTATTTCAGTGTGCCCAGTGTCTGGTTTTATTCCATCCAGGAATGGAACACACATGGCAAAACTGGGTACCCTAGTTGCACCTCTGCCTACCTATTAGGGAAAACATCAGTGAATAATAGCAATAGCTTTTGGAACTTAGAATTAGCAACTACTGCGTGGTATTCCACTACGTTCGTCGCCCTGAGTTATAGATGTTGCCTTTTTTTTATACGTGGAAGGAAAAGTGACCCCTGCACCTGATAGTAAGTGGAGGGGGGTCCAATAGAATGTCGACTGATGAGAGATGATTACCCCTCGCCAGTCGATATAATTATGCCGGCCTGTTGGAACTAGGTATACATAGGTTGATCTCGGAACGCGACACCAGTAAAAAGAGTCTCATAATGCCCAGTAATTATACTCGCTACAATGGCTGTCAATTCGGCCCCTCGCATTCCATCATTAGTTATTTAATAAGCTTATATCATTTGCAATCAAAAGTGGCGTTAGTCTAACTGTAGGTGGAACGGACTGCCAAGACGAATGTCCGCAGGTTCAAAACCCAAAGGCAAGCACCTCTGACTTTTTTAAAGTTATGTGTGTATTCTTTGTGAATTATTACGGTGAAAGAAAACATCTTGAGGAAACCTGATTACTTAAGAAGTTTTCTATGAGAATTTTGAGTGTGTGTAAAGTCTTCCAATCCGCAATAAACCGTGGTGGACTGAGGCCTAACCCTCTCTGTAGTAAAGAAAGCCCATTCCCAGCAGTGGGATAGTATATAATACTGACCTGATATTAAATTTACATCAAGTTAGTATTAATTTCATATATTAATATCTGGTGTAATAAGACTATTATCTAAATTGGATAGAGATTATTGTTTAAGCACATTAATATGCCAATGTTATTATGATAAGATTCGCGGTCTGACTTCATTACTCGCTGTCTGTTTATACAGGAGACTTGATGTAAACCGTAGTTCACACTAAAGGTTTCTAGGCTTTGCTTCTACTAGTATTCCTTTTACTGCAATATCTATCTCTGCCTAGAAGCAGTGTGAATTTTAAAGAATGGCGGCCGTGTGACTACTGGCTTTTTTATATGGGCAAAGTGACCTCAGTACACCTGACGGTAAGCGGGTCCAGGTAATGTTGATCAACGAGAGAAGTTTGCAAGAATGTAGCCAGCGTTTGAGGAAATGGATATTTTACAGGGTCATTTGGATTAATACACTGCAGTACCAAACATATGGGCATAACCAGCTTTAATCTTGTGGGGGGAAGGAAATCTCACATTATGGTTTAACTTACAAAAGTAAGTACTTGAATTGAATCCGATGGAAGTCGGGGGTAGTAGCAGCTGCCTTCTCTGCTCTTTATTACGTACATGGTCATCCAATGTGCCTGGAATGTGGTCAAATAAAACGACAATCTCTGTGTCGTTTTATTGAGATTGGTAGAGACTAATGTGACTGACGCATTGGTCTCGACCAATCACAAACATAAAAATTAGTCATCGACTTACGAATCATATTTTTAGGGCATTCTAAGAACGCTGAACTTATATGGAGTTCTACGTAGTGATGCTACTGTTTAAGGATTACTGTAGCGTGTATCTTTTTTTAATAGAACAAAATGTTAAGACGCGTACGCCGTATATCGCCCACAGGATAGTAAGGATTTTTCTACCCTCGACTTTTATTCGCACATTTCAATACTACAAAAAGTGTGAACAGAGTCTAACTTTATTTAGTTTTCATTAACGTCTGAGATTAGTTGTTGTTTTGTATTTATATAGGTGTATTAAATTAGTGTAAATTCGGTTCTGATATAGAGATAAATGAATTTCGTTTTGGAATATTGTTATAAATTGCTAGGCACTGACAGATCATCTCCAATAAGAATAATTAAGAAATACGTTAAATATATCTAGTAAGACCACGTTTAAGTATTTCTATACACGTTTGATAATACTATACG
The DNA here is from genome assembly GCF_014839805.1 of Manduca sexta. NCBI lineage: Eukaryota > Metazoa > Arthropoda > Insecta > Lepidoptera > Sphingidae > Manduca > Manduca sexta. The sequence continues at coordinate 1,879,135 of NC_051116.1, read as the reverse complement.
CGAAATAAAAGATTGGTGGTTATTACAGCGATAAATATAATTCATTCAATACATATGAAAGCGGCGATAGCCTAGTTGGGTGTGGAACGGTCTGCCAAGACGAATGTCCGCAGGTTCAAATCCCAAGGGCACACACCTCTGACTTTTCTAAAAAATCATGTGTGTATTCTTTGTGAATTTATCGTTCGCTTTAACGGTGAAGGAAAACATCGTGAGGAAACCTGCACATCCGAGAAGTTCTCTATAGGAATTTCGAAGGTGTGTGAAGTCTACCAATCCGCACTAGGCCAGCGTGGTGGACTAAGGCCTAATCCCTCTCTGTAGTAGAGGAGGCCCGTGCTCAGCAGTGGGCAAGTATATAATACAGGGCTGATATTATTATTATTATTAATACATATGAACATTCACGTATATTCTATAAACACGAACGTCCATATAAACTATTTGTTCAAAATCTGAACTAAAATGGCAACCAAAACGTTACTGTTATAACCTGTTTATTCACTTGAACAACAAATAATTTCACTTATCTGACTAATTTTTTTTTATGCACTTACGTGTTTATACTTAGACTCGAATTCTTATATTATGAGCGCCACTCCGTACACAACAACAAGCTGTCAATATTGACACCGTTCTAAAGTCAGTTTGAATGGATTGCAGTTCAATTCAGTTGAACATAGTAAATGTTCCGAATGCTAAATTTAGTACGTAGTACATAATATATATCGATGCATATAAATAATAAATTATTGTTCAGAGCCATCTTGCGGCACCTTGTAAAAACTCTAAATGCAACGAGAGCCATGTTTCTTCTTTCGATTCGATAAGAAATGTCAACGCATAGCGAGTCTGTGTTGAATTTTATTCGACGAAAAACGATTACAATACGGACTCGAAATAGTGGTTCTAATTCCCATAAAAGAGTACTGTTCCCACCTAGTGAAACTATTAGAAGTTCACTCTTAAGCTCGGGCCCTATGTTTATGCTGTCAAATTTCAAACACGTTCACGAAGAGCTGTTTAAAATTTCACAAAAAAAAGTCGTGTCCAAATACTTAGTTCATGGTTACTTACCGTAAAACAAACTTTCATCAACTGGTTTGACGGAGGATCTGTAAAAGAATAAAAACACATTAAAATGTTGTTAAAGAGCTATTTAAAGGACAAACAGTCGAAAGTAACGGCAACGAACCAATATTCAAAAAGTATTTTCACAAGTTTCAAGTAAAATTTATTCGAATTATTGTATTAAACAACTAACGTAAAACACACATCACGCATTTATCTCCGAAGAGGTATGCAGAGGCGCAACCAGGGCACCCCACTTTTCGCCAAGTGTATTATGTCCCATGATCTGATAGAGGGTGAGCCTATCGCCATATCGGGCATACATTTCAGACTCCGGGCTGATACTGAGCAGAAAAACCCAAATACAACTTTGCCTTACCCGCGACTCGAACCCAAGATATCTGAGCGCTGCCCTAACGTGCATGCAGTACAACTACGCCACCGAGGCAGTCAACAACAAACAACTAATGAACATTCTATTATTATTTGTTTGGGAGAATATATTTTCTTCGTATATAGTATAATTGACTTTAAGATGATTTTATTGTGGTTTTTATATCATTATTTTCTCCCGACGGTTCGAAGACTGCAGCCTACATGGTCACGGGGGGACTATGAAGACTTGTTACCGATATCCGCTCTATATCTTAGAACTATTGGGTAAGAAGCAATAAGTATCCAGTGTATTGTCTTATATATCGTGGCCAATTTAATAGAAAACAAAAACTAAGACAATCGTAAATAAAATTAAAAGGGAAGCCGGTAGGAATATCATATTGACGTCTATCGTATTATAAACGTTATTAATGTAACAGACATGTTAAAAAATATATTTATTCCTTCGCAAAATCCAGTTTTTAAAACATAACTCTATCGAAGCTCTCTAATCTAACGCAAACACTCCAAAATCCTTCATACAATAATCCTCGATAGGCAAGTACAAAGAGGCCCGCGCCGCCCACACACGATTATTATTTACAGAGAACTGGATTTAGCAACCTTGCACATAAATAGATATCTAAAATTACGATGGTGTTTTTGGTCTGAGAAAATATTTTATTATGCTATTACAAATTCTGTGTAAACTGCTTCTGTTTGGTTGTATAGCGTGTGCGGTAGCTGGTATAAGGTTTTGGGTTCGAATCCCAAGTCGGGCAGAGTGATACTTTTTTTGTTTCGCCCTGGAGTATTTGTGATTTAAAAGGCGATAGGCTCGCCCCCTGTCACATCATTGAACAAAAAACACGCGGCGGAAAGTGAGTGTAGTTGCGCCTCTCCCTACCCGGGGTAAAGACGTGTGTGTGTTTTTCATACCAGTTTCGATGCCTTAACACTGGTATTGCATATCGACCAGCCCCGGATCTATGGGGCAAGCCGGGGCCAATGCCCCGAGCGGCGAATTCAGAGGGCGGCAAATCCAAACTTGGCAGACGTATACACAACTTATATTTAACGCAACTTTGACTAAGACATCTAGAACATTACACACATAAATAATTATTTCCCGCGGGGCGCGAAATGATGATGATGACAAAGTTAACAATATAGGTGGTCGGGGGCGGCATTATCCAGACTTTGCCTCGCCTCCAAAAATTCAAGATCCGGGACTGATATCGACAATGATGTTAAGGTCTGTGCGGTCCCCCCGAAGCAATTCTTGTGCGCTTAGTCTCCACACCAAATGCACGCCCATGCATGGGGACACATTTGCCGCGACCTTAGGCACACAGTTCAGTGTGTACACCTCATGGTTGCTAAATACACATTGAGGCCTATAAGGGTTGGCGAACATTTCCCTTTCCTCTCCCTTCCAACTATCCTGAGATGGCTCCCTCTCCTTAATCTTCTCTTCCTTTCTTTCATTATCCCCTCTCTTCTTCCTCCCAGGCTGGTAGGGCCTACCATCCTCACAGGGACTGCCGTGGTTGCTAAGCCGGCGGATCGCTTGTACACCGTTCGCAGGGTACTAGGCTGACAACCACGGCAGATCTCAAAAAAAAAGTCTGCGCGGCGTTAAAATTTCGTAAACTACACAATTCTCCGAGAATAGTGAGAAAAATAAATCAACCGACATAACGTGGGGTTCGTTCGTGATTTGCACATATATGAGGCGTCGTCTGTTATGACATCTCTTCAGCGGATTTGATTTATATAATAATACACTAGCTGACCCGACAGATGTTGTCCCGTCTTAACAATGAATTTGCATCGCGCATTCTGTCAATCGCTGACAGTTATTTCAAATTGACAGTTATATAAAATTAATATATTCGTTAAGTTTTTTAAATTTTTTTAATTTTCCGCGCTATTTTTTGACTTTTTTTCTTTCATTAGAACCTTTTCCTGACAATAACAAATACAAAAAAAATAGTGATATCGGCCCAGCCGTTCACTCGTAATGGCGTGACCAAGGGAAGTAGGGATTCATTTTTATATATACAGATCAGCCCTTTATATTGTCCTACTGCTGGGCTCGGGCCTCTATTACTGAGAGGGATTAGGCCTTAGTCCACCACGCTTGGTTTAGATTTGCAGACTTAACATAGCCTCAAAATTCTTACAGACAGCTTCTCAGGTATGCAGGTTTCCTCGCGATGTTTTCCTTCACCGTTAAAGCAAGGGATAATCTACAAAGGTTACACACATAACTCAAGGAAAGTCAGAGGTGCGTGTTCTTAGGTTTTAACCTGTGGACGTTAGTCTCAGCATTCCGTTTCACTCGCAATTAGACTATCGTCGCTTATGTTTTAGACTGCCTCGGTGGCGTAGTTGTATTGCACGTCCGGTACAATAGCGCTCTGAGGTCCTGGGTTCGAATCCCGAGTCGGGCAAAGTGATATTTGGGTTTTTCTGCTCAGTATCAGCCCGGAGTCTGGAATTTGTGCCCGATATGGCGATAGGCTCGCCCTCTATCACATCATGGGACGGAACACACTTGGCGAAAAGTGGGTGCCCTAGTTGCGCCTCTGCATACCCCTTCGGGGATAAAATGCGTGATGTTATGTATGTATGTATGTATGTTTTAGTGTGACGTAACACATTTTTATTATATTGATGAGGGTACTTGTTTGTTACTATAATTGGGCCGAGGTCTGCCAAAATATACAAATTACTTTTAAACAACATTTGTGGGTTACTATTTGTTAGGATATTTCTATGCTCTTGCCTATTCTTTTTTTTCTTCCAAATAGACCGGTGTGATTATGTCGAGAGGCTAGGCGTTGTAATTTTTCGTTAGTCGACCGTATAAAAAAATAAGAATTGTTTTTCTGATTAAGCGCCATTTTCAAAAAACGAGCCCAATCCCTTTTTACTATCTATCTCAGAAATGGACCAATCAAAACAAAAAAATTTTGACATGCTCACAAAGAAGTCATTTTGATATGTTCATTCTGGGAACCGGATTGAAGATTGAGATTGGGATCGTTTATTGAAAACGGTTGATCGTGATTCAGTCGGATAAAATATCTAGTTCGCTATATAAATTTTTGTTTTAAATCCACAACTGTCTATACTTAGACATAATCCCCCTTATTCATAGACGTTTTTTATCTAAGGACGGAGCATTGCTGTGATAACAAGTCTGTTTCTCAGTGCTGACGGCATGGCAGCCTTCGCATTGCGTAGACATAGGGCCGTTATGATTAGCTAATATTGAGATACTTTAATCTAATTGGCTGTCAGATAAACAAAACTGAACAAACAGCAAGTTGTCAGATAAACAAAGCTGAGAAACAGACTTGTTATCACAGCAATGCTCCGTCCTTCGATAAAAACGTCTATAAATAATGGGGTAAGTCTATAACTTTATATAATCATTGAGAGCGTAAAAATTCCGAACCATTGAAAGTATTGTCAAAACTTGAGGCTTCGATAAGTAATGATTCTTTAACCGATCGAGTGCGGATCAAAGAAACCTTAACAATGCTCATTGTTCCGGCAAAAGTAATATGTCAATTGAATAAGCCGTGACGGTGGTGGTAGCGGGAAGCGGGGATAAAATGCTTCTAAATTTTTTATAATATTTGTGCTGGTCGCTTCCGTTCGTATTATAAAACTTTAGCTTAAATAAGATAAAAGGTAGCAAAGAGGTTTGATTTCGTCCGAATTCGTTCAGCGGTTTTTGCATTCATTTGAAGGACATTGTAGCCAGTGTAACTACTGGACATAATAAGACTTAACATCTCATGTCTCAGGATGGCGAGCGCAGTGGAATACCAAACAATATTTTGTATGGCATGGTGTTGGATAGTGTTTCTATTGTTTATGGGCGGTCGTATCGCTTACCATGTGGCGAACGGCAAGCCCGTCTCATCATTCAAGCAGCAATATAATAATAATAATAATAATAATAATAATAATTTGAACAAACAACTAAACATTAGCGAACATATAATTAGGAAGGTCAATAATAATGTACAGGCCTACATTAGATATTAATAAACGATAGCCTAGTAGGGTGTGGAACGGACTGCCGAGACGAAAGTCCGCAGGTTCAAAACCCAAAGGCTCACATCTCTTACTTTTTTAAAAATAAGGTGTGTATTCTTTGCCAATTGTAAGAGGTTGACTTATGAGTCATTTTGCGATAACTGGTTATAAAATTTAGTATCCACCGATTTTTCTGTTTCGAACCTAGTTAAAATATTACGAAACGAATCGAAAATCCGCTTTGTCAATTAGTATATTAAGTGCAATAAAATCAATTTTAGTCAATCGCTATTCAAAATCAGTGAATCGATCTTAAGAGAGCTCAATCTGACACATCAACATAGGCTATTCTCCGTCTGTCTGAGCCGTAATTTAAAATATTTTGGACATATAGCGCGACGGAAACCAGACAACTTGGAGAAGTTGGTGCTCACCGACAAGCTCGAAGGCAAGCGACCAAGAGAGCGTAATCCGAAGCGCTGGTCGGACTAGATCGCTAACTCCCTACATATACCAATGAGCATAGCGGTGCATCAAGCCGAAGATTGTGCCTCGTGGAGAAGATTACTGAATGACCTTGGACGGGATCACAATCCTCAGTAATGAGGAGCCGACTGAAGAGAGATTCAAAATCAAAACATTTGCACTACGATCAGTAATCCGCTAGCAGAGAGACCGCAGCCTTACCGCCTAATATTTCACCAACTCCAAGTTCCGGCCAAGTTGTTGTCAAAACTCGGCCGATTGGAGTCAACGGTGTCAATTCCGTACACGCCGTGTCAAATGGTTTGGACAGTTTGACATCTGGACAATTTATTTTTAAATAGAATTGAGTATTTTGAAGAACAATATCCTGATATTTACTTTTCTTTATAAATGCGAAAGTTAAGTGTTTTACTAACCCTATGACTCGAGTCAAATAAAAAAATATTAATTGAAGCGATCCGTCGGAAAGCTTTTGTTTTAAGAATCAAGATGTCAAACGAGCGTCAAATAAAGCAAAAACCTTTTAAAATATTTTTACTAACGCAAAAAGTATTCGGAGGCTGTAATTAAATTTAAATATTGAAGCGAGTTGCTTCGGGGATTTTCTCAAAGTAGGGTTGTCGCGTTCTTAACTACATTTATTTCTTAATAAAATTTGAGTAATTTTTAAATTTTTTATTAGCTCAGTTGGCAAACGAGCAAGCGCTCCGCCTGATGGTAAGCAGCATTAGCCGCTCTAGGACTTTGTAATGCTAGAGGCAAGCCATTGGTTGCCGGGGTAATTCAGGAAGAAGGGTAATTATTTATATTGTGTGTACAAAAGCACAATTTGAAGACTCCAAATTATCTAAATTGGGACGATTGTACTCATAGCAAGTGACAAATACTGTCTTTTTGTTCGCACTGGTCTATAATCATGTTTTTCCCATTGTATCAGTATAATAAAATGTAAAAGAAAGTGAAGGGAACACTTTTTAGTTTAATTATCTATAGTTATGTATAGTTTTTCAATCTTAAATCACAGGCAACTTTTTTATTTACCTAAAAGCCTTTCACGCGGATGGAACTAAGTGAAAAAGTTAGTCTTGAATACCCTCCTGCCACGTTTTAAAGAAAACAATTCGAAAAGTACACCGTTGTTCAAACTTGAGCACAATCGAGAAGTTTCTATTCAACATATTTTTCTGTTGTCTTCAAATAACTTTACAAAAACAATTTATTTCTGATCGGTAACTCTTTTGTTTTCAATCTTTTGTTGTATTACTGCCGCAATGGATACGATGTTTACAGTTAATTAAAATCATACAGTGACTTATATACTAAGCAATCTCTTTAAGGTTTTCGAAGATGTCAAATCTGTCGACCCGCACTAGGCTAAGGTCTAATCCCTTTTCTTAGTAGAGAAGGCCATCGCGCAGCAGTGGGACGCAATAGTATTGGGAATAATTTTAATATCTTAAGGAAAGTCTGTGAAAGTTTCCAGTTCATTCTTTTTATTGCTTTAAATGACGAGACGAGCCGGCCGTTCCTAATAGTAAGCGATACGACCGTAAACAGTAGAAACACCATCCAACACCTTGAATTAAAAAGTATTGTTTGGTATTCCACTGCGCTCGCCATCATGAGACATGGGATGTTAAGTCTTATTATTTCCAATAGTTTTACTGGCTGCAATGTTATTCAAAGCGGTACACAACACTGCTTGCTGACTTCACTGCTTGGCGGCAGAAATAGACAATGCGGTGGTATCTACCCAAGCGGACTCTCAAATATAAGAGACCTCTCACCATATTACAATAAATGGGACTGGTACTTTTAAGCATACCAGGATTTAGTTATGGCCATTTAGCCTCGTTAAAATTTCATGACCATTCCTTTAATCAAGTATAATTTGAAGAACAATTATGCAATAGAGATATCTCGTAGACGTCCGCTTGCAAAATCAAATCTTAAATACGAGCGAAATTTTAAGGGTCCTTGATTCTCGCTTCCATTAATTGTCCAAAGGCCTGTTCCGGATGAAATAACTTCATTTAATTGAGACCTCTAAAATCTTTGTGAATTTCAAAGGGATAATGGGCACCTAAATATAAAGGACTGTAGAGTATTGTAAAAATAAATTCGTTTAATACAGAAATTTAGGTTAAAATCTTTGATAGCCAAGATTTTTATTTATCTCTGCTGGACAAAGGGACGTATGGTGCCAAGACGTGGACACTGACAGTGGGGCTAGTCCACAAATTTAAAGGAGATGTAGCGAGCTATGCTAGGTGTCTCTCTCGCGGATAAAATCAGAAATGAGGCTATCCGTGAGAGAACCAAAGTAACGGACATAACTCTGAGAATAAGCCAGCTGAAGTGGCAGTCGACTGACCATATCTGTCGTAGGACCGATGGCCGCTGGAGCAGATGAGTCCCAGAGTGGAGACCGTGTGTTGGTAAGCGTAGCGTACGACGACCTCCGACCCGCTGGTCCGACAACATTTGCAGGACCCCATGTGAACGCTGGATGAGGAGAGCGGAGGACCGAGCAACGTGGCGCGCTCGAGGCCTATGTTCAGCAGTGGACAGTTGTAGACTGATGATGATGATGGACAAAGGGACAAAGCTGGTGTTAGAGTACTTAATAGGCCACTTAGACAACTGCATACTCTATACAAGAATTTCAAAGTTAACGCGTAGCTAAGTGATGAATTGATGGTAGGGACAGCATGTTTTGTGGCCTGAGTAAAACCGTGTTGCTTTCGACTAATTCAATAAATATGTCTTGCCTAAGTTTTAATAATATTAGGCCTAATTATTTCTGTAATATGTACTCAGCAGTAGAAATAGACATTGCGGTGGGTCTCCCCACACAATCCCTCGCTTAAGAGAGACCAAGGATCATTTTAAGATGCACTCAGTTTTGCTCTAAATTGCTGTATCACCTGAGACGCTCTCAAATAATCGGTTTTAAGTCATCGCTATTTCATACACCGATATCAACATCTCAAATGATATCTTAAGTCACAATATAGCACGGATTTTGACAGCCGAGATTTGGGTATTAAACATCGCCTACTCAGCTGAGAACAAATACTTGAGTGACGATTTAAGCTTTGTTTATTAAATAGTTCAATACATTAACAGGTTTAAACTAGGAAAACGGTGATGTTTTTGACAGCTACTTAAGCAATTCTTAACCACCTCTTAAGGCTAAAACAAGTTTTATAAGTAAGACTGATTATGTCTACTTGAGATTTTACGTAAAGTTGAGATTGATTTATTAATATGGTATTTAAGTACTATTACTTAAAGTTAAAAATGTTTATAAGCCATGGCGCTTATCAACAAGTAATTATTATAAAATACATTTTTGTATAACCCAATGTCGAACATAGTGGAATTGTTCCTCAAAATAAAAAAGTTTGTTACAAAACGAAAGGGGACTCAAAGTGGCTCTTTATTAGACCTCTCAGGCACTCGACCCTTTGTATTAAATATGCAGGACCCACCTGTGTCTGAAAAAAATGGACGAATAAGTTGTCGTCAATTTCGGAAAATGGGTCTTAAAAGGTCGGAAAGGTGTTATGGCGCCTTGTTTTATATACATGCATAATGTCTATTTTTGCATATTTAGGGTCACTTTATCAGGGGTAGGCAAAGACAATAAGTTTATACAAGATTTTCAAAAAAATGGAATTTATGTAGATTGATTTGCTAATAGTTTCGCCCCTTTAATATGGGATTTCTTTTGTTTTTTTCTCTATACGATCACATCAGTGACCTCAGTGCACTTGATGGTAAGTGGGTAATAGAATGTTGACTAAGGACTGATGATTACCACTCGGCAGTCGAGATAATGTTAATCAAACAAGAAAATGCATTTATAATTTACGTAGATCTATGAAACCTAGATGTGGCGATAGCCTAGTTGGTTGTTGAACGGACTGCCAAGACGAATGTCCGCAGGTTCAAATCCCAAGGGCACACACGTCTGACTTTTCTAAAAATTATGTGTGTATTGTTTGTGAATTATCACTTGCTTCAACGGTGAAGGAAAACATCGTGAGGAAACCTACATAGCTGAGAAGTTCTTTTTAGGAATTTTGAGGGTTTGTGAAGTCTACCAATCCGCACTAAGCGTGGTGGACTAAGGCCTAATCCCTTTCAGTAGTAGAGGAGGCCCGTGCAGCAGTGGAAGAGTACATAATACCAGGCTGATATTAACTATAATATGAAACCTAGATAGAAAGAAAAGTTCGTTTAACGTACATTCCTAATCAGTTATAAATATTGGCCGCCTTTGACAGTAACCCTTTTAATTACCACGACAAAATACACACGTTTCTTCGAAATCAAAGGTGTGCCTTAAGTTATGACTTGCCAATCGTGGACTCATATATCACACTTTAATGTTTTCCTATTCGATTCCCCTATTTTACAAGAAACAACCCATAAATATTTTGATTCCATGTGCCAGATTGTCCAAATCGTGCCAGCCGCGCCACTTGGCCCCACGCCAGTGTTGCCAATTAGTTGCAGTCATTTTTACTGGACACATACTGGCAGCCCATTGGCTATCGGCCCAGATGCAACTTATTTTCAAGACTTGATGATGAATGTAGACATTTTTTTTACTTCGGCGATCGGGGCTCGGATAATCTAGTTATTTGTTTGTTTGAAGGTGTCTACTGTTTATGGGCGGTCGTATCGCATACCATCAGGCGAAAAGCAAGCTCGTCTCGTCATTCAAAGCAATAAAAAAAAGAGGCTAATTTCAAAACTACTAACCCGATTTTGATTTTTTCGTTAATAGGAAATTACATTATTCCTGAGCGAACCAATCGTCATATCGGGCACTAATTCAAAATTCCGAGCTGATCCTCTAGAAAAACTTACTATCACTTTGCCCAACCCGGGATCGAACCTAAGACTTCAGCACTTTAGTCTTACCGTAACACAACTACTACAGTCAAGTCGTACAGGAATGCAACTACGTCTCCGAAGCAATCAAGTTGATAAAATATCGTATCATATTTAGATAACTTATATTCCAATATCCAAAAAAAATGAACAAAAATACAATCCTTTATCATAAGTTATTCCCTCGACGGCTAAACGTCCCATTATGGGAATCCCGCTGGTATGTGACATTTTATTACTTTCCTATCGTGGGATATAAGCCTGATATTTCGGTGTTTATTATGAAGTATTTGAAATGTATTTGGTCGTTTAGAATTCTATAAAATACAGTTCTAGGTTCATTATACGAAATAGGAAATTTTAAATTTATGTTTGTTTTTTATAAGTACACTGCTCTCGTTAACCTAAAACATGAGATGAGACTTATGATTATTAAAAATTATAGTGGCATTAAAATAGATAAGGTCCAGTGGTAAAGGGTGAAGTTTTTCGAAAGCAACATATTTATTTATTTATTTATTTGAACAGTCAACAAAACATACACCTTACATAGTTTTTTTAACAATTCAGTAAGTAATTGCTGCAGTGCTGTTTTAATTACAGGCCGTCACAGCATGAACATATTACATAACAATAAACAATTGGCTGCACGATAAGTGCAGTATATTCTAAATATAAGACTAAATATAAAACTAGATTCGGGTAATATAATATACTAGCGACCCGCCCCGGCTTCGCACGGGTGCAATGCTGATACTAAATACACTACAGAAAAACTGTGAACGTTGTATATATAACATAGCGGCCCGCTCTGGCTTCGCACGGGTATAACATAACAAAATAACAGTATTTCTCCACTATTTAAAGAATGTTATTATTATACATATAAACCTTCCTCTTGAATCACTCTATCTATTAAAAAAAACCGCATCAAAATCCGTTGCGTAGTTTTAAAGATTTAAGCATGCATAGGGACAGAGAAAGCGACTTTGTTTTATACTATGTAGTGATATGCATTAATATACATAAATGCTGTCTGCAAATAGTTCTAATAATTAGATTTTTATTTTTATATAAATTACGAAAGGGAATCGGGTTATATGAACCCTTCGTTACTGATAAGGTCAGCGGCTCTTTTTATTTTAGGGGGCGAATCCAACTTTTTGTAATGACGGGCCTCCTAATCGAAAGGCAGTTTTGATAATAATAATATCAGTCCTGTATTATATACTTGCCCACTGCTGAGCACGGGCCTCCTCTACTACTGAGAGGGATTAGGCCTTAGTCCACCACGCAGGCCTAGTGCGGATTGGTAGACTTCACACACCTTCGAAATTCCTTTAGAGAACTTCTCAGATGTGCAGGTTTCCTCACGATGTTTTCCTTCACCGTTAAAGCGAACGATAAATTCACAAAGAATACACACATGATTTTATAAAAGTCAGAGGTGTGTGCCCTTGGGATTTGAGCCTGCGGACATTCGTCTCGGCAGTCCGTTCCACACCCAACTAGGCTATCGCCGCTTATAAAATAAATATAAGTTTTGATATCCTTATAGATAAAAGAGCACCATTGACTCTTGCCCGTAATTGTCAAAGGATTCGCCCCCCTAGATGAAACACGGCCCATTGACCTTATATACAGTTATTTTGATATAACGTTACTAAATGATATCGAGAAGGAATCAACCTACAGAGTTCCATACGATCATCCTAGAAAAAATATTACTGTCGGTTCATAAGTTACTTGCCACAAACAATAATGTAGGCAAAAATAAACCAGCAATTGAACCAGCATTTCTCAAAGTAAGTGAAGACGCGCAGATGCAAAATTTTTCAAAGAAACACGTGGTAAAATCTTGATAACATAATACGTGGGTATTAAGTTTTTTATCACTATCATGACCTAATAAAATTCGCAGGACCCTGGATGCGGGTCGCTTCCATTAGGTCGATCTGGAAATCTTTGGGGGAGACTCATGTTCAGAAGTAGACATTCTGCGGCTTATGATGATGATTATAATGAACCTAATAGTATATTTATTGATAAACAGTAAATTAGGCAACAGTTCAAGAAAACTTCCAATTTTTTTTGTCACGTATTTTATGAAATAAGTTTTTACCGTCTGCGCGTCGCCGTATTCCGAATTACTTTGTAAAAATACAACGCACTGAAACGGCTTACAGTTATGTAGGCATCAATCGTGATAACTCTGTTACGTTGATATGGGTTTGGATTTACATAATGTACTTTATATCTCGTGTGTAAAAACCTTGGTACAATAAATTTATTTTTAAATCTCTGACTGTAAAGCTAAAGGTGCTCACGAATGAAATACATTTTATTTAAGATTTTTTATACCATTACAAATCGAAGGATTTTGTACGTATAAAATTCTGAACAGGTAAAATGAAATTTTGATGGGAAACCAAGACGTAGATTAACATATTTTTTAACCACCAATAATGCCGTGTAGCTACACCAGGAAAAACATTTGTTGAGCAATACCTACTATACTACAAGTTTATTATGCATACAGACAAACACATATACTTATGTCGTTTATCTCCAAAGAGGTAGAGAGAGGCGCAAGTAATGCACCCATTTTTTCTTGTGAATTCTGTCCGATAATGAGAGAGGGAAGGAGGTGATTAAACTTTGAGATTCAACGTGAATAATAGGTTACATTCTATCTTACGAAAAACCTAACTCAAAAACACCACTGGAAAAGTCACAGGAAAGCGAACTTGGCCATTTTGATTACTCGGAGGATACACTTATTCCAGTTATTTTATATTAGAAATCAAAATACTGAACCGATTTTAATAATATTTCTATGGGACCAATCTAGAAGTATATTCTTTCCAATTAAAAAATATTTTTCCAAATCGGGTTAAAAATGACTGAGTTATGATGTAACAAACATAAAAAACATTGAATTGAGAACCTCTTCCTTTTTTTGAAGTCGATTAAAAATATTGATTTTTGCCAGTTACAAACTGACATAGCGGAATAAAATATCGTGGAAAGTTCGAGAACCATTGCCGATATGTTACGGCTTCTTTCTAATTTGTCTCACGCGGCGTCTCTGTGGGCGTCCATGTGTTATAACATAATAACTACCCTCTTTTATGTTTTCTATTGGATGTTCAATAGGTTTTATTGTTTCGTTGAATGGTAGGAGTGTGGCTGATGTCTCTAGAGATATTCTTTAACGTAATACAAACGTTTTAAATATGGGTAGTGTGGCTGATGTTTATATATGGAGATTCTTTAACAGAACTTAATATAATGTTTTGTCTATGTATAATGATAAGTAAAAGTTGCCAGGGTTACCAGTTGTAAGAGATTTGATGATACTATCAAGATTTCGTGACTTTAGTCACGTGAAAAACTTTTTTCGAGTAAAAAGTCCCGTAAAAGAAACCCGTTTGATATTTTCTCGGGATAAAATGCATTTTAAGTTAAACCTTTAGCAATACGAGGTTAAAACTGTATACAATTCATGCAGAAGGTTGTGTGTGATGCGTGTACAAACATACAGATAGACAACATTTTAAAAATTATGTTTTGGCTTTGGCTTTAACAAGGCCCTTCATATTAATCTTCAATAACTATAAGTCGTAAAATAGATAATTAATATTTTAAATTTTCATGCGAGTGGCAACCCTCAACTTAAGAAATAGTTTAATATCAGTCTTTAATGTCAATGTCCAATTTGAATTGCTTTGTAATCCTTATCTACCGGTTTGGACCGGTTGTAACTGGTTCTCGTCAGTTAAAACTGACGTTCGGCTCACAAAAGGTTTTGCTTATAGCTACTCAAGGCTTGTCTCTTTTGTGGAGTTAATCCTGTTTTAATTTAATGTAATTGTTGGATGGATCTTAAAAAATAAGGCAGCGCGTAGACGTTAGATTTAAGGATGTAAAGTGACGGTAACAAATCTATATTTTAGTTTCAGTTATACTGCTTTAAATAATAATAGTATATAATTTTAGCTATCCTGAGATACGAAGAGTCTATTTGAACGTGAAATACTACTAAATGGATATCGATGAATTTGGTGAGATAGTTTGCGGCTCTGGGCAAGACATAAGCTTTTTTTATCTAGGGAAAAAATAAAGCGGGACCTTTCTCCCGGAAACACCGTGAGGTTCAGCAGCAATAATACTAAATGTTGCTCAAGGCTTTGCTTTCATGAAATTTTTGGCCGGGATAAAAGTAGGCAATATTCTTGCTTATAATTCAATCTTATCGTACCAAATTTATCAAATTTGGTTCAGATTTTTATCCCTCAAAGAGACATACAGTTATTTTCTCCCTAAAGCATATTAGTTTAGATATTCAAGAAAGTCAAAAAGTAGTTCAAATTCCACGGCTTTGGAAAACATTAATTTCTGCATTACCGATTTTTTGTCAGGCTATTATAGAGTCCGCGATAAGAAACGATTGGAATGTGTTCGATAAGGGATATAACATGAAACTGATAAGCCAAAACTGCGAAATTGTACCCCTGCCAACCCTTTGCTTCAAGAGGCGTGAGCTATTCAGATTGCCGACGGAACATCGTTAATTTTAGTCGGATTAACGTGGGCCTTTACAGCTTTACAAAGCGGTTTTAGTGCATTTTAACCGATGTTAAATTCTTAACGTCGCTTTTTAGTATCTATTGATGTACTAGCTGTAGTCTGCGGTTTTGGTCGGATGTGTTTTCCTGTCTATTGTTTTGGTGGTTTACTGCGTGTGCTGAGTGTTAGGGTTTCATTCATAAGGCTATATGAATTTGCTGACACGATTCCTCTGGCTCCCTTAGATTAATAATATCAGCCCTGTATTATATACTGTCCCACTGCAGGGCACGAGCCTCCTCTACTACTGAGAGGGATTAGGTCTTAGTCCACCACGCTGGCCTAGTGCGGATTGGTAGACTTCACACACCTTCAATATTCAATATCTTCCTATAGAGAATTTATCAAGTATGCAGGTTTCCTCACGATATTTTCCTTCACCGTTAAAGCAAGCGATAATTCACAAGGAATACACACATAATCTTAGAAAAGTCAGAGGTGTGTGCCCTTGGGATTTGAACCTGCGCACATTCGTCTCGGCAGTCCGTTCCACACCCAACTAGGCTATCCCTTAGATTACATAGAACTAAAGTGACCTAACTCAAAGTTATATATTTCCTCATTTTGTTAAAAAGCAACCTTTCAAAGCATACTCTCTAATCCTATGATGAGAAATAGACAACATTGTGGTATAGAAACAGAGATTTTCACTTTCGACGACCGCTCAATTCTTTAATTTCTTTATTGTTTTAAAATATTTTTAGTTCGTTTCCCACAAATCGTCAGTGTCGAGTTAGATCATCTTAGTTCTAAAAGTGCGATATGTTGTAAGACAATTTTAGAATATGATGGCACTATTTGACATTTGACCTAATTAATATGACTGGTCTGGCTGAAGGTTATTTGGAGAATAGAAAATCACATTTTCATTTTTGCCTATCCTGAGGCTCGAATCTAGGACCTGTCGCAACCTATCCGTTATAAACTAACCCCTTATTCATAGACGATTTTTATCTAAGGACTGCCTAAAGCTGTGATAACAAGTCTGTTTCTCTGTGCTAACGGCATGGCAGCCTTCGCAGTGCGTAGACATAGGCCCTTGTGATTGGCTTATATTGAGATAAAACAATTCAAATTGAAAAAGTCTACGAATAAGGGAGTTAGACGGCAAAGTTCTCAAAATAAAAACAATAAAATAGAGATAATTCGTTCTTACAATCTAGACTGTTTTATTGTACTTAACGAATCCCTGTAATAGTCAAAGTTTTGCACTTAAACCTAGACTAGGATCTCATAATCTTAATATAATTGTAACGTCGATTTGTAAGTCAGTGAACCTAAAATATATAAGACTAGGTATTGAACGCGTCTTCGCCCGCATGGAAAGCTATTTCAGCTAAAAAGTCTCTAAAATACTTTATCGACTTATAGCGCCATCTATAAGATGAGAGCGGCATTTTTCAAATGCAGATTATAATGTTAGGAAAAGCGGTTTTGATGAAAATAAATATTGTTTTTCGCGTGTCCACGCACGGGGGACATTTGTTGACCAAGACACACGGTGTCTAGGTATACTTCATTGGTGTCACATCACATTGAGGCCTATGAGGGCATGTGAACATTTCCTGGCCTTCTCCCCTCCCTCCCAAAGTTTCTATTCCTTCCCCAGAAATCCATTCCCAACTTTCTTCCAGGGCCCTGCAGTCGCTAAGCCCGGGGATTCCAATACTCCCAATGTTGACTGCGGGGCCCGATGCAAACAAAGAAACCCTAATAAGGACGTAATGGGTCTCTGCTTCTTTTGTATTAAAGTACTACATTACTAAATTACTAGATAGCAAAACGGTTTCATTCACGTATGCTCAGGGGCCGTTCAAGTATTACGTAACGAAATTTTTTAAGGTTTTTGACCCCGCATGTAGCGCGCCGTAACGTTTTCCTGTACGTCCCCGCCCCTCCAAAAGTTATGTAACTAAAGTGACAATTTTTTTTGTAATATTCTCAATTATAATAATAATAATAATATCAGCCCTGTATTATATACTTGCCCATTGCTGAGCACGAGCCTCTATTACTGAGAGGGATTAGGCCTTAGTCCACCATGCTGTAGTGCGGATTGGTAGACTTCACACACCTTCGAAATTCCTATAGAGAACTCCTCAGATGTGTAGGTTTCCTCACGATGTTTTCCTTCACCGTTGAAGCGAACGATAAATTCACAAAGAATACACACATGATTTTAGAAAAGTCAGAGGTGTGTGCCCTTGGGATTTGAACTTGCGGACATTCGTCTCGACAGTCCATTTCACACCCAACTAGGCTATCGTCGCTTTATATTCTCAATTATTTTACGCTAAATACCGGAAAGTCACTTAAATACCTTTGTTATTGTTTTAATATAGAAAAACCAATGTTACATAACGCTTTGTACGAGATCCCTTCCCGCCTCTGTTACGCATCGTAACATTTTACAAGCACCCCCTCCCAAATTGCGTTACGAAATAATTGAACGGTCTCTTAGTCAGAATCGTCGAACTAGTTTCAACTTATAAAGTAGGTCATCTTTATAGGCGAGTGCTGAGAGGACGTCGCGTCGCATAGGCCTCTAGATCACTCAACAGCACTGTACTATGTTGCTACTATTTATCGAACAGAGTACAACTAAAAATCTGAATCGCGAATCAGTCATATTAAAGTATTTCGGTGCCCGCGTCACTGGATACAAACTATGATTTAAACTTCACAGATCACTCGTTCTGTACGAAAATAAAACAGTTTTACGAGCATGCAGTTTCTGGCTTTTTGATGTTTTTTCTTTGGTTAATGATTGGTTAACTTTGGAATGGTGTCTGGTTTGTGTTACGTTGATATTTGAGTTACATAGAATATTTGAACTCCTTTCGGTCAGATAAGTGAGTCATTGACTGTTAAGTGGTAAAATCAAATCAATATTGAGGCCGGCATAATTGTGTCAACTGGCGAGGGATAATCATCTTTTCTCAGTCGATACTCTATCGGTGGCATTCGTAATGTGTACGTAGTAGGAATACTGGCGCGCTGAGGTCCTAGGTTCGAATCCCGAGTCGGGCCAAATAAATGTGACTGGGATTTTTCGCCTTAAAAATTATTCAGGAAGTTGGCGGTGTGTTACCCCAGTACCTAGGAAAGCATGTAAAACATCGTGAGGAAATCTACATACCAGAGAAGTTCTCTATAGGGATTTTGATAGAGTGTGAAGTTTACCAATCCGCACTAGGCCAGCTTGTTGGACTAATATATAATCGCTCTGAGTAAAAGACGATGCCCGTGCCTAGCAGTGGGACAGTACATAATACAGGCCTGATATTATTATTATTATTATATATTTACTTTGAATCCCAAATACCGGTAGTTGGGGCCTTGAACCTCGCCATTGGAAGGATTTATTATTTTTATATGTATTTATATTTATAAGATTTATATATAAAAATCTTTTAAAATAAATTATATACTCAGGAAATTTATTGAAAATAATGTCAATTTAAAATCAGGGAACGTGCTGACGCAATCCTTGTGTCCATAAGTGGGCACGACGTGGGCATGAACGGAGCAGTAGTTCGTTTATTCAAAGCTGAACAATTGTTTATTGTACTGAAATGGTTTGCGGAATGTTTTCGATCATGCGTTGCTATCGAAGTTTTCTCGATTCATCGGAATTTAAACGACCCATTGTTGTTTTCGTTCGATAAAAGCTTCTTTATTTATTGTGTTAAGATATAAATAAATTTAGAAATCTTACATTATAAATATGAAGATTCGGATAATGTTTGAATGTTAGCAGTAAACGCGGTATCAGATTAACAGATGTGGATGAAATCGATGTTCGGGTTTGAAGGACATTGTAGCCAGTGTGACTACTGCACATAATAATACTTAAAATCTCGTGTCTCAGGATGGCGAGTGCAGTGGAATACCAAACAATACTTTATTATTCAAGGTGTTAGATGGTGTTTCTACTGTTTTCTGAGCGATCTTATCGCTTACCATCAGGCGAACGGCAAGCTCGTCTCGTCATTCAAAGCAAAAAATACATGATTTCTTGTGTTTAGGCGAATGTCAGACATTAAAATTAAACTTTTTTTCGGATGTTATCGCAGTTTTCATATTTTACTTTTTTTCCCGACGTTTCGAAGACTTTGCAGCCTTCATGGTCACGGGGGGCGGGGGCTGAGGTGTTGGTCATCCGTAAAGTCAAAGTTACAATATCTACCTACATTTTACAATTATGCATTTTTTAAATTTTAGCTGTTGGTGGTCCGACCTACGCAGAATGAGCTTGCCTGCTTTCGTCTTGCCAATATTGAGCTCGGACACCGTATCTATATAATAAAAACGTCTAAGTTCGTCCGTGTAACTATAGGTACGCAGCGAGTTGCAATGTGCGGTTTGTATAGCATAAATCGTACAGACAAAAAGAACAAAAGCTAAACAAAATATAAACAATTTCATAATTAAATTTGTAAACTATAATATACTATAAACAGCGTCGAAGCGATATGAACGGTACACTTTTATAAGAGTTATTTATACCATTCGTTCTAATTTATTTCATTTCGTGCCGTTTCGTAAGATATTTCGGCGTCAGACTAAGGGCCTTTAATAAACATTTTGATCAATTCTTAAGTAAATCAGTATTTAATTTGACTCATAAATTTTAAACAGAGCTCTGTTAATTTATAGTTAAAATATATATAAACGTAATGATATACTTCTCTATTGACTCAAAAATTACACACTCATGCTCTTTATCCCCGAAGGTGTAGGAAGAGGTCCCTATCAAGGGACGTATACACATGGCGGAAAGTGGGTGCACCAATTGCACCTAACCTAGCGTGTGTTTGTGGTAACCTAGCTCTTATCACTAATCGCGAAGGCTGACATTTTCAGATAAGGAATCTGACACAACATATATGTACTATTATTCATAAATGCGGTTTACAAATCGATCCAATGATAATTAGATTTTACATAAGTTATGAAAGGGAGAACTTCTCAGATGTGCAGTTTCCTCACGATGTTTTCCTTCACCGTTAAAGCGAACGATAAATTCACAAAGAGAAGTTCTCTATAGGAATTTCGAAGGTGTGTGAAGTCTACCAATCCGCACTAGGCCAGCGTGGTGGACTAAGGCCTAATCCCTCTCAGTAGTAGAGGAGGCCCGTGCTCAGCAGTGGGCAAGTATATAATACAGGGCTGATATTATTATTATTATTATTATTATGAAAGGGAAGCTGGCAGGAATCGTCTATATGAACCCTGCATCACTGCTTGCCACCTATATACACGTATGGCCCTCGTATATTGAATATATGTGCGCCTTGCGTTGTCTAATGGTCGACGATAATCGATGCATTGTAGACAAATTTTTGGAGTACTTCAATGGCAACTTATAAAATAGATTTTTCTTTGTAAAAGTTTAAAAAAGTCAAAATAAATGTGAAAAACGAATAGGTATAATGTATATTTTCAACCATAATTCTACGTCATGAATTCAAAAAACCCTAACGTTAATTCAATAGCGCGAAAGATAGAGAAAACCACATCCAGTAAGCTGACCTCTTTGAATAAACCAACTCCATAATATTTCCATTTCAGCCGCGGTTCTAGTTACACTGGATAGAATAAGTCGAATATAGGCCGCACTTGACAAATTACATTTTGCAGATGACAAAATAATCGCTTGGTGTCTTTTATGAATCAGTGGAGGTGAATTCAGGGGATTCGGGGCTTTAAATATGTATCGGTATGGTGTGAGATGTTTTTAAATCAGGTCATGACCTCTGGGGATTTTATTTACGAGACTTTCCCGCCCTCACACCCACCACTACAACTCTTGTAACCCAGGATTACCAGTGGCACGCATTTTATGATACCGCACAGTGAAGCCCGGCGAGTCTCAGGGAAAACTAATATGTCATTAACCCGCAACGAAATTAATCAAATAGAAAGATAGGGAGGAGTTGGATATATTTTGTCCACTTCCTTCCATAGCAATGCGGGTGACAAAATCATGATCTAAAATGGCGTTTTAACCTCAAGGATAGGGACGTTTACAACTAGATAAGCTAGTTAGATTTGATTACAATGGGCACGGGCTTCCTCTACTACTGAGAGGGTTACTCAATATCCCTACAATGGGGAGTTTTTTTTAATCTAAGGTATGGAATGGGTGTACCATAGACTGATGTTCAGTGCTTTAATGTTACGGCTCGTAGAGCATATTTATAACCCAGATTCTGGTTGGATCTAGAAATTTGGTATTAATTTAGGTCATTTGAGCAAATTTAGTAGTCAATTGCATAGCTATCTTTGAATATAATAATAACTATTTGCAGTACCTATATCGTATTTTGTACAAAAGGAGATAGTTTCTGTGTGGTTTCTAATTTATACTTATATGTTATTGTATAAAGTTGAAGAGTTTAAAGCTAGTCTCAGGAACTACTGATTCACATTGAAAAAATATTTTTGTGTTGGATAGCCCTTTTATCGAGGAAAGGAGTAAAATAAATTGTAAAAATAAAAAATAAAGTTATATAACGTCACGCTATGACCATTACGAGCGGAGTATTAATGAAAATTCATCATAACATATTGAATATATTTGAAAATGACTATACAACTTCTAAAAACATATCCATTTGGGATATTACTAACAATATTATTCTGTGAAAACGGTGTTTTAATAAAAAGCAGAACACGCCCGAGGCTTAATGATGGCGTACAAAAACCTTTCCAACACTGTAATGTGTTATTTCAAATTACCCTCAAACCCCAAATCGATAGCACAATTTTCAAACATGTAGCAACAATAATTTATTATACCACATTTTAAACCGATATTTTCTTTTGTTGCTCTTCCTGGCATGGTATAAAACAAAGTAAATAAGGTTTTGAAATTAAACTATTTTTCGGATTTTATCGCGGTTTTAATTATTTTAGTTTTCCCCCGACGTTTTGAAGACTTTGGAGCCTTCATGGTCATGGGGTGGACTGCCATGAAGGCTGCAAAATTTTAGTAAATAAATAAACTTATAAAAACAATGCAGTCAATATTAAAGAAACTAAACCAATTTTATCGACTTACCGAAACTGGGTTAATATGACTGGAAAGGAAACTGATACAAGTTAAATTCGAACATACAGACAGGTTAAATTTAACTGCAACACGCGATGAGAGTTGTTGGCACCTAAACCGCGGTAAATAGGTATTCTTGATGAAATTTTAAATTAACTCTGCGATAGGTTCGTGAAAGGCAAATGTATAGACATTTTTATATCGAATGTCGTGGAATGAATTGAAGATTGCGAAAAAATATTTGCTATTCGCGGAGTATTTTTCAAGATGGAAAATATGATATTTGAGTATTTTTTCTGTGCGAACAAATTAGTTTTCCCTGAGACTCGCCGAGCTTCACTGCTCGTTGTCACGCGTGCCACTGCTGATACTGGCTTACAGGAGTTGTAGTGGTAGGTGTGAGGGTGATAAAGTCTCTGTGTGAAGACTTCTTTTTTATTCCTTTGAATGACGACACGAGCTTGCCATTTTCCTGATAGTAAGCGATACGACCGCCCATTAACAGTACCAACACCGTCCAACACCCTGAATTACAAAATATTGTTTGGTATTCCACTGCGCTCGCCATCCTGAGACATGAGATGTTGAATCTTATTATGTCCAGTTACACTGGCTACAATATCCTTCAAACCGGAACACAACAGTGACTACACGCGGCTGCTGGGCAGCAGAAATAGTCATTACGGTGGTACCTACCCAGGCAGACTCTCACATATGAGAGACCTACCACCAGTACACAATACACAGTGACTGGTTTGTTAAGGCGAGATCTAGGGACCTAAGTTTCGCTCTGAAATACGACATCAGTCGAGAAGCTGTCAAATTAAAGTCACTTCATAATACCAACAACATCTCAAATGATATCTCAAGTCACAGACTCACAGGATATGGCGAATTTAGGCGAAGTCTAGCAAAATTTTACTGGTAGTAGGTCTCTCGTATGTGAGAATCCGCCTGGGTAGGTACCACCGGAATGTCTATTTCTGCCGCCAAGCAACAGTGTGTACTCACTGTTGCGTTATTTTTGAAGGACACTGTAGCCAGTGTCACTACTGGACATAATAAGATTTAACATCTCATGTCTCAGGACGGCGAGCGCAGTGGAATACCCAACATTTTTTTGTAATTCAAGGTGTTGGATGGTGTTTCTACTGTTTATGGGCAATCGTATCGCTTACTATCAGGCGAACGACAAACTCGTCTTGTCATTAAAAGCAATAAAAGAACAGTATTTAAAGTCGTCGCTATTTTATAAACAGATATCAATAACATCTCAAGTGATAGCAAAAATTACTATAAGAATAAAATCATTCAGTAAATTCGGAATAGTTTTTAATAAAATAAATAAAATAGTTAGTATAGTTTTGCAAAAAAACCAAGTCGATTAATTCGTCGATTTAAATAAATATATTATGTCCACCACGTTGCCTGAAAGAAAAAATTTAGAGATTGATGTTTTATCGAAACACTTCTTTATCAGGTTATTACGTAAATTGGACTTTAGCTCTAAGAAAACAAGGTTATTTCTTCAAGAAATGGTAAATTCAACACAGACGAAATAGTCGCTAATAGTTTCAATTTCCATTTTGATGGAGTCTTGAGCATAAAAGAATTGCGAATGGCAAAAGAATATTTAATATGTAACGCTCGCTTTCAGTGAACACGAAAAAACCTTTTGAAGTTATCTGGGTGCGTTCAGATGTAACGTGACGACGGCGACACGATATATCGTTTTGTCTTGTGGAGGCTAATGAATTTAAAGGAGAGGAACACTTAGATACTTGTTATAAATATATTTTTAGACTCAAACAAGAGAAACTAGACAATATAATGTGTTTAAAATATTTATCGATAGAAAATATTTCATTAATATACCTCATTCAAAAAATATTACCTTTGTCCTAATCTACATCTATCCTACGCTGCCTTTAGATAAAATACGATCTATATCGTTACGATTACGATCGTTTTCGTTGTTATTAGTGAAAGAATTTGAAAAAATTGAATACAGTTTCACAGATTAACATATACAAACTCATAACTATATTAAAGTCTTATGTATATTCTAAAATAGCGTCTTCTTTCCATTTCTACCTTCTTCTATAGATAGTTAGATGCTATTGGTCAGATAGCAAAACATATCCAGAGCCTGTATCGCTATTCTAGGTTCAATTTAAACGTTCAATTTGTAGAAAAATATATATCTAAAAATTCTTGTTAGTATAAACATAGCAAATAAAAACCTATTTTTAAAATATACCGATATTTTTATATTTTATTGACGCTGTTTTTCAATTTTTCATTCCATTTTACATATAAAATATTTTAAACCAGTTTTAGCATCTATGAAATAAAATAAAAAGATTAAAAATCAAACAACCGATAATAAAACTTCAATCCAATTTAAACCCAACGCCGTAAAGCGTTTCATTGAAATTCCAATATTGCAAACAAACCACAAATATAAATGCGTTAAACATCACACCGCGCACGGATTCAGAATACTAATGGCCTATCCCGAGGGAATCGTCAAACGATTGAGGAATTTCAGGGAACATCTGCGTGCCTTACCTGCCTTATCGTCTTCAGAAGATTGCGTCAGGATTTTTAACACAAGCCGATAAATCTGCAAGTTGTTCACTTCATCATAATCATCAGCCACAGGATATCCAGCTGAACATAGCGTTACTATATGAATCAAAGGTCACCTAATGCTGAGTAATTTCAGAAGGATATATTATATAATAATAATAATAATATCAGCCCTGTATTATATATACTGTCCCACTGCTGGGCAAGCGCCTCCTCTACTACTAAGAGGGATTAGACCTTAGTCCACCACGCCGGCCTAGTGCGGTTTGGTAGACTTCACACTCCTTCGAAATTCCTACAGAGAACTTCTCAGATGTGCAGGTTTCTTCACGATGTTTTCCTTCACCGTTAAAGCGAACGATAATTCACAAAGAATACACACATGATTTTAGTAAAATCAGAGGTGTGTGCCCTTGGGATTCGAACCTGCGGACATTCGTCTTGGCAGTTCGTATATATATAAATAAATATAAATTTAGCAAGGACTGGCGGTAGGATATGTTTTATATCCCCGCGCGGATAGCCACAACCGTATACAGAGTATGAAAGACCACCACGTTAGTGGCCTAGTGGTCCACGTATGTGTGTCTTATTTCGGGATCAGTCTGTATATCCGGTTCCAACAGGCCGGCATAATTGTGTCGACTGCCGCAGGGTAATCATCTCTCGTCAGTCGACATTCTATTATACCCCACACTACTTACCATCACATGTAATGAGGTCAGTTAGCCGTGCCCTTAAAAAAACAAAACTGTAACAAGCAATTCTTTCTTATACATAAACAAATTAAAAAGGGTTTAATCTATTTTAAATAAAATGTTTTTGTTTCTGACCGAAGTTCTAATCGTTTTTAGATTGCGTGTTGGCATAAAAATTAGTTTTATAACACTATTTTTCCGTGAAGAGGCGCGGAATCATGATAATCGTGTTTCAACAATTTAATTAGCTTAACTTTTCACGTTCGGTTTGAACGAACCTGCGTCAATGATATTCTGTAGAAACGTGTTACAAATTTATAGACATCCAAGGTCGATGATATTTTTCGTACTTATGAATTATTTATAATGTCATTGGCGATTTGAATACGATTTGTATCGTAATGAAATCGGAAACGAGGATACGATTTTAAACACTGATAAAGCTCACAAATAAATGCAGTATTAATACAGTCTGTATTTTGTATGGGTTTTTCTGCTCAGTATCAGCCTGGAGTCTGGAATTTGTGCCCGGTATGGCGATAGGCTCGACCCCTACCACATCATGGGACGGAACACACTTGGCGAAAATTGGGTGCTCTGGTTGCGCCTCTGCATACCCCTTCGGGAATAAATGCGTGATGTGTGTTTTTTTGTTTTTGTATGTTGTTTTTAAAACCACTGAAATAATTAAAATAAAATTTGGTACAGAGTAACTTAACTGCAAAAAAAGATGAAAGCATTTTATTTTTTTTACAAACAGCATTTCACACAGGCAATGCTGCGAGCAATAGTATCAAAATTATATAAATTTTCAGTAATTCTCTAAAAAAAAAAAAAATTAGCGCCGTTGTGATCACAGCCCGACCAAAAAAGCTTCCCGTATCCTATTTAAACACGAGAGTTTGCTAGTAATCAACGTCAAGTTGTCTTGTCAAAGTTTATAGGGGTGTTTGCGATGGACAAATTGCACCTATTTAGAAAAAGGTGCCAATTTAAACAAATACTTTTTTAAAGACCAAAAAAAAATAAGCTAGATTGTTTTTTTTTTTTTTTTTATTTTGTTAATTTAGTTATATATTTTTATATTATTGACAAGTATATTACATAATGATTTTTTTATTTAGTCTATTGCATTTTTTGCCCAATTTTGTTTTCGTAAAAATTATTGTATTTTTTTGCAATTTTTTTTTTCCAATTTAGTTTTTTTTTTAATTTTTTTTTTTTTTGTAGGCATTTCAGACCCCATTTGACATCTTGAAGATATCTTCTTTCTCACCTAATATTATATTCGTTAGATTTTTTTGTAAATATATTTCTGAAGGTCGCCTTGACCCCAAATTTTGATCGACTCCTGTTTATCATGTCCCTCTAATACAAAACAACAAATGGTATCTTATTTATATGAAAATTCTGTAAACACGCCGCGATAAATCTCGGCCGGAGAATTTCATTTTAGTAAGTACGCAACGATGAGCTTCGAGGAATACTAATCACTAGAGATGAGACATTCATCGGTATCAAGATGTATCGATAGTTTTTTTTAATAATTCAAAGGCTTCACCTATATTGACTGTGTGAGGAAATAATATTTTTAGTAATAAGTATTGCTCACCGCTCGACCGGCCTGAAAAGATTTTCCCGCTACAAAACTCTCTATATCACTGTAGCGAATCATGTTGTCTTATGTACTATACCAGCGCCATCTACGCAAAAAATAATCAAAAAATCAAATATTTCCCTCGGGAGGAATTTAGTCCATTAACAGACATAGTCTATCCATTTGCTAAAACATAATCATAATCATCATAATCTAAATCCGTTCAGTAGTATCTGCACTAATAAACATAAAAACATTTTCACATGCATTCGTATTTATCAGTTATATTGTATGGCAATGTTTGAAGAAGTGACGCTACTATTTACAAGTAGCCATCCGCTTACAATATATAATGGTGCCTTAGAGGCAAAATTTAACGATCTGCTCTGATACAAGTAATACTCATTGCTGTACACGGGCCTCGTCTACGATTGAGAGGGATTGGGATTTAGTTCACCACGGCTCGCCCTCTATTATGAAGTGAAATACACAGGGCGCAAAGTGAGTGCTCCAACTCCACCTCTGACTACCCCTTCGGGAATAAAAGACGTGAGTGTGTCTGTCTGTGAAAAATGATTAAAAAGTTCTCAAAAACACTTTTTATTCCAAGACGCAAATAGTCTTAATGACTTCGAAACAACGCTTTAAATAAATGTTGAAAGTTTTAACATTTGATTTTACGACGGTTGTTTATCAAACGTAAGGCGCCGTGCAAACGCCTCAATCATCCAAATAACTCAAATAAATAATGTTTTCTTCCCAAAAATTTCTTCTCTAGGGAGTTGAACCAACTCCAAGCTAAGCTATCACATCTTCAATTTAAGTTTGAATGGTAGTTTTTTAACTTCTTATCGCATTTGTTTTTAGGTTGGTCGTAAACTCGCCCTACATACGCACAAACGACTCACTCCTAAGTTTTATTGGTCCTAATAAAGAACTTTTATAGTGGTCCAACAAACAGACGTATGGAGACGGTAAATTCTTGGTATATCTTGCCTTTTCATTGAATCTTATGAGTTTTTACTAGAAATGTATTAAAATACTTACTTATCTATTAGATTTGATATGTTTTACGGCACGTTATTTGAATTTTATTTTAAGGAATTAAATTGTGCAGCGTGTCTTGATTCTGGGCACATTCTAACCGAATTTCGGCCACGGCTGCCAATCTCAACGAAGATTAGCCAATTACGCAAGAGATATTACAGTGCACAAGTGTGTGCGCAATATACAGGTGCACTCTCTGTTCCTTCACTCACATAGTCCGGTGAGACGGCAATCCGACATGACTGGAGAGAGATCAGGCGCAGGACCAACTATACGTGCTTTTCGAGGCACGGGGGTATCAAACCGCCAATTCTCTGACTCTAAG
The DNA here is from genome assembly GCF_014839805.1 of Manduca sexta. Classification (NCBI taxonomy): domain Eukaryota; kingdom Metazoa; phylum Arthropoda; class Insecta; order Lepidoptera; family Sphingidae; genus Manduca; species Manduca sexta. The sequence goes on along the minus strand of NC_051116.1, from coordinate 1,850,297 downwards.
CTGCGACTGAGTTATTTTTAAGATGGAAAAACCCAATCAGCCTATATTTAAAAGAAACCAAAATAAATCCTTACATTTAACTATACTTCGTTTATCATTTAAGTCATATTTTTTTTTTTTTACTATGTAAACTGAATATATTTATTTGCAAGCTTTCAACTTAATTGACACAAGCTGTCACCCAAAATACATATTTCGATTCCACAATAATTTACTTGTACTAATTTATCAACTCGATAAAAACATCACTCAATCGACATGCCTCCATCCCTAATGTTCTCAATACAATGTGCGAATACTCCACCGGATCTGCGACTTATCGATGAGAACAGCCCTAGTAGAGATTAGTGGTATTCGCCTTTATTAAGATGTGAGTCTGAGCTTTATTACTAAACATGTAAGGGGATGCGGTATGCTAATCATTCGAGGAAAATCAAGGGCATTTTCTGTTCTATTTGGAAGCTTTATTTCTTTAGTGGTACTATATGCCTTGTATGCGAGGAGTGGATAGGTTTTTAAACGCACCAGACAAAGTGACGCTACTGATGGTAAGTGGAATGGGGTCCAATAAAGTCGGCACAATAATGCCGGTCTGTTGGAAGCAGATATACACAGACTGATCCCGGAAAGCGACACTTACATGGGTCACTATGGCGGGTTTTAACACCTTATATACTGTGGTCGCTATCCGGATGGATATAAAATACATCCTACCATCAGCACCAGGTACCACTACACTGTCATTTTCTGCCGCTAAGCAGCAGTGTCTATGAACTGTTCTATTCCGACTTGAAGGACGTTGTATCCAGCGTAATAACTGGGCATTGAAACTTAACATCTCATATCTCAGGGTGACGAGCTTACGAGTGCCAGTTTGTAATACAGTTTTGTATGGTGTTGCTACTGTTTATGGGCGATCGTATCGCTTACCATCAGGTGATCGGTAGTAACTAACTTTTTTTGGACTTTTTTGTCAAAGGATTCAAGTGGGAGAAACTACGTACAAAAACTTCTAAGATTGATGAATTTGGAGATAAACAGTGACTTGAGATTTTAGCTTTTATAATATCCACTTTGGGTAGATTAAAGAAGTATGAAACAGCATTTTTGAACAACATTAAATATTTATAAAAAAAGTAAAATGCCTTTATGGATTCTTAATAGTTTCATTAAAAGATCTGTTTCTTAAAATTTTATCGATTCTTGTTAGCAGTTGCTAGTGGCTTATTTATGATAGGAATTTAGGACATGAATCGAAATAAAATTTAAGTCCACACAATAATGCCGGCCTGTTAGAACCGGATATATACAGTTCAATTATTGTTTACAATATTGCGTACATTAACGAATCTGACAGAACTGGGGTTGCTAATTAATCTGATCCATTTGCACTTTAGGAAAGCCACAATATTAATGCGAACACAAAAAACCTTTCAGTGGTTTTCGTGTAAGTTTCCGCAATGACGAATCGCCCACGTTATTCAATAAAGAACCACGCATAAATAATATGTTTGTACCTAATGTGTTGGTGAGGTATCATGCCATTTTTAGGCAACTTGTGGGTGGTAGGTAGGCGGATAAATGAAATATTCTTGATGTATTAGTTGTTTCGACATTTTAACACTAGGGGGTATTTATAGATGCAAATTAATTTTCTTCTGAAGTACATAAAACTAAGACGCTGTCCAATTAAATTCACCAACTTAAGACCATCGAGTTTCATAAACAGATTTCAACGTCTCAAATGATATCTTAAGTCGCAAAAGCTATATCAACTGAGACGCTATCAAATTAAAGTTAACAACTTAAGATCGAGTTTCATAAACCTATCTCAACAACATTTCAAATAATATCTCAAGTTACGGTATATGACAGCTTTAGAAACTTGAGATTTGTTTATTAAATAACGCCTACTCAGCTAAGATCAAGCTCTTAAATATCAACTTAAGACATTACATGTTTACTTGAGATCTTACTCAAAGTTGAGATTGATTAATATAGCCTTAAGTAAATTTTTGAATCACTGGCAGTTAACTTCATACTGGAAATATACTTTAACATGATGAAAAACTTTCACGCATATTTTTTTTTATGGGGAAGGCTAAGCCTCATTTTGGTCATCGGTGATGGGTCTAATAGAATGTCGACTGACGAGAGATGATTACACCTCAGCAGTCGACACAATTATGCCGGCTGATACACAGGCTGATCTTGGAACGCGATATACTTACATAGGCTACTGTTGGGTTTACACAGGTTCTATCCCCGAAAGTCCGCCATACTAGGCTCCTACATACATTCAAATACCGAGACCATTTGATACTATGACTGACATTATATGACATTACTCACCATTCCCTTACTGACACGCCACTGACACGAAACTCAGATAAACACGAAATAAACTATCACATTTTTCACAAAATTATATGAAACTAGAATTAATGCTGGAATTAGAATCTTTAGGCAACCCTAGCTATTAAATATTCACGTTACCCGCTGTGAATTTCGCTCCAAATGTATTTCGATATTTAGGAATTTTAGGTCAAGTTAGAATGCAGCTGTACTTGTGAAAAATTTGAAATGGCATTCCTCTTGTTTTAGGTTAGGGATATGTATGCAGCACGGTTGCATGCTAAAAACTATATAAACTAATCTTAGACTAAACAAATATACAAACATATAACTAATACCATTGTCCGCGTATTAACATATAGGTAGAATTATAAATAAATATAAGACATATTGACTATACTTATAGAATGATACTTATAAACTCAGGATTATTTGATAATTTAGAGAGCTTGAGATTTGTCATTTTTTAATTTTATATTTGAGAGGGAGAACATGTCAATATTTTGGAAGTGTGCGTTGTTTTAGGTTAGTAGGATACTGCATACCGTGATATCATTATCTTTTTAATGCATACGTCCAAGCCCTTTATCCTTGTAGGGATACGCAATAATCACTTCCGCTTTTCGCCATGCGTATTCCATCCCATTTGATTAGTTCTCTGTCGACCCTACTCAGATGTAAATTTATAAATATATATTTTTATTTCTTTGAACGACGAGGCGAGCTTGCCGTTCAGATGATGGTAAGCGATATGACCGTCCATAAACTGTAGTAACACCATCCAATTTGAATTACAAAGTATTGTTTGGTATTCCACTGCGCCCGCCATCTTAAGACATGAAATTTTAAGTCTTATTAAGTTCAGTAGTCACACTGGCTACAATGTTCTTCAATACGGAACATAACAGTGACTATTCCTGCTTGGCGGCAGTAATAGACATTTCGGTGATACCTACCTAGGAGGACTCTCACATATAAAAGACCTACCACCAGTGATTCTTATACAAATATTTAATCACGCACGTTAGTTTCCAAATTATTGTATTTTAATGTTTTCAAAACAATACAATTTCTGTATCGTGAAATAATTCCAACAATTCAATGTTTATTTAATAACCAGCTATTGCCATTCGGTCTCTTGTCCACATACCAAATAATTGTTAAAATAGACGCGCCGATGTTATATTTGGGTGATGGCTTGCCAATACCTTCTAATGTTAGAATAAACCGAATTTTACCACAAACACGTAATGTTTTTTCCCCTTATTCATAGGCGTTATTTATTTAAGGATGGAGCATTGCTGTGATAACAAGTCGGTTTATCTGACAGCTTGCTGTTTGTTCAACTTTGTTTATCTGACAGCCAACTAGATTTAGTTGTATCTCGATATTAGCCAATCACAACGGCCCTATGTCTACGCACTGCGAAGGCTGCCATGCCGTCAGCACTGAGAAACAGACTTGTTATCACAGTAATGCTCCGTCCTTAGATAAAAAAAGTCTATGAATAAGGGGGTTAGTCTATAATTGTAAATGTCGAAGTGATACTTGGATAGATCTTGCGAAATTTTTACTATCATAAAACTACTTTTGAATAAGTATGGAGTATAGAACAATAGAGTAAACATAAACTATAGACATGGCGTGGAGGTAATAAAACAGAAAACATCATGCCACAAACATTATATTACGTTTAATCTTCTCTCAACAGAAAAAAAACGAAATTTTAAATACTAAGTCTTGACAGTTGTGCAGATTACAGGCCAAGAACTAAAGTTAAGTTAGTTTAGCTCACATGGGTATACAATCTTTTACGTGCCATTTTATGATAATTATCCAATAGGTATACATATTGCATACATACCTATGTGTCGATTCGACCGTATTTAACTAAAAAACGCTCGTAACAAAACGTCACGTTTTAACACTCAATGGACTCGCACCTTACTTCAATTTTCACATAAATTCGTGCGAATTCCACAGGGTTTTAAACATTAATATTTTAATGAACGCCGATTTTATTGCCATTTGTGGTAGCCTCATCAGACGTGTGGTCATCGTAATTTATTGATTGCGTTTTGAATAAACGAGTTATTTTTATTCGACGCGATTACTATACTAAGGCTAGTACTTTTGGGGGATAGACAGTAGCAATACCATTTTGTATTACAAAGAATTTTCCATTGCGTTTGTTAAACCTTGATAGAACGCGAAAGTCTTATTTATTAAGTATTTACATATTTAGTCCGAGTGAAGTAGTTTCCATAGCAAAATACCCTAAAACAGAACAACGCTAATGCAATCAATTTAGAAAATAAGATTAAACAAATCTGTTTTCTGGGATAAAAACAAGTCTATGTGTTAATCTAGGATATGGTCTATCCGTGTATCAAATTTCATCCAAACCTGTTCAGTAGTTTTTGTGTTTACTTCTTACAAACATACTAACTTCATCTAAAAAATTTCACAAACTTTCATATTTGTAATATCAGTTAGATTAGATTGGAGAAGATTACATAATACAAGCCCTAGATTACTGAGAGCCAACTGCTAAGCAAAGGAATTCCTCAACTACTGAGTTTATGGCTTAGTCCACCACGCTGGCCTAGTGCGGATTGGTAGACTTCACCTACTCGAAATTCTTTTTAAAAAAATCTCTGGGAATTTTCTAGTATGTAGGTTTCCTCACGATAGTTTCCTTCACTGTTAAAGCGAACGATAATTAAAAAATAACACATATATTAAAACACAGACGTACGAAAAAGTTTGGGAAAGTTACTTCAGTGAAACTTAGTTAATACGGCAATTATAGTGTTAATAAAGGAGCTCATTAATTACCAATCTCCAAAATATTTCCAGGGTCTTAAAGCGACCCGAGGGTCCGAGAACTTACCAAGAGGACTTATCGGAAAGTTTCTCTGTGAAGTACAATTGATTTCATGAGACAAGCACCCTTTAAAGTTACGAACTATAGAATTGATGAAGGGACGGTACTAGGAAAATGACTTGCGATTTCTAGCTATGTCATGTTCGCGTATTCGTCTGTGTAAAACCTTTTCTGGTTTAAAAGTCCCAAAGTCATTTCGGGAATAATATAGTATAGTACAAAACGTAGTGTATTTGTGTGCCTAATCCATCTAAATCAGTTCAGCGGTTTCATTGTTTACCTAACACAAACATCCATACATAATGATTTCTTATGTTTACGCGAATGAGACAACAAAATAAGACTATTTTGTGAATTGTATCGCGGTTTTTTATATTATGACTTTCTCCCAACGTTTGGAAGACTTTGCAGTATTCATGGTCACGAGGTGGGCTGAGGTGTTTGGTCGTCCGAAAAGTCAAAGTTACAATATCTGCTTATATTTTACAGTTAAAATTTATTTATTTGTGTTAAGTAAAATTTTCGAAACAATCATGATAAATTAAAAAAATATTGTTGCTGTTGGTGGTCCCATCTACGCATCATGAGCTCACAATGTCTTGAAGTCTGGCAGTCGGCCGTTTGGGTCCATTTTTGGGTTCAAACATCCATACATCCCACAAGTGAAGTCCGTCAGGCTGACCAGCCGGTCTTTTGGGTTCCTTTTGTAGCTTCAAATATTCATATACCCAAAAATTAAGTGAGGCTGATATAGTGAGGGTTAGCAGAAATTTAAGAACCCGAAAATTAAACTGGCTAGCAGTAGTTTGCCATAGACGGGCCCTATATCTATATTTGTTGGGGGCTCTTTAGGGCAGTGCGAACTTTTGGGCGCCTGCTTAGTTTAAAGGTATGAGCTAAGAAGGCTCCCAAACCTCAGCGGCCCCGAATCACTGATATGGCGGTAGCTACGCGTCGTTGGTTAGTATATCGTATATATAGTAATTTAGAATGTCCATAGTTATATAAGTAATTTTAATAGTTGTTTAGAAATAATAATAATTTTTATTATGCTTTGTTTTGACGTATCATAAGTGCAACTTTGTTCACCTACGTGATAAATAAATAAAGTATTTTATTTTTATTTTTTTTTATCCTTCAAACCTAAATTATTGATTCGATTATTGGTCTGTTTCATATTTGATATAGTTATATACTTTTATTATTAACTTAATTAGTGTAATTGGTTTACCGTTCTAATTGAAATAAATAAATACAATAACGTTAACGCAATATTTCCACCCTCCAAATTTCAATTAGCAACCAGTGACGTATAACCATGGCACGATTGTTGGTTCGATTAGGCACGAGGCTTCAAATGGAACTAAACTGAAATTATAAAGGCGACAGCACACGTGAGTGTTGAATAATAATTTTAGTAAGTCACACATATTATCATGCCTTGTCAGGGGTAGAGGTATCATATTTAGTCATCTTTGACCCCATGGAATGAGGAAAGTATATTACCATCAATATATCTTATGTCAGGACGAAATATTATGGCAATTTATATATATAAAAATGAATCCCTATTTCCCTTGGTCACGCCATCACGCGTGAACGGCTGGACCGATATCACTATTTTTTTTGTTGTGTTTGTTATTGTCAGGAGAAGGTTCTTATAACAGAAAAATGCGCGGAAAATTAGAAAATTTAAGAAAGCTTTACGAAAATATTAATTTTATGTAACTGTCAGTTGTTTGAAATAACTGTCAGCGATTGACAGAAGCGCGCTGCGAATAAATAGTTAAGACGGAACAACGTCTGTCAGGTCAACTAGTTGTTGCTATAAAAACATTAAACGTTTGACAAACCGAGGCGGTTGGTTATTGATATTCGTACTGATCGGCTGGTTAGTGATATCTTTGTGAAAGTTCCATTTACAACTAGGCTATCGCCATTTTTTTTTCACACACACCGTACACAGACTATGTTCTTAATACTGCACTTTTTTGTTGCAGCGCAAAGTTGCAATTACATTACCTAATGATTTGTTATGTTTACGCGAATGTTAAACATTGAAATTCAACTATTTTTCAGATTGTATCGCGATTTTAATTATTTCAGTTTTCTCCCGACGTTTCGAAGACTTTGCAGCCTTCATAATCATCGGGGGGACTGAGGTGTTGTTCACCAACAGCTAAAAAAAAACAATTAAAGAGTTGTATAATTGTAAAATGTAGTTAGATATTGTAACTTTGACTTTGCGGATGAACATCACTTCAGTCCCCCCCGTGACCATGAAGGCTGCAAAGTCTTCGAAACGTCGGGAGAAAACTAAAATAAATAAAACCGCGATAAAATCCGAAAAACAGTTTAATTCCAATTACATTACTTATGTTGCTAAATGGACACCACATAATCACGTACACTTTCAAAACAATCATGCCTATCCGGATTTTAGATAAATGGATTAGGATTAAAAGAAAATGTGGTTGCTGAGCTTCCTTTGCTTCTTTGTTAAAAAAAAAACATATTTCCAGCTTGCGTGTGCAGTCACTCTTACTGCCCGCATGGTCCCATATCCGGCATGCGTCTATAAAATCGATTGGCAGTTTAACTGAAACGATGACTGCTGCTCTGTTGACCGCGACATATTTCCGCCGTTGAGAACACTTTAACTTTTATATTGACACACTGTAGATATCTCTCTCTCTAGTCGGTCCCTCATATCTGAGGATCGTGGTCAGCATCAGGGATGCATCTGGAGCGGATGATCTGCCTCCAACTTCTGTCCAGCGCGTCTCTTAGTTGTGTAGAATTTAGAGAACGATGTGTCTTTTACTTGGTCGGTCCATCTCGTTGTACTGTAGATATATAGGTATACATAGCATGCCTTTTTCCCGAAGGTGTAGGCAGAGGTTCACCTAGTCCATTTGGCGTGAGTAGTCCGTCCCTTGATGTGGTAGAGGGCTAGTCTATCAGACATAAATTCCCAGGTTGATACTGAGCAGAAAAATCCCATATAACTTTGTACGTTTTTCTATACAGACAAGGCAGTGCCCCAACTGCACCTTAGGGTAAGTGAACTGGAGTCCAATAGAATGTCTAATGAGAGATGATTACCCCTCGACGGTTGACACAATTATGCCGGCCTGTTGGAACCCGATATAACTACATAAGCTGATACGAACGCGACACACGTGGGCCACTATGGCGGGTTTTAACAACATGTGTATGGTGGTCGATATCCGGACGGATATTAAATATATCATACCACCAATAAAAGTAGTTCTTTCGTATGTCAAGACTTCCAGAGGTCCAATCATACTCCCTTCTTTAAAATAGTGATAATAGTATTTATATCACAGGACTACGAACCAACAACCAACTTTAAAAAAATGTAATCATGCTCATAATTATTCACAAACATGCCAACCGCTATACCAAGACAATTTATTTTTTTCAATGGCAAAGGTCGAAGAACATTATTCTCTAAAAATTACATTTTGTTTCAAACGAATCCCTGTATAATTGAATGTCTAGATAAAATATTTCTAGACTTATTTAACCTTTCTACAAAGTGAATTAATCTAGAAACGTAAACAAATTTAAAAAATTGCATATAATTAGACCTGTGATCTAGACTTCAAAGCCGTGGACAGTAATTAGATTTTAATTACAAAACTAGTTACGTATGAAGAGAAAAGGTATAATCTATTATTTTTAGACTTCGAAATAAAACTGTCGGATTTGATCCCGTTTTTTTATATTTTAATTTTGTTTTGACGTTTCGAAGACTACCTAGTTACGGGGCGGACCAAGGTGTGGATCGTTCGAGAACTTCGTTGTTTCTGTTTGAATTCTGCTGCCAATCTCAACGGAGATCAGCCGTACGCAGGAGATATTATAGAGCACTAGTGTGTGAATTACACAGGTACACTCTCTGTTTCTTCACTCTCATAGTCCGATGACAAATTCGATATGACCGGAGAAAGATGACGCGAAGGACCACCGGCTTTACGTGCTTTCCGAGGCACTGGGGCATCACACCACCAACTTCCTGATTTTGAGCTGTGACTAAGTAACTTTTAAGAAGGTAAAACTCAGTCTCAATTACTATGACCCGACCCGGGATTCGAATCCAGGACCTCAGCGCAGTAGTTGTACTCGTACCTTGTACAATTGCAACTACGCCACGATTCAGCCAAGTAAGTAATAGATAAATTATTCACATGCTAATAACTTGCGAAATTTTGCCTCGTTAGCGCTTTGTAAAGCAGCGATCGATGCGGAAATTTAATGCGCGAATTCGCAGCAAAATTTCCGCCACGTTAGCACTCGCTCTTACGTTGGATGCTGTGCAATTTTCAGTTTTAAAATATTAACTAAACAACGAAATAAGGTTTGTTATATCTGTAATGGATTAACTCGTAAACTACTAAACGTATTTTGAAAATTATTTTGCTAATAGCAAGCTACATTATCTCTGAGTGTTGTTAGCTACTTTTATCTAAGAATGGGTATTGACTCAAGCGGAGATGCAAGCAAAAGCCATTTAATAAATGATATAGAAAGCAAATGTTTTGATTTAAATTCAATTGCAATTTCTTAAGTCTATATCGCAGTAGTGGAAACAAACATAGCGCTGTATTGGTTTTCAAGACTAATGTTTTGCTTCAAATTAATTTAATTTAGCTTGGATCTGTTTGTGTACGGAATGGAGTCCGAAGTAGATCAGTTAACAGGTATTTTGGATTTGTAAAAATTTAATTAGAGTATTTTATAGAGAAAAAGCGGCGATAGCCTAGTTGTGTGTGGAACGGACTGTCAAGACTAATGTCCGCAGGTTAAAATCCCAAGGGCACACACCTCTGACTTTTCTAAAAATCATGTGTGTATTCTTTGTGAATTTATCGTTCGCTTTAACGGTGAAGGAAAACATCGTGGGGAAACCTGCACATCTGAGAAGTTCTCTATAGGAATTTCGAAGGTGTGTGAAGTCTACCAATCCGCACTAGGCCAGCGTGGTGGACTAAGGCCTAATCCCTCTCAGTAGTAGAGGAGGCCCGTGCTCAGCAGTGGGCAAGTATATAATACAGGGCTGATATTATTATTATTATTTTATAGAGGCCGTCGTGTGCCGTTCGTGGATCAGGCTATAGTCCCGAACAGGCCGGCATAATTGTGTGGACTGATGGATCATTTACCGTCACATATGTGAACTGTACCATCACTTTTTTGTCTCTATAATAATTTCTAGGTCAAGTTGTCCGTTAACCAAGTTTCATGATATATGTCATTGAATATTTCGCGAGAAAACAATATGTTACGAACTAAGAAAAAGTATATAAATCAGGTTTAGACAGTTCCAAATGTGCGTTGTTGTGTTTGCTTCGAAACTTTTGTTTTAACAACAAAGTTTAAGTCAATGTTTTGTCACGTTTATATAGACAGGGTCGTTTTGACATTGCGTTATTAAATTATACCACATACTTGGCTTCTGAAAATAATACTTTACAATAAGTTACTCGAAATGTAGGTGGAAAATAAATTGTAAGTTTTGAACACAATAGATATGAATAAAAAGTAATTTTAATTTTACACGCCCTAATGCCTACTAATACTCTAAGAGAATTCGTCGCAGCAATATAACACGTTCAACAAACAAACTACAAACTGATAAAACATCAGAAAACTAAAACCAGGATTGCGCGAAAATATCCGTTAATCATGAATTATTTTTGGCACAATGTTACATTCATTAACGCAATGCTATGCTATTACAGGGTCAGTGTGTCATAATGTTGTTATCAATATTATTTATAAAAGGTACCTAGCAGTGGAGAAGTGTGAAATTTTTCAAAAGGTAATCCGTGGCAAAAATATTACCTTAGTTAACATAACGTGGTGAATTTAACAGAAAACAAAAACTAAGACAAACGTAAATAAACCTAAAAGGAAGGCCGGTAGCAATCGGGTTGTGTGGATGCTTCGCCACTGATACCTAGATAGAGGGGTTATGGCAATCTTTATTTACGAAACTTTAAAAAACATCTCTCTCCAGTCGGTTCCTCATTATTGATGATTGTTAGGGCAGGAAGGGGGATATCTTCAATTATTCTCTTGATTGGTTTGAACATACATACATAACATCACGCATTTATCCCCGAAGGGGCATGCAGAGGCGCAACCAGGGCACCCACTTTTCGCCAAGTATGTTCCGTCCCATGATGTGATAGGGGGCGAGCCTATCGCCATATCGGGCACAAATTCCAGACTCCGGGCTGATACTGAGCAGAAAAACCCAAATATCACTTTGCCCGACCCGGGATTCGAACCCAGGACCTCAGAGCGCTATTGTACCGGGCATGCAATACAACTACGCCACCGAGGCAGTCGGCGATTGGTTTGAATGTTTTTTTATTTGGTGGATTTTTCGCCATGCGACAATTAGAATACAAAAAATGCTGCACAATTTGTATAACCCAAACATATCAACTAACAATTACAATATTTATGGACGTAAAGTTGTGTCTATAGCGCCGAGAGATGTCACTATAGTCCATAACAAAGATCGAGACTCGATAACCTTCATGATGTTATCTCTTCATCGGCTTTGATCTTCTGCCTGATGAAGTGCTGCATTAATGGTAACATTCAACGCATTGGAAATCTGGTCTACCTCTTGGGATTCCATCGAAAATGAGACAAACAAAATATTCAACGCAAATAAATCGATGAAGTCTAGACTTTGTTTCAACTTTTTTAATAAATATAAAGGCACCTGAGAGCTGAAAAGGGTTTTCTCATTATGTATAAGTTTTTTAATCTTCAGCTTCGTGGAATAAACTGGTAATAAATTATAAGGTGTCGCGCAGACTGCGGATTTGGCGACAACGCAATATGGTGTTAACTGTCAACAATTTTTATACAAAATTAACAGTTTTAACTTTTCTGAGAGTTTACTAATTATATAGTATGCTTCAATCAACTTGTTTCATAAACAAATAATAATTTAATTGTATGTTATTTTTTATGGCATGGCGGTAACCTCACTGCAGCTGATGGTAAGTGGAATGGGGTCTAATAGAACGTCGACTGACGAGAGATGATTACCCCTCGCTAGTCGTCACAATTATGCCGGCCTGATGGAACCGGAAATACTCTGGGTTATCCCGGAATGCGACACACTTACGTGGGCCACTATGGTGGGTTTTAACACCTTGTGTGTACCTACTGTGATCCCTATTCGGGGAGATATAAAATATATCCTACCACCAGCAAATAAATAGAAAATATTTCATATTTGGTATATTTGTAATGAATAAACACAAAAACTATACGATTTTAAAAATTCGTTCTTTAATAGGAAAGTACATTACTCCTAAGTGCTACAGGCTACTTATCCCAGAAATGGACTTATGGCGATACCGCGAACAAATCTAGTAATCTATCTATGTATACCTATTATAAAACAAAGTCTCCAAAAGCTGTCTGTATGTGATCGATTTTTTCAAAATCTACTGAACGGATTTTTGTACGATTTTTACCAAAAGATAGTGCAATTCTTGAGGAAGGTTTAGATAATAGTACATTACGGTTTTATGTAAATTGACTGAAATATAACGATTACTGTTGAAGAGGTCACGTGGTTGTAAAAAATCTCGTGGGTCGGGATTTACGCGGGAAAACATTTGTGACACACTGATTTCAACCTGGGCGAAGCCGCGGGCACAGCTAGTCTATAATAATATAATTATTTATTATGTAAAATACATCGCTGCTATAAATAATTCAAAACATTCAGAACATCACAGATGACTGAAACCAAAATAGACTGCACAGTCCGTATTTTATAGGCGATACCGTTAAGCTGTAACTACACGAATAATCGTTGAAAACGTACTAAAATAACTGAATTCTATTTAACTAGCTATTGCTTGGCTCCGCTCGTGTTATCCTGTATCTGATCCATTTTCGGGATAGAAAACCTATAGCACGCAGAAGCTGTCTTCGAAACGTAGGGAGAAAATTATAAGACTAAAAACGGGATAAAACCCGAAAAGTAGTTTTACTTCGATGTCTAACATTCGTATAAATCAGAGGCTTTCAAACATTTTTTTATATAATAAGACTAGCGACCCGCCCCGGCTTCGCACGGGTGCAATATTTCTCCACTATTTAATGGATGTTATTATACATATAAACCTTCCTCTTGAATCACAAATCAAAAATCCGTTGCGTTGTTTTAAAGATTTAAGAATACATAGGGACAGAGAAAGCGACTTTGTTTTATACTATGTAGTGATAATAAAATAAAAGGCTTTATTCATCACGTAGGCGAACATAGTTGCACTTATGATAAGTCAAGGTACATGAGAATCTTTAATTATTACTTAGAATTATTACTTAGTCGCTTATACAAACTAAAGACAATTTATATTAGACATATAATAAATTAAAGTCTAAAAAGTAAACAAAGAAGCCAGCTCATGCTGGCAGGAAAGAAGATAAATAAAGCATAGTCTCTTTTCAAAATTTTGTTGGATCCGATAGACTGTTTTTTTAGTTTCGCAGCGAAAGTGCATTACAACTACCGCCCAGCCATTACGGAGGGCGTCTGGATTCTTATATTAAGGTCACTGAGCCTATTACGACCCCTATCAATATTATCTGCCTACATTTTAGAGACCTTCCTGCCCTCACACCCACCACTACAACTCCTGTAAGCCAGTATCAGCAGTGGCATAACGACACCGAGTCTCAGGGAAAACTAATGTCAGTATCCCGCAAAGAAATTAATCAAATAGAAAGATAGGGAGGAGTTGGAAATCTGCCTACATTGATAGATGAAGTCAAACCAACATTTTAGTACTTTATTATCAAACCAGGTAAACTTTCGTGGACCCGCTTACGAATTGTTGACCTCCATTTTTTTGGTCACGCCAAGGTAGACTCCGGTCAAGTCTTCAGGGAACCCTGGCGGTCCACCTGGACTTCTTTGGGAATCAATGGTATAAACATAGGATATCATTATACAGTCACTATCACCCTTTAAACTAAATATTTTAAAATCATTTATATTAATTGTAGCTTGTAGCCAATCTTCGGCAAATTTCCGCTGAGTTTTGTCTTTGGCTTCTGCCAGAAATTGACCTTCGGTCAGACATCACTACCTAGTACATCAATACAATATTAATATTTAAATATCAACCCTGCATTATATACGTGCCATTGTTGGGCACGGGACTCCTCTACTCCTGAGAGAGATTAGGCCTTAGTCCACCACGCTGGCCTAGTGCGCATTGGTAGACTTTACATACCCTCAAAATTCCTACAGAGAACTTCTCAGGTTGCAAGTTTCCTCATGATGTTTTCCTCCACCATTAAAGCAAGCGATAATTCACAAAGAATACAGACAAAACTTTAGAAAAATCAAACGTGTCCGCCCTTGGGTTTTGAACGTGCGAACATTCGTCTCCGCAGTCCGTTCCACACCCAACTATACATACTTAGTCTGGCCATAAATACTGTTACACTTAATTATAAAAAAATATTACATTTGAATTTCGAATCTGTCATTTTTATACGATTGTTCATTGTGTTTTCTCATTTTGGCGCCAATACATTGTAAAATATTTTGCGATATTAAAATGGTGTGGGGTGATAAAGAGAACCGAATCGCTGTGATAGCATTACACAAAGTAGGTATGGAGCCAAATGCAATTTTTAAAACTCTCCATACACTTGGTATTAGTAAAATGTTTGTGTACCGGGCTATTAATAGGTACAATGAGACCTCCCTCTGTTTGTGACAGAAAAAGATCTGGCCGTCCACGTAGTGTTCGTACGAAAAAGGTGGTCAAAGCAGTAAGGGAAAGAATTCGAAGAAATCCTGTCCGAAAGCAAAAGATTTTATCTCGGGAAATGAAGATAGCACCTAGAACCATGTCGCGTATTTTAAAAGATGACTTAGGACTTGCAGCCTATAAGAGACGCACTGGCCATTTCTTAACTGATAATTTAAAGAAGAATAGGGTGGTAAAATCGAAACAACTACTGAAGCGGTACGCAAAGGGAGGTCACAGAAAAATTTTGTTTACGGATGAGAAAATTTTTACAATTGAGCAACATTTTAACAAACAAAATGACCGTATTTATGCTCAAAGCTCTAAGGAAGCTTCCCAATTAGTCGACAGAGTGCAACGTGGACATTATCCGACTTCAGTGATGGTTTGGTGGGGTGTTAGCTATGAAGGAGTGACTGAGCCATATTTTTGTGAAAAAGGTATCAAAACATCGGCACAAGTGTATCAAGATACCATTCTTGAGAAGGTAGTTAAGCCCCTTAACATCACCATGTTCAATAACCAAGTATGGTCCTTCCAGCAAGACTCGGCGCCGGGTCATAAAGCTCGGTCCACGCAGTCTTGGTTGGAATCGAACGTTTCGGACTTCATCAGAGCTGAAGACTGGCCGTCGTCTAGTCCCGATCTTAATCCGCTGGATTATGATTTGTGGTCAGTTTTAGAGAGTACAGCTTGCTCTAAACGCCATGATAATTTGGAGTCCCTAAAACAATCTATACGATTGGCAGTGAAGAATTTTCCCATGGAAAGAGTGCGTGCTTCTATTGATAACTGGCCTCATCGTTTAAAGGACTGTATTGCAGCCAATGGAGACCACTTCGAATAAGCTTTTATATTTTTAATTGTTTTATATTTATGTATTAAACTGACACACTGTAAAAGTAATAAATGTTATTTGCAGTTAACAATTTTCTTTTTTCTTTATTACAATATTTATGGCAAGACTAGGTATATATGTGTGTATTACAATACAATTGCAGTAATATTCTAACCTCGTATGACCATTAAGCCTTGAGCTTTACTCATGCATTCTATCTCTGAAATAAGCGATGCGCGAAGACGTAATTACACGACGCGTACAATTAAGGCAAACGTCTTGGAACGTCATCAGTATAAACTGATGACGTCCCAAGACGTTCGTAAGTTTATTCTTAGGACTGCAGTGTGTCTAAAATCACTTCTTGCGTATTGATGTATTTCCTAGTAAGCAGATCGCCGATCGACACTTTTGTGACAATTTTTTTTATTGCTTTGAATGACGAGACAAGCTTGCCGTTCGCCTGATAGTAAGCGATACGACCGCCCATAAACAGTAGAAACACCATCCAACACTTTGAATTACATGCGCTCGCCATGCTGATACATGAGTGTTAAGTCTTATTACACGTACACGTATGTCTAGTAGTTACACTGGCTACAATGTCCTTCAAACCGGAACACTACAGTGACTACATACTGTGCTATGCTGTGCTGCGAAGTGCTGTTTGGCGGCAGAAACAGATATTGCGGTGGACTCTCACATATGTGAGACCTACCACAAATAGTTTGGATGTTCATTATAATGTATTGTCATTCATTATAATGTTAGGATGCAAATATTCTTGTGAGGGTGTTTGTGACACCCTTTGCTATAAAAATACTGAGCTTTGACATACTGAGGCAGCTGGTCACTGACAGTCGTATAAGTCAGTTGATTGGAGAAATATTTGTGAAAGCATGAAGTCAATGATATTTCTATTTATATTAATCAATATTGCTTCAGTTCCCAACAATATTTTAAGTAAACGCTTTAACTGCTGAACGGTTTTAAATGAAGTTTGGCACACGGACAGGCCATGGCCTGGATTAATATACAGGCTATTTTTATCCCGTTAATAAGTAACAGTGGCAAAGGGTCCATATAACCTGATTCCTGCCGGCTTCACTTTTGTATACTATGTAAGCGAATTATTAAAATAAATTATTCTATTAATGAATAAATAATTAATATTTATAGCATAGTGGGTTAAAATCTAAATATAATTAGTATTTGTACCTATATTTTGTGTCGGCTTACCTTTCGGAAAACTTCACACTTCGTCACTGATAAGTAATTGGTTTTTTATTGTGTAAGGTTTTTTGAAGCGATAAAGGCTTCACACGCAAGTGAAGCCGTTATCTACACTTAGTACTTTAGCTATCCGTAAATTATTAACTACACCCACAAATTGGCAGAGACTACAACCGCTAGATTAGCGTGGTATATGCAGAGGGATTCAATATTTAAGCCAATAGACGAGCTCGGCCCCGGCTTACACTGCATGCCATATACAATGGCAGAGACTCAAGCCCCTATTACGTGGTTAATATGCGATTTGCTGCTCTAAGCGAATAATAAATAAGCTGTGAACTAGGTTCAAAATGCAACGGCATTTATTTATAAAAAGAGTGTTTTCTTTTTTAATAACCCCTTTTCAGTTTTATATTAGATTGCTTCGGTGGCGTAGTTGTACTGCATGCGCGGTGTGGTAGCGCTCTGAGGTCCTGGGTTCGACTCCCGGGTCGGGCAAAGTGATATTTGGGTTTTTCTGCTCAGTATCAGCCCGGAGTCTGGAATTCATACTCGATATGGCCATAAACTCGCCCACTATCACGTCATGGGACGGAACACATTTGGCAAAAAGTAGGTGCCCTAGTTGCGCCTCTGCGTGATGTGTGTTTGTTCTTTTTTATTATTTTAGTTGCAGTGTACACACACTATGGATTTTGCTGTTCTTTATATCTTTTATATATTCTAATAAACTATTAAAGAAAAAAACTATAAGATTTTAGAAAGAATTTAAAAATACACACACTCACGCTTTTTATCTCCGAAGAGATAGACAGAGGCGCAGTGCGGCCACTTTTCGCCGTATGTCGGTCCCGTGATTTCAATAAATTACTCATATACTCGTATGTATAAATAATATATCCAAAATACTCACTGAATTTTGTATAAAGGTAATAATAAAGGTCTATTCATGCTTAATCCAGGACAAACTATTAGCGAAGTTTGAAATCAATCCAACCATCCGCTTACTGAAGTACAAACAGACGAATTTGCGCAAACTGTACAAATTTGTTCTCTGAACTATCAAATAACTTTTACTATTTAGCCAGCAATGAATGTCAGTTGATGATTATAACTGATCTCTATACAAGGTATTTGATTTATTTTAATAACTTTTATAAAATATGTACATCGTATAAATTCCGAAGAAGAAATCATTGAAATTTGATGAAAAATGCACAATATAAGCCATTGAAATTTGGGAGTAGGGGCGAGTGTCAAAAAACAGAAAAGAATAAATAAACACATGCAATGTGACGTCAGCGCGTATTATGATGCGTATGAAAGAAAGAGATGGAGCGATATCCTTACTTCACGCCCAGTCCTGCACGAAGCAATATTTGAAATATGAATTACTGCATCATTTCTTATCGCATTTTAATGCTGTTTTTACAGAAAGATTTCTTTTTGGTACCAATTGCTATTACATATTAAAAAATGCATAAAATACAGTCAAATACCCTATAGCAGAGGAATCATACGCAAAGGATCTAATGGGAATGGCAGAGAATTATTTGATACTGATTTATAAATCCATATTATATTATAAATAAGTCCATATATTTATAAACGCGTAAGTAACTTTGCTCTATTTAACCTATTTTGATGAATTTTGATAAGAAGTAAGCTAGAACTATATTAAACGATATAATAAGCTACTTCTAATCCCTGTAAACTGTTTCACGCGAGTGAAGCCGCGATTGACAGTTTAAAATGACACGAAAATCACAAATACTTAGTAAAAAAAGATTTAATACATTTAAAAATGATTGCAAAATCATTGCCCAAAATTTTAAATACCTATTCACTCCAACAAGGTTAAATCAGCTAAAATTAATTAGTACTAAAGGCCATAAACAAACTAGAGCGTCGGTAAACAGCTTTAACCAAAATGGCCGCTTTTATAGCAATATTCATAAATATAGGATGTTTGTCGGTCAGTCGAAAATAATAAAGAGTTATGGGCTTTAGCGTCTTTGCTATAAATTAGAGACTGTTATCTGGCCACTTGTGCGGGTTGGAGACCGAAAACTAAGCTCATTTAATGTAGTTTAACTCCCATATCTATACTAAACTATAATATAAAAATTAATCACTGAATGTCTTGCTAACCGCAAATCTTGAGAGCAGCTGAACCGATTTCGCAAATTTTTTATAATATTCCTTGAAGAACGACGATGGTTCTTACGGAGAAAAAAAATTTAAGAATTGCCTGAAAAAAAAACACTTTTCAATATTCCCATACAAAAGATTCGTAATAATAATTGTTACCTTTACTTCATTGGATTTTAATTAATGCTATTGTTCACTCTTTCCATACCTGTGTTATTTATTAGTGGAAACTTCGCTGGATTCTGTAATATATTCTTTTATTATTTATATTTGATATTTTCTGTTTGTTTCCCAAATATTAAATAAATAAATAAATAAAACTTAAAAGTCAATTTGAACTTTAATACCATACTATAAAGTTTAAGTGTTAGTGGAAGGTTTCCGGTAAGGCAAAACAATTGAGTGACGTTAGATAGAACGATGGAAAGAATTTTAAGTGTTTTATAATTTTTATTTTTTCTCATAATGTATTTGTTGACTTATCAACTTTCTTTTTTTTATCTTACTAGCTGACCCGGTGCCCCGAATAGCAGAATAAGTATTAAAAATATATATATTAAAGAATCGACTGTTAGGCGGTACGAAGTTAGCCGGGTCAGCTAGTATACACATAAATGCGAAGCGTTTGTTCATTAAACGCGTTAATCTCAGGAACTACTGAACCGATTTTGATTTGTTTTTCAGTATTAGGAAGCTGCATTACTCCTGAGTGCTATAGGCTACTTAATATCCCTGGAAAATATAAAGCGGGCCGTTCATGCCGGAAAAATAAAAGATTTCATTATCTTTTCATATTTGTGTAGACTGCAAACTACATAAAGTAACCTATATTCGGTATGTAATCTTCTCTGGCACGCAAACTCTTGGTATGTATCCGGCACATCGCTCTTCCCTATGCTTATCAAAGTTTATTTGCTCCCCCATGGATACGAATGCCTCGGTGGCGTAGTTGTATTGCACGTCCGGTACAATAGCGCTCTGAGGTCCTGGGTTCGAATCCCGGGTCGGGCAAAGTGATATTTGGGTTTTTCTGCTCAGTATCAGCCCGGAGTCTGGAATTTGTGCCCGATATGGCGATAGCCTCGCCCCATATCACATCATGGGACGGAACATACTTGGCGAAAAGTGGGTGCCCTAGTTGCGCCTCTGCATACCCCTTCGGGGATAAAATGCGTGATGTTATATGTTATGTATGGATACGAGGAGCAATTATAAACACTTATATTTTCTCAACAAACAGACAGATTGAACTTCCGTTTCCTTATAAATTACCCGGTAAATCACAGGCATCGCTCTTAAACTAGCCGAGTCAATGTTTGTCTTCAATTTGTACTGTTTTCTTTGTCTCTGGTTACGAAGGCAGCTTCGTTTTAACGCGAAATTGTTTGTTGCTTTGTCATTCGGTATAGGAGATATCGAGCATAAAAATTTGATAGTCACCCGTCCTTTGATATTATGGAGTTGCAGTTATAAGTAAATAGTTTGCTAGTGGATACATTTTATATCTGCCCGAATAGCGACCAACATATAGAAGGTGTTACAACCCGTCATAGTGGCCTGCGTAAGTGTCGCGTTCCGGGATCAGCCTGTGTACATAGTTCCAACAGGCCGGCATAATTGTGTCGACTGTCGAGGGGTAATCATCTCCCGTCTGTCGACATTCTATTGGACCCATCTCCACTTGCCAGGTGTAGTGGTGGGACTTAGCCACGCCCGTATAAAAAAAAGTAAAAATAACAGCAAAAATAAAAGCCGTATGTTGTCACAATACCATCGCTTTAGGCAAATGTAAAAAGACATTTTGACTATTACCGTCAAATTGACCGTCAGTGAACAAGATGAGCTGGAATAATTCTAGCAAGACGCGCGTGTCACCGCTAATTTGCAATTAAAGTTTTTGGCTACACTGTACCTATTTTAATGTAGCTATCAGTGGCGAAAGGTGACGCGACACAACATAATATAGGTACTAATATGCATAAATGCGGTCTGCAAATCATGCAAGGGAAACCGGCAGGAACGGGTTATATAGAACCTTCGCCATTGGTAGCTACTAATCAGTATCAAGACAAGAAATAAACACATCCTTTATCCCCAAAGAGGTAGGCAGAGTTTTGCCAGTTACGTTAAGTTCAATGAGGGACGAGATAGTGTTATTTCTGTTTTACTAACAAACAAAGCGCATCTTCTTTGTTCTTCGTCTATTAGAAGCAAACATGGCGTTCACCACTCTACTAATCAGATCGTTATCTTTGTCCACTTTTGGACATAGGCCTCCCCCAATATGCACCATTTTACCCTGTCTTAGGCTAGGTCTTACCAGCGACCTTTCGCAGATCGTCACTCCACCTAGCTGGAGGGCGTCCTACGCTACATTTGCAGAGTCATGGTCTCCACTCAATTGGGATAGTCATAAAACAATATCCCTAATGTAATACTTTAAATTATTAAAAAAATTCAGGTGTTTCTCGTGGGCGATATAAAATTGCGTTGTTTTTGCTCTGCGTAGCATGACGGTGTTCGGGGCTCGAACACCCACTCTACTATAATAGAAGTTTTTTAATTTCTTTCCGAGCACTTGTTTCTCCTTTGGGTTTAGACCTCTGAATTATTAAGGTATTTTATTTCTTAAATTGTGGTTATAATCAGCAGAAAGTCCCTTGACGTAATATTAGATATTTTTATATGAAATACTAGATTTTGGCTTGGGTTTCCCCAGCGAGAAGGAGTTTTCCGGGATAAAAGTCCCGCTATATATTTTCCCGGCATAGAAAGTAGCCTATAACCTTCCCAAGGTCTTACACTATCTCCATACAAAATTTTGTAAAAAATCCGTTCAGTAGATTTTGAGAAAATCGATAACATACAGAAAAGCGGACTTTGCTTTCTTTGAAGTGTTTCGCAGGCCACGTTATAAATAGAATAAACTCTAAACAAAGATATCTTATACTGGGTCATGGGACCAGCGCAAGAAGTTACTTTATTAAATAAAAAAGAAATCTCGCAAATCCTTTCACAAATCTAGGAGTAATCGTTGTAAATACATATTAAAATTTAAATACGAATTGAAAATCTCCTTTTTTGTAAGTGGGTTTAAGGACTTATGTATACATATTTTATTTTATTTATTTAAGGACCTCCAACGAAGGATACACGGCATATAATAAATACAATGTCGTAGTATTGTACAATTAACAATGTGACGTGCCTCTATATTATAAAACAAAGTCCCCAAAAGCAGTCTGTCTGTGATTAACTTTCTCAAATTCTCCTGAACGGATTTTTGTACGGTTTTTACTAAAAGATAATGCAATTCTTGAGCAAGGTTTAGGTTGATAGTACATTTTGTTTGTATTTAAATAGACTGAAATATAACGATTACTGTTGACGAGGTCTCGTGGATCCGGATTTACGCTGAAAAAACTTTGTGACATACTGATTTCTACTCGGACTTAGCCTTTGGCATAGCGAGTTTTTTTTAAATATTAAAAATGAAGAGAAAAATGTTTGTCAAACGAAATATTAACTCATTCGCGTCACTTTGTGTCGTATCTTGTACAAAAGAACAGGGTCTGTGAAATGCCTCTATATTACATTATTAGGTGACGCATAAACGCTGTCAATTTGTTCCCAAATACTACATTAGAGCCAGTTTTCATCTTACGAAACATAATTCATGAGATTTGCTTTTAAAAATTCAAAATAGCATCTATGTATATTAACTTAAGACATTAAATATTATACTTATAGACCGGACATTAGGATCAAATTTGTACTCCAAAATTTATTACCAATTGCTCATAAGTCGTTGTCTTATATGAAATGTCCGTCTGGCAAGATGTCAGCGTCCTTAGATATTAATACAAAAATAACATTGACAGAAAATATGCTAATATGGACATTAAAAACATGCTAATAGATATGGTGAATGTGAAGTATACATTGGTATTTTGCTATTACACGGTAGATTGAGTAACTGTTGTATGAGGGCAAAATTTTTGTATGACACACATCAAGCATTTATTTCCTAAGGGGTAAGCAGAAGCGCAATCAGGGCACCCACTTTTCGCTAAGTGTTCCGTTCCACGATGTAATAGAGCCTATCGCCATATCAGACACATATTCCAGACTCCGAGCTGATACTGAGCAGAAAAACCTAAATATATATTTTTGTAAGAGAATCTTCCCAGTGTCCGCTCTATATTATCTTAGAACTCTATGGTATAAGCATACATTTCGCCAATATTTGCACATTAAAACAGTAAATTCATTTCAAAACAAACACAATAACTCAGACTTAATTAATAAATGTTTGAATTTCAAACTTGTTTATATATTGTCTTTGCTATTTTCTTGTTGAAAACACGTTCTAATATTAATGCAAAGGTTTCTGTTTGAACACACACGGCTAAACAGATTTGTCTAATATATATACAACCCTTTTATAAATACAACCCTTTTTTGTCCAAAGCAACGTAGTTATTGGTGGTAGGCCTCTCATATGTGAAAGTCCGCCTGGGTAGATACCACTGCAATGTCTATTTCTACCACCAGCAGTAGTCTGCAGCCAATGTTGTGTTCCGGTTTGAAAAAAATTGTAGCCAGTGTACTGGACATAATAAGACTTAACATCTCATGTCTCTGTCGAGCGCAGTGGAATACCAAACAATACTTTGTAATTCAAGGTGTTAGATGCTGTTTACTGTTCATGGGCGGTCGTGTCCCATTAGAACGAACGAACTTAACGAACGAATTAAAAAAAAAATGTTATTTCAAGCGAATGCAGCCGAGAGTATCTGTTGTTTTAATATATTTTTATACGTGCATGTCATTGAGAGCCCAGTATATCTGATTGTAAGTGGTCCAGATAATGGCCATTATCAAGAGATGACTATCCGTCGCGAGTTGCTACAATTATGCCGGCCTGTTTGAACTGAATAGACACCGGCTGAACCCGGAACGCGACACACTTATATGTGTTACTATAGCGTGTTTCATACCTTTGCCTTTTACACGATCTTACTGACAAAACTGGACAATATTTTTTCCGCCTGGGGCCTAAAGTCGTATTTTCTCATTCTTCTGGAGCCTCTCATGGATTTAGGCTGACGCTGCAACCCATCATCACAGTTTTAAAAATGGTACCATATCCAACAAAAATCTGGGTACCACAACACCAAATCTTATTCTCTTTGTATAAGGTTCCTTCTCCCTTGGCCACAGTTTTAAAAATTGTACAAAAAAACTATACGTACCACAACTATAAATCATATTCTCTTTGTATAAGGTTCTTTCTCCCTAGCACGTTACATATAAATATTTTATTAGGTGCGATATAACACCGATTGGAACTCGATACATCCAGATAACCATAAAAGAGCTACGATCGAGTTATTGTGTATGGTGGATATGATTATTAACAATTCGGGACACTTTTCTCATTTTTCCAAGCTTTTATTCTATAATATATTTTTGAAACACTATTGTGAGTTCACAAAGATAATGAAAAAACTACTAATTTTTAATATAATTGAAAATCTGAAAATACAACCTGACAAAGAAACGACAGTAGAACTCTAAAACAAATCCATTTCAGTATCACTGCCTTGTGCTTTTCTGTCAACTATAATGTGCTATTGCTTTCTGATTTGCAGGAAATTAGCTTATTTACTGGGTATTTATATTATTATTACTTATTTGCTTCGTAAACTAGTTTTAGAAAAACTACTTCAATGTTTTTTCTGAACTACTAGTCAGTGACTACATCAATACCATAGCGCAAATTTAATTAATAGACGTCTTAGTTGATTAATTCGTTACCGTGCTGCAACCACAGTGCAAGTTGGTACAGCAGCGCAACATCCAAACGGATTAACTTTATGCAAATTCTAGAAACTTTGTTATGGATCTAGATAAAACGTATTCTTAATGTTAAATCCAGAGTATTTTATTAAAGAGTTATTGCTAGTTTAGTTTGGGTTTAATTTCGGTATTTTACATGACTTGCCTGTTCTATTATGTCGATTACCTACATTCAAAGCTGATGTCAAAATTGACAATAAAAAAATTACAATAGAAATATGTCATAATTGTGGTCATATCTCGAAGATAACACTACTTCTAATTCAACAACAAAAGAGGTATAATGTGTTAGAGGTTGCGGAAATTATTGTGCTGTGTAAAATATGTTTAATTTTTTTTTATTGCTTTGAATAACGAGCCGAGTTTGCCGTTCGCCTTATATACCTTGTATATACATTATACCTTGAATTACAAAGTACATACATACATACATAACATCACGCATTTATCCCCGAAGGGGTATGCAGAGGCGCAACTAGGGCACCTACTTTTCGCCAAGTATGTTCCGTCACCCAAATATCACTTTGCCCGACGCGGGATTCGAACCCAGGACCTCAGAGCGCTATTGTACTGGGCATGCAATACAACTACGCCACTGAGGCAGTGAAAGTATTGTTTGGTATTCCACTGCGCTCGTCATCCTAAGACATGAGATGTTAAGTCTCATTTTGTCCAGTAGTCACACTGGCTACAGTGTCCTTCAAACCGGAACACAACACTGACTGTTGCTTGGCAGCAGAAAAAAAATTTGAAAATATAATGGAAGTAAACTGAATTTTGCCCTTTATTTTGTTCCAGTAAATTAACATCATTCTGAATATTGATTCAACCCTCTCAAGACAGACATAAAGCCTCATAATACAATTATACTAACTACAATGCTTCAAAACGTAACCCAATTGTCACAAGTTTGTCAATAAGAGCTCTCTAAACATAGTTTGGTCTCACCAATTGACCTTCGACAGAGCGTACAAAATATCTTAATAAAATTACATATACCATTCAAAAGGCATCTCAACTGATGCAAGATTTTTTAAAATATTTTTCCCGGATTCCACGTATCGTGTGGTCACAAGCCAATATATCTGACATAAAATCTTTAAAAGCAATTACGCCATGTCCCTAAAAATAACTAAGTTTTTCTAAGATTTTCTAGAATATCCCACTGGGTAAGTATTGTGTGGTCACCCCGCTGTCCTCAGGAACGGGGACGCGCTTGATTAATACCTAGGGACGGAGCCGAACTCACTACCCGACAGTAGGTTGTCTTAGAGGCGGTATGTTGAGCACAGTGATATATTGCGCTTGTTTTTATTAAATCTTAATTAACAATTTTTACATGGAATTTGGTCCATTTTTGAGATAAAAAGTGTTTCGGATCGCGAATTAAAAATGGCGGTAAATGAAAAAAATCAAGAAAAAGCAATAATTTTGACATCCATGTATGTGTCCAACTTATAATCCGCTATAGCGTAGCACTTAGAAAACTGATTTTAAAAAATTACTTATCTGTCTGCCTATGTCACTAATATAAATGGGAAAATTAATATAAATGTTTCTTTAAAGTACACGCAGAAAAAGAACGGATTTTTAGATGCGGGCAAAGCCGCGACCAACACTTAGTCAATCCACATATTTATTTAGATATCTCTGGAACTATCTGGTAGGTTTGTTTTCTAAATCCCACTTTATTTACCATCAGTTGCTGGGGTCACATTGCCATGCTTTAAATATCTTCGCCTTCCTTAGACAAAAAATGCCGCATCCATAATATATTTTCTTACATCTTCCGTCAAATGTACCGCATCTAAACTAAGCACAAGTTTATTAGCCCAGTTTCATGAGGTTTATTTGTTCACGACACGTTTCTTCCTATGAGCTTTACGACGGTGAGAATAAAGGTCAGTTTGGCTTGGCGGTCCGGCGGGGACCTTGCGCTTTCTTGGGACTTAGAAAAGATGGTTTTTATTTGACCTTTTTTTGAAGAATTCTTGGTAGGATTAGATTACGATGTTGATTGGTACTTGAAAACGAATTATGAAATAATTTAGGGAGAGTCATTTTTCTTTCTCGTTTGTTCTTGAGTTTTGACTGCCCTGGTGGCGTAGTTTTATTAGAAGATATTTGGTACAAGTGACGCGCAATCTTGGGTTCGATTTTCGTGACGGGGAAAGTGATATTGTATGATGAATTGGCATTATTGTTAAGGCAATGAGCTAAATAAGGAAAATGATATATTCTCATCACGAATCAACAAATATATCAACAAATATAATAAACATATAACGTGCTCAATAAACAAACGGACGAAGCGAATTTTTTATAACAAAAATCTACGCAAACACAAACAAAAATTCCCGCGCTCGGTACGAAAATGGTTTGAAAAATGTTTTTGCATTTATATCTTTGTTTTGCTTTTCATTGAAAAGGTTTTAACGAAATGACGTAAAGGGAGTACTCTTTTTTTTAATATAGTAAAGTATTTGAACGCTGTTATTTTTTTTAATTTTGAATGAAATTGTGGTTATACTACAGTTATAAAGGGACTCTTAATAAAATAATGATCTATTTCAAACTTGTTAATTTGTGGCAGTCGTCGGAAAACTATTTTTTGTTTGCTACCTTTTCTTTTGAAGTTGCTATAAAATTGAGCTTATTAAATATAGGTAAACAATGAAACCTATTGCATGACAAAAAAAACTAAAAGGTCGCAAACAGAAATTGGTTGTTTGACGATTCCCATAAATTGGCAATTTTGGAATGGGTCATTATTTTATTAACAGTGCGATATGTAACCCGATTCCTGTTGGCGTCCCTATAGTAATAATAATATCAGCCCTGTATTACATACTGTCCCACTGTTAGGCACGGGCCTCCTCTACTACTGAGAGGGATTAGGCCTTAGTTCACCACGCTGGCCTAGTGCGGATTAGACTTCACACACCCTCGAAATTCGTATAGATAACTTCTCAGGTATGCAGGTTTCCTCACGATGTTTTCCTTCACCGTTAAAGCAAGCGACAATTCACACATAATTTTTAGAAAAGTCAGAGGTGTGTGTTCGGATTTGAGCATGCGGACATTCGGCTCGTCAGTCCATTCCACAACTAGGCTATCGCCGATTAATAATAGTAATTTATGTAAAACCATTAGAGCTATTTACCGCATTTATGCATATTAGTACCTTTTGTTGTGTCAGGTTACTTTTCGAAAAACTTCACGCTTCCTCACTGTTACATTATATACATACGTCTGCCATCCAAGTATTATGCTGTGCCCGATTAAAAATAGTTAATGGACCTATAAGAGGCACAGGCAGCCTTAGGAAAGCGAACGGAGCAATCGCCCGGGACCTGGCTCTTACAGTGGCCTCGGGCGTCGCCTTATACGGCCTTTTCTATGCACTTACTGACAAAACGGTTAAAACCTTGGAACGTTTTTTTGGTGTTAAGACCTACCATAGCGATCAACGTATATCCGGTTCCAACAGGCCGGCGTAATTGTATCGACTGCCGAGAGGCATTCGTCTCTCGTCAGTCGACATTTTATTGAACCCCGCTGTTCATACCTTCAGGTATAGTGGATTAGTTTTGCCGTGCTTGCAAAAAAAAATATATATTGAAATGAAATGAAATGATTTATTTGAATCTGTAAAATGTTATACATTATTTAGATTCCGTCAATATTAACTCTACTACCAGTTCGGAAAGCAGTTTTCACCAGAGAAGAACGGGCAAGAAACTCTGGTGTTGCTCTTTTCAATCAGTTTAGGGTAAAGACTACAGTACATGATAAAGTGAGAAGAGAAAAAAACAGTTTAGAGCAGGTCATTTATAGGCTCGTGAAATAAGGAATAAATTAATTAAAATTTTTATATGACTGCACATTGCACAACCCTCTCAGGAATCATGAAATTTCTCTATTATCCTTATAATAGGGTACCGGACTCATTTTTGTTCTTTACTATTATCAAATATTTACATAATATAAATTATAACACAGAAGGAATTATTAAAATCCGGTAAAAAATCAACAAGTTATAAGTCTTTGAATTTCGGTGGAAGGGGTAATTAACAAGAAACAGAAAAGAGACGAAATATACACATGTGACGTCATCGGGAATTACGTCGAGTGCGAAAAAAAGAGATGAAGCGATATCCCCACATCGCGCCCACTTCTGCACGTTACAATATTTTGAATATGAATTACTCGCTCATCTTTTAACCATTTGTTATGCAGTTTTCGCAGGAGTGCTTCTTTTTCGTATTATTAACCATTACACATAGAATAATGTACAAAATCAAGCATAGGCCGGTCCCCTATTATTTCCTCCCAGCACCTCTAGTAATTAGAAATTAGAAATGTAAGCGAAATGGGCAGAACAGTCCACACAAGCAGCACCCGTTCACGAGTATGACGCATGTGCCAGCCATCGGCCTCCTCAACCATATTGCAGGGAAGTGGCCGACCCGTCACACGACGCCGCCGCAGGTATCGAGAGTGACGGATATTTATGCGTTTCAAATCGTATTCACTGTTAAATCCCATCGTTTTTAGAAGAGTATTACCTTTTGCTCGCGGCTCGGAGCGCTTGGAAAAGTTAAAACTCCCGCTTTATATTTTCCCAGGATGAAATAGAAATAGTCGTAAATGGAAAGAAATAGTTCTACGCTGTCATTGTACAGTTATGCCGAATGCGAACCAAAAGTTTGCGTGCTAGAGAAGATTACACATCATATATAGTTAATTTTTTATTCGTTCTACAGAATATGAAAAGATAATAAAAGATTTTGCTTTTTCGGGATAAAATTGTAATGTAATTGTACTTACTGGTAGGTCTCTAATATGTCCCCCATAGGAGACGGGCCGCAAGGCGGCACCGCGCAGGGGCGGCTGCGGTCGCAGACTAGACACTTCAACGTCAGAGGAAGCCCGCAGCCGTCCCTAATGCGCCGAAGAGGGTCACCGCGGAGTTTTAGCTGGTAGGCCGTGCATAGGTTAAATTGTATATAGGGTTAGGGACTCGGCCCGGCGGTCGCCCGAAGGTCACCATCAAATCCGGGCGGCTCAACGCCGGGCCGTAAGGCACGGTTACCCCAGCATAACCGCTCAGTCGCCCCCCACGAAGGCTGGGCGGTAGTAATAAGGCACTTTCTCCGCGAAAACAAAAAAAAAAAAAAAAAAAAAAAAAGGTCTCTAATATGTAAGAGTCCGCCAGGGTAGGGACCACCGCAATGTCTATTTCTGCCCCCAGCAAGAGTGTGTTTAGTCACTGTTGTGTTCCGATTTTAAGGTCATTGTATTGAACATAATAAAACTTGACATCTCATATCTCAGGATAGCGAGCGCAGTGGAATACCAAACAATAATTTGTAATTCAAGGTGTTGGTATTTCGACTGTTTATGGGCGGTCGTATCGCTTAGCATCAGGCGAACGGCAAGCTCGTCTCGTCATTCTAAGCAATAAAAAGAGCTTCGTATTAGTGTAAAAATTCAAATCAGTTTAATAGTTTCTCAGATTAGCGCGTTCAAACAAACAATATTATATTTCGATGTGTATTTAATATGCCATATTGTTTCGTACTAATATGCTAATTTAATGCATTAATTGACCGCCGACCGCATTTCAATATCAGTTGTATGCGGTATTGTATACGGCAATAACGTAATTATTTTAATTTGTGGAATATTGGGCTTATAGGTTTTGGTCATGGCTTGGCTGCTTGACAATCCTATTGCACTTGAACGCTGTTTACGAAAAGGGACCTACTACTATCAATATATATATATCTATTACGTACTAGATCTGGCGTGCAGTACACTCATTGTGTTCGACTCAACTGTACTGCAATCCGTACACTTGACTTTAGTATGATTTCAACATTTACAGCTTGTGGTTATGTATGGCGCTCATAATATAAGAATTGAAGTTGTTCAAGTAAGTAAATAGGTTATAACAGTGACGTTTTTATTAACATTTTAGTTCAGATTTTGAACAAATAGTTTATATGAACATTCGTGTCTATAGAATATACGTCAATGGATATAGGTTTTTCTACTCAGTATCAGCCCGGAGTCTGGAATTTGTGCCCGAGATGGCGCTATTACCTCATGGAACGGAATACTGTCAAATATGGATTCTCCGTTTGCGCCTCTGCCTACCCATTCAGGGAGTGTGTCTGTCTGTGTGTATATGTGTTATCATGTGTATGGCATACTATTTAGTGTAGTATAACTAGTTGCAAACCAAAAACTAAGCTAGGTTAGTGTAGCTAAGTAGCATTGAAAGGTATTGACTATGTCTTAACATTTGCGTCAACATTCTACTCCTATTTTATATTATAAATACGAAAGTTTATGAGGATGGATGTATGTATGTTTATTCTTCTTTCACGAAAAAACTACTGAACGGATTTGGATGAAACTTTACAGTAATATTGGTTATTTATTTATCAATTAAGTATTACAAAAGCTTACAGTGGAAGTGCACCAAGACGTTTGAGGGAAAAAACAAATAGACAAAATAAAACAAAACGAAACAATAAAAATTATCAAGACAAAACAACTACTTACATTCTACATTATAGGAACTAAATATTAAATTTAAGAAAAATGCTTAAGTAACAAAAAGAACTTAAAAATAAATACTCATCATAATAACAGTTATATATCAAAATAACACATAGGCTACAATTTATAATGATTTTGTGTAATTTCGTCATAATATAACGATACATATCAAGTTAGTCGGAAAAAAACTTATTATGGAAAACTTCTTCACGCGGGGGAAGCCGCAAGCAAAAGTTAGTAAGAAATAATAAAAAGAAATCAAAGAACATAAAACTCACACACCATAACTTAATTCATAACAAACTTCCATATTTCTCTCGTACGTGCTAAACAAGATACATCAATCTGAATTTAATTTCACATTCGAATTTCTCAGAAAGCGAGAATTCATTTCTTATTTATAAACAGGAACGAATTCATAAGTCCCTAGGAATGGAATAATAAAATATTCAATGAGCCAATGTAAATAATGATTTTATGTTACTGTTGGCACTTAAATCTTATTGTAAGGTTTGTGACACTTTTTGCTACAAATATCCTGAACGTTTGATAGGTCGAGGCTCTGACTGATCTAGAGGACGATATCACTTTGGCCATTCCCCATAAAAACGAGTTTCTAAAATTCCTATCTTATTCATAGACGTTATTTATTTAAGGACGAAGCATTGCTGTGATAACAAATATGTTTCTCAACTTTGTTTATTTGACAGCTTGCTGTTTGTTCAGCTTTGTTAACTGACAGCCAACTAGATTCAATTTGTATCTCAATATTAGCCAATCACAACGGCCCTATGTCTACGCACTGCGAAGGCTGCCATGCCGTCAGCACTGAGAAACAGACTTGTTATCGCAGCAATGCTCCATCCTTGATAAATAACGTCTATGAAGAAAGGGGCTACATTACATGACCGCAGTTCCGACCTCGCCTTCGAGAACCTCACCACGTTCCCCGTGCCTCTCAGCCTTTTTAATAGTTCCTGACGCGTGCCGACGAATACAGTAATAGATAGATTTTTAGTACGCTCATCCCTAATCGTTGATATCTCATCCTCTCTCAACAGTCGTACTGAGCCGAAGTTCGCAACCCATTAGTGGGTTGCCCTCAGCATGGTCACTTTTTCAAGGGTTGTGAGCGCCTACAGCGCTCACCCAAAATTTCAATGTGTAAGCCGACACTTGTCAGGCTACCAAATTATATCAGGTTAAAAAAAACGGGCCGAAGCAGTGGGTCTTTGATAGTCGTACTGGTCTGTTGTTTGGTCATATATTTGTGAAAGTATTTCTGTAAGTGGTAGTTCCTTTTACTTTAATCAAAATGGCTTCAGTTTCTAATAATACCAATTTTATACTATCCCACTGCTGGGAAACGCTTCTACTACTGAGAGATTTAAACGCCTACCACGCTGGCATAAGACTTTACATAGCTTAAAAATTGTTCTGTAAAATTAGGTAAGTTCGTTTCCTCACGATGTTTTCTTCACCATTGAAGCGAGTGTTCATTCTCAATGTATTAGTGTAGCTACTTACATACAATAATACTCAACACGCGGTAGCGTAGTTACGTTGTTTGCCGTCTATTAGGACTTCGAAAGTTAGAAGTGTGTTTGTGTTTTGAACCTGAACTTCGTCTCGGCAAACCGTTTCATTCTCAACTAGGCTATGGTCTTTGTGTAAAATAATACTAATCTTAACTAACATTAGTGGATTAGCAAGCTAAAATGGCAGTGGGCAGGGCACATAGTTCGCAGAACTGACGGCAGGCAAAAAAGTTCTCGAGTGGAGACCATGTGACTTCAAGCACAGCATTGGACGTCCACCTGGAAGGTGGACAGACGACTTGACAAAGGTCATAGGAACACGTTGGATTCAGACCGCTTTCGACAAGTCTGGCTGGAAATCTTTGGGTGAGGCCTATGTTTAGCAGTGAACTTTATGTGGATAATGATGATGAAACTAATATTATAATCGATTTATTTGTATATTTGTAATAGATAAATTCTGTTACCATTTAACTAATTTTGAAAATTCTTTCCCTAATAAGCTAGGTTACCCTTAAGTGTTATAGGCTATTTTTTATTCAGAGAATCAGCATTAATGCCGGCGAAACCGCGAGCTAAAGCTAGTCTGTAATACATAGCTAGTTTATGGTTTTAATAGAATATTCTAGACTCTATATCCATAATTATAAAACTCAATGTCTTCTAAACAAAGTTAATTTGACGCCGCTGCGACGTAATATTTAGGGGCTGTCTCAAGAACACTCATTGTTAAAATATTCAAAGCTATTTTATCCTTTGTTATTACATGATACACTATATTTCGCCTGCGGATTTGCCCGTATTAATAAATAAAAAATAAAAGTCCCCCTTTATTTTTTATTTTCACGGTATAAAAAGAAGTATATATAGCACTCAAAAGTAGTGTAGCTTCCTTATAGAGAAAACCAATAAAATCCGTTTAGTAGTATTTTCTGAGATTAGCGCGTTAATAAAACTCTTCAGCTTTATATATTATTATAGATTAGATATTTTTATATTTTTCATAATATGTATAATATTATAGACCGCCATGTTTTTCTTGTATACTCCATGTTCTGTAAACATAATTACTAACAAAAGTAATATTACATAAAAATCCTGTTATACAAGACTGTATAAGTCTATGCAGTCCTCTGTATGCAGTACAATAATTTCTTGCAATTTATAACTATGTTCTACATATTATGGGTTAATCCGAAAATTAGGCCTAAGTCCACCACGCTGGCCTAGTGCAGTTTGGTAGACTTCACACACCCTCAAAACTTCTATAGAGAATTTCTCAGGTATGCAGGTTTCCGAACGCTGTTTTCCTTCACCGTTAAAGCAATCTATAATTCACAAATAATACACTCATAATTTTTGAAAAGTCAGTGGTTTGTGCCCTTGGTATTTGAACCTGCGATCATTCATCTCGGCAGTCCGTTCCACAACCAACTAGGCTATCGCTGTTTTATGCTTTCCTGTACGATTACTTATTTCCAAAATTTTCCATAAATGGCGGTATTAAATTAGTTTTTTTTTTAATCTTGCTTAGAAAGTAAGATAGCGAAACCCATGCAGACAAAATCGTATACAGAAATTAGTATTTCAGACTAAATTCCCTCTTTAAATAGAAAAAAAACAAAATCCTCAAGCATGTCAATATTTTCTGTCTCATTTTTATTGTCCGTCCTAGTTTATGGTACAGAAAATGGCGCGACAAACTTAACTAAATTAGTTTTTTGGTAACAGCCTCTAAGGGGATTGAGCATCCATACATATTTAGAGGAACGTAAGAGATGAGAACTTTGAAATGGTTTGTTACTTGTTGTTTGTTCGCAACTCCGCCTGTCTTAAAATTTCTAGAATAAAGGTGTATACACTTTTTCGGAAAACAATAAAGTTTATATTTAATCTAGGTCTAAGTGAAAGTTTTCTTCAAAATTTATCAATGGTTAATTAATTTGAAAATAAAAAAATTAAAAATATTTTTATTTAACTAAGGATCTATATATAACGAATATACAATGTATGAAATTACAGTAATGTACGAAATTAATCACTGTATTGACAACGGTCCCCACTAGGCAAGCCTGTATCGTAGGGTCCCGTGAGATCATATTATAATACTCTAAAAACAATTAGCATCTAAAGCAAATTGGAACATTTAATTTTAAATACTATCTAAATCATCCTCCTATTATATATATATATATATATATATATATATATATATATATATATATATATAGCGCAGGATCGTGATTCATGGAAGGATCTTGGGGAGGCCTTTGCCCAACATTGGGACATTATAGGCTGATACGATATATATATATATATATATATATATATATATATATATATATATATATATATATATCTATATATATAAAAATGAATTGCTGTTCGTTAGTCTCGCTAAAACTCGAGAACGGCTGAACGGTTTTATCTTATCTTGGTCTTGAATTATTCGTGGAGGTCTAGGGAAGATTTAAAAGTTGAGAAAAATTCGAATAATTGCCGGGAAAATCCTCAAAACAGCATTTTTCTATTTCCCATACAAACGTTTTCTAAATAAAATGGAGAGTCAATTTGTAATTTATTACCGCTGCATAAAGTTCAAATTCGCGTGCGCGTTAGAGGATCTAATATCGCGTTCTGAAACTCAACAAAAGTGAAAGTGAATCGCGAACGCGACAAAATTGCATAGTCTCAAAATACATAGTACATAAATAGTGGTCGGCTTCGAGAAACTCAATTTTAGCTAACTTCAGTTGTTAATATAATATATAACTCAAAGGTGACTGACAGTGATATATCAAGGAACAGCCCAAACCATTGGACGGATCGGGCTAAGACTTTACATGCATAAAGCTACTATAAC
This sequence comes from Manduca sexta, assembly GCF_014839805.1. NCBI lineage: Eukaryota > Metazoa > Arthropoda > Insecta > Lepidoptera > Sphingidae > Manduca > Manduca sexta. Next base: position 1,814,170 of record NC_051116.1, on the reverse strand, counting down.
GTAGGCATCCCCTAAGAAAGGATTTTGATAAATTCTACCCTTAAGGGGATAAAATAGGGGATGAAAGTTTGTATAAATGTTCTTAGATTTTCGACTGATTGAACTGAAATTATAGATTGGGGATAAAATTAGTTTGAACCTATAAGTACCGGGAAAATATGTAGCAAGACTTTTATCAAACAGTGGAATTTTATCCTGGAAAACACCTTCACGCGGGCGAAGCCGCGAGCAAAAGCTAGTATATATATAATAGTTATAATAGTTAATACTAATGCGATGTTATACAGATTTAATCTTAACAATTGATTTCAACACATCTATGAGCCATTTCTGCGAATTCTGACAGGTTACATATAAATATATCCAAGCTCTGGGGTATAGTATTAAGCAATCGTATGGCCTGTGACACAGGTGCAAACTTTAGAATATTTGTTCGCGGTGTTTGAAGGCGGAACAGTGGTAGGTGGCGCTGAGTGCTGACGCGGCCGCTCGGCACGCACAGCTGTAGCGCGGAGAGCACCTCCGGCAGGTGTACCCACCCGCGCCACACTTTAAATATTAATTTGACAAGCCCAACATCCCTCCTTATGTTAGGTATATGTATTTTATGTATTAATATTTATGTTTATATATTTATATTTTTCGTTTATTACGTTTATTAAGTATTTTTTTTTAAATGGGCTCAGGAAAATGACCTCTCTGCATTTAATGATAAGAGAACTTTTAAACCCGGAGAGTTTTTTACACAGACGAAGACGCGAACATCACATAGCTAGAAATCGCAAGTCATTTCCAAGTACCGTCCCTTCATCAATTCTATAGTTCGTAACTTTAAAGGGTCCTTGTCTTATAAATCAATTGTACTTCACAGTGAAAGTTTCCAATAAGTCCTCTTGGTAAGTTCTCGGACTCTTGGATCGCTTTAAGACCCTGGAAATATTTTGGAGATTAGTAATTAACGAGCTCCTTTATTAACTCTTCTATATTTTCTTCCGCCAAGCAGCAGTGTTTAATTACTGTTGTGTTCCGGTTTGAAGAGCATTGTAGCCAGTGTAACTACTGGACATAATGAGACTTAACATCTCATGTCTCAGAATGTCGAGTGCAGTAATACCAAACAATACTTTGTAATTCAAGGTGTTGGATGATGTTTCTGTTTATGGATAGTCGTATCGCTTACCATCAGGCAAATGGCAGGCTTGTGTCATTCAAAACAATAAAAAAAATTAAATCTCAAATAAATATTTTGAAATAAATGGCCTATATTTGCGTTATTTTATTCTCATATTTCCTTGTAGACTCCATTCCAAGCTTGATATAAAGCGTTGTAAATTTGCCAGAAGTAGTAATAAACATTGGTCCATTGTGCAGCGCTAGAACAAACAGTCTCTCATTCATGGCTTGAAGTCAGTCACGAATGAAGACAAAGCCTTTGTTTCTGACGATAGATATTGAATTTAGTGAGTAACTTCAAACAGCACTTTAATTATAGTAACTCATGAGTTTCTGATTAGTGATATCTATTATTATATAAATTGTTTTATCATCCAGTTCTACATTTAATTAAATCGGAACCCAAAAGACCGGCTGCCAGACTTCAAGACTGTGAGCTCTTTCTGCGTAGATCGGACCATCTACAGCTAAAAATTAAAAAAAGTTGTATAATTGTAAAATGTAGGTAGATATTGTAACTCTGACTGCGGATGAACGATACCTCAGTCCCCCCCGTGACCATGAAGGCTGCAAAGTCTTCGAAACGTCGGGAGAAAAGTAAAATATTAAAACCGCGATAAAATCCGAAGTAAGTAAGTAACTCTGCAAGAAGTTATCTATTCCCGACCCGGGATTCAAACCAGAAACCTAATAGCGTAGTTGCATAACTGCGTCATCAAGGCATGGAATATATACATAAACTTAACTTTGAAGAGCTATCAAAATAACCAAGTTTGAAAGCTGTCTGTCTCCAATTCATCGAGAATGGGGTCGGTACTTCGTAAGAAGCATTCAAATTTACGACCCTTATGAAGGGAATCAGTCCCTCATCAAGAAACACAGGCCCTTATCAATGGTGGAATTCCATACTAACAGCTGTTATATAGTATTACTAGCGACCCGCCCCGGCTTCGCACGGGTGCAATGCTGACTATTTAATGGATGTTATTATTATACATATAAACCTTCCTCTGGAATCACTCTATCTATTAAAAAAAACCGCATCAAAATCCGTTGCATAGTTTTAAAGATTTAAGCACACATAGGGACAGAGAAAGCGACTTTGTTTTATACTAGGTAGTGATATAATAGTTATTATAATTTTCTCCAGACTTCAAGACCATGTGAGCTTATTTTGCGTAGATCGGATCACCAAGGGCTAAAATTTAAAAAAAAATATAATTGTAAAATGTACGTAGATATAGCAACTTTGACTTTTCGGATCATATTACCTCTCAGGGTGACCAGCTCAGAACATGCGAATTAAAAAAAAAAAAACAATTGGCTCGGTGGTGTAGTTGTAATGGCGATGCGAGTGAGACTACCGCGCTGAGGTCCCGGGTCAGGACAAAAATATTCGCGACTGGGTTTTTCCAACGCTGTAAACTTATTGCTAAATCAGACTATACTGAAACCGACATAGCTGAATAAACTGAAATTGTCGGTGCCAGAATTTCTCGGCAATAATATGACGCCTGCGCGGTGCCTAACACCTTCCTCAAGATGTCGATTGTTATGCAGATTGGCTATTTGACAACCATTTTTATGACAGTTATAAAATTTGTAAGCAAATCGTATATCATAAAACAGCAACATCTTAAAACTTTTAGCTATAAAGTTTTGACAAGGAGGAAAAGTTCTGAAAGTAAAATATAAAGTCATAAAAAGATGCCATGCGTTATGTATAAAACAGCGAAGTTGGTAAATCTCACTTCGTACGTATCTGATTACTGTGACGTATACACCAGCTTTATAAAAGGAATTTATTTATTTATTTCTATGCTACACCAACAGCATATCGATGGTTGATAAGCTTATTGACTTAAGCCTGAGGTGTTTTTATTACATAGATACGTTGTCCGAGCTCAATACTGGCAAGACAAAAGCAAGGTAATTGCCCGACATTCACTCAGTGAACCTCCAACTACTGTCACGGCTAGTCCTGCTTATTCACTTTTTGTATTTTTATAAATAAAATGCCTTCCTGTGTTTTTAAACGATGTACAAATAATACTCCAATTGTGAATGAAAAAATCGTTTCATTTCATATGTTAGTAACTAGTATACACTATTTAACTTATTTTTTAACTAATTATTATTCGACTGTCGTGGCGACGGGGCGGTCGACGCTCCTGCTCATTCGGGCCGTATCAATGCAAGCTGCTCGGGCTGTACAGCTATGTGACTATATAGTTAACTAGCGACCCGCCCCGGCTTCGCACGGGTGCAATGCTGATACTAAATACACAACATAAAAACTGTGAACGTTGTATATAAAAACATAGCGGCCCGCACTGGCTTCGCACGGGTATAACATAACATAATAACATTATTTCTCCACTATTTAATGGATGTTATTATACATATAAACCTTCCTCTTGAATCACTCTATCTATTCAAAAAACCGCATGAAAATCCGTTGCGTAGTTTTAAAGATTTAAGCATACAAAGGGACATAGGGACAGAGAAAGCGACTTTGTTTTTATGTGCAATTTTGATAGTCTATGATGCATCTATTTGTAAACGACTTAAGCGACATGTTTTAGATACAAAGTTTCATACATAGTTAAAATCACTTTTTTCTATGTTTCTTTAACCTAGTTAAAAAAAATTGAGCAAGTCTTTCAACCGTCTCCGTTCGTTTCAATATATATTAACAAAATGAAAACTAAAGACATACTCCCTCATTCATAGACGTTTTTTATCTAAAGACGGAGTAAAGCTGTGATAACAAGTCTGTTTCTCAGTGCTGACGGCATGGCAGCCTTCGTAGTGCGTAGACATAGGGCCGTTGTGATTGGCTAATATAGAGATACAACTTGAATCTAGTTGGCTGTCAGATAAACAAAGCTGAACAAACAGCAAGCTGTCAGATAAAAAAAGCAGAGAAACAGACTTGTTATCACAGCAATGCTCCGTCCTTAGATAAATAACCTCTATGAATAAGGGGGAAAGTAGTTATTATAGGTTGAACACATTACACAGCCACATCTGAATTACAAGTTAACTTAAGTAATAAAAAACAAAGAAACTAAAATAAATATGTAAATGTAAATGTGTATCTTATGTCTATAGTATTAGTACTTATATTGGTATAAGTGTAAATACGCTGAGCGAATTTGGATGAAATTTAGCACATATACCATGCGCTGGATTAATACAAATGATATTTTTTCCCTAAAGTACCTACAGTATGGGCTTTTAATATTGAGAAAGATCTTAAGCACCGGGGAATCCACGAGAAACATCTAGTTTAGTACATCTTTGACAGATATAGGCAAACAGAGGATTTTTTAAATTTTTCCATATCTGACTAGACATAAGGTTCACATTTGTTTAAATTCCTTCTATAAGGCTGTTGTACACTTCACAGTAATCCGACTTTATAATTATAAATACTGAACGCCAAAGTCAAAAACAACCCAACCCCAAAAACAATGTTTCGCTCAAAGCTAAAACACTAGACATAAATTGTCTGACAAAGTTCGTCCCGTCCTGCCTGTTTATCTATCGGATTTACATAAAATTTATTTATTAGGGTTAAATACAGTTCAAAGGATGGGGAACTGAGTTACTGTTGTATTGTTTAGGTTTTTGTCTAGCATTAAGGGTGGAATACCAACCATTTTAGTAAAAGCCAGCCTGTAGACATTAGAGATGTAGAATTATTGCCATTGCAAATTTCATTTGCCGCCTTTTGAAACCAAACACAGATCACTCACAAACAAATATCGGTAAAATATATAAAATACAGTATGTTTCGCTCTGACAATTGTACGAGAGTTAATTACCTTTATTAATCATTCTCAAGCCCATACATGGTTGCCCCAAATGGGACAAACAAAATGAAATATAGGGACCCGCGTAAAAGAACACATAGCTGACGTGAAACACCGACGCTCTACGAAGTCTGCAGTCGCTGAACATTCTGAAGGAGGCTCCAATCATTATTTGCGATTAGACAAGCTACAAATCCTTGCCAAAGAACACCGATTCCTGCCTAGGATGATTCGCGAGGCTATTGAAATTAAAAAACACCCAAATTTCAATAGGGAAGATGGTTGGAAGCTTGCACAAGCTTGGGATCCTGTTCTACATTTAATTAAATCGGAGCCCAAAAGACCGGCTGCCAGACCTCAAGACACTGTGAGCTCATTCTAAGTAAATCGGACTACCAATAGCTAAAAAAAAATTAAAGTAGTATAATAATGTAAAATGTAGGTAGATATTGGGACTTCGACTTTGCGGATGACCAACACCTCAGTCCGCCCCGTGACCACGAGTCTGCAGTCATCGAAACGGGAGAAAAATATAATAAAAACACGCGATAAAATCCGTAAAATAGTTTTATTTTAATGTCTAACATTCTCGTAAACATAATCATCATATCTCGGAAGACGACATTATATCTGAACCTCACTCTGCTTACTGGCGAAGTCCCTGCTATTTTCATATAAAAATAAAGTATAAAAACCATATTTTATTATACTTACTTCATTACCTTATCTTTATTATCATAACATTGGAGAGAATTTGGCACAAAATATACGTAGTAGATATACTTTGTATGTTTATGATAAAAAGGAATATTTTATATGAATTCTGAAGCTGTCAACATCCTTAGGCCGTTGAACCACAAAACAAACTGCGAAACGCGACACGTGGAGGCGTGTCATCCACCTCAGTTTCACAATGTATTGCTCGCGGCTCCGTTCGCACACTTCAAGTTCTACTGAATAAAGAAAGTAGCTTACAGTAAGCTTTGTCTCTAGTAGCTTACATGCTAATCCTGGACATATCTCCATGCATCTCATCCAAATCCGTTTTGCCTTTATTTCGAATATACTTCACAAATGGTATTTATAATAGTAATACTAAATATCGATAATCATTTCTTAAGTTTACGTAACGGTTAGAAATTGATAGAATGCTAGTTTTCGGATTTTATCGCATTTTTTTTATAATTTTCTTCCTACGTTTTAAAGACAGCCTTCATGGTCACGCGCGGGCTAGCTTTCAATGACAAAATATTTGATGCAATTATTTTGTACTTTTTCACTAAAATGATCAAATAGATCGGATATTGTGTCGATTGGCGAGGGATAATCATCTGGCCATCACTCTACTTACCATTAAATTAAGTATAGCCAGCTTTTCACGTTTCAATATTACTCAGGCCGACATAATTGTGAAGACTGGCAAGATATAATATCAATAAGTATTGCATTCAGCAGAGGCACTTTGCCGTATATTTTATGCACAAATATTAAACTTCAAAATTATTTTTTTAAAACCACTAAAAAAACAGAATTAGTTTAATATAACAGGTATATACTGGTTATCAATTTTTGGATTCGGTGACTAATTTGAATTTAAGTTTGCATATTTTGCCGTTTATTTGTTAATTTCTCTAGTCGAAATAAAATACGTCGATTTAAGAACCTGTTAGGTTTGTACTTGCAGGCATATATCATGTCAGCAAATAAACTCAGTACGATTCCAACAATCTGACGTTTCATTTGAGTCCTTGCGCGCATACATATCAGAACCTCCTTTTTGAAGTCGGTTAAAATCGAACCATAAAAGGACTAAATTAACAATAATATTAAACGTATGAGCAAAACATTGCCTCCATAGCCTTAACGTACACGCTTCATTTACTTAAGGACATAAAAGGAGCTTTTGTTATCTAGTAAAAGTTTGATGTGAAAGCTTTTGAAACATTCATGGCTTTACTGCTCGGTTTACAGCTCTCGCGGGGTTAAATTTTGTACAGTCATCGACAAAAATAAGTTGACAATCAAAAACTCAACTCAACTCCGCTGGTGGTAGGTCTCTCATATGTGAGAGTCCGCCTGGGTAAGTACCACCGCAATGTCTATTTCTGCGACCAAGCAGAAGAGTGTACTTACTGTTGTGTTCCGGTTTGAAGGACATTGTAGCCAGTGTAACTACTGGATATAATAGCAAAATAGGCTATAGCAGGATAGCGAGCGCGTTGGAATATCAAACAATACTTTGTAATTTCACTATTACTGTAATTTGACAGCCTCCCTCGCCAACACATTTTAAAGCTTCATAACTTATTTATTATTGCGTGGATTTTAAAAATCATTTTTCCGATAGATTTTGGATAAAAATCATTTTTGATAAATGTATTTTAAAAAAGTTTTCAACTATCCTATTATGTCGACCTGAGCAATATTGAAACGTGAAACGCTGGCTAAACTTCATTTGATGGTTATTAGAGTGGTGGCCAAAAAATACTTTGTAATTCAAGGTGTTGGATGGTGTTTCTACTGTTTATAAGCGGTCATATCGCTTATCACCAGGCGAACGGCAAGCTCGTCTAACAAAATCCCTAATCATTAGAACAAAAAATAATACCTATCCCAAAACGTAATTTGCAGCATTCGTTAGGAACATTTGCTTTGTACTCGTTATCAACGTACGTGAATAACTTCAATTAGATTCTAAAATGGTAAATGAAAATGCAATTCGGTAATAGTAAAATGGAATTTAATAATGAGCGATGAGATTTGAGCATTGGCTTAAATAAATTATCATAATGAATCTGTCCTAGCTGAATTCCACGGTGGCCAATCTCAACAGAGATCAGCCAGGAGATATTATAGTGCACAAGTGTGTGCAATACACAAGCACTCTCTGTTCCTTCACTCTCATAGTCCGGTAATTTTGTTTCTTTCTTTATCGAATTTCGACTACGGTGGCCAATCTCAACAGAGATCAGTCAGGAGATATTATAGTGCACAAGTGTGTGCAGTACACAAGCACTCTCTGTTCCTTTACTCTCATAGTGTGGTAATTTTGTTTCCTTCCTATCCGAATTTCGGCGACGACAGCCAATCTCGACGGAGATCAGCCACGCAGGAGATATTGTAGTGCACACGTGTACGCAATACAAAAGTGCACTCTCTGTTCCTTCACTCTCATAGTCCGGTGAGACGGCAATCCGACATGACCGTAGAGATCGGGCGCAGAACCAGGCTTTACATGCTTTCCGAGAAATTTCGGCATTATAGCTGGAAATGCTTTTCACATGAACGAAGCCGCGAGCAACAACTAGTACACTACATTTTCACATTATGCCAATATAAATAACTCTTAAGTAAAATTCTAGCAATGTAAGTTGAGTTGCGCGATTTATTTAAATTAATGCACATTAATATTCAAAGTAGATAAGATTGGTTCCGCCAGTATTTCAACCTAGACTTGAGTATTTCATTAGTTGGCCAATGTACAATAAACTTTAGGTTAATATTTTAATTTATAAAATACTAGCTTTTGCTCGCGGCTTCACCCGCGTGAAGGAGTTTTCCGGGATAAAAGTCCCACTATATATTTTCCTGAGATAGTAGCCTATAACCTTCCCAGGGACTTATACTATCTCCATACCAAATTTTACTTTCTTATACCACGTCTTATGTCACGAACCGTACCCGCGGGAACGGGATGAAAAGTATCCTATGTCTGTCTCCTGGTTCTAAGCTACCTCTCCACCAATTTACAGCCAAATCGGTTCATCCGTTTTTGAGTTATAAATAGTGTAACTAACACCACTTTCTTTTATTTATAACGGCAGGCAAGGTGTATGCTCGTTATCATCTTCCATAGCTTGTTACTACTAAGTATCGTGGCCGTATGTGGAGATATGTTGGATCACAATAACCGATGTCAGATTTTAGTAGTTGTAGTTTTTGTCCCGAAACAATTGTAATTCCAACAACACAAACTACTACGGAACGTGAGACAGTCTCTACGCACCCACAGCACTCTCCAATAATATTATTCGATCACATGATTTAAAACCACCTAAATTGCAAATTTTTCATAGGCTTGTCATTCTCTTTGACTGCTAGCTTTCCGGCCTTCTTGATGTCGTCTGACATCCTCATTGAGCTGTGTAGCTTTCCATATATATTATAATTCTCTTTGTGTGTAGCGAAGATTCTGTCGAATGCCATAAGATGGCGTTGGCGTTCCATTTAAAAAAATCAACTCGATGACGACATATATATAGATTTTCGAGCGGAGACCACGTGTTGGAAAGCGCAGCATTGGATATCCACCTTTTTTTTTAAAAGGTGAGGGCAAAGCGGCCATGCTGCACGTAATCGTAAGTGAAGTGATGTTCAATAGAATGTCGACTGACGAGAGATGAATACCCCTCAACAGTCGACACAATTATGCCGGCCTGTTGGAAGCGGTTGTGAAATCTGTTGTCATAGTGTTTTATTATTACTATCTAGCTTATTGTTTAAATAATTGCGTTTAACCACCGAGTTGTCTCTTGAAGATGGATTGGACAATGTTTGCCACCAGCACTTTACTTTTTTGCTCACTAGTATAGCGCAACCTTAGAACTGAGTGACCTAACCTAAAAAAGACGATTACTGGGAAACGAATAAAAAAGTTTGAAAACAAAATTGGGTCTTCGAAGTTGAGAATCTGTTTCTATTTTATAATTTTGTCTTATTCTCGTCATAGAGCTATGGAGCATGCTTTGGAAGGGCGTTTTTTAACAAAATCAGAAATTATATATTGAGTTAGGTTACTTTAGTTGTAAGGGTATATATAAACGTTTGGAAGCACTCTAATCGTTGTAGAGTAAGCTGGGTGCAAACAGCGCGTGACGCGCCGGTGACGCCGCGCATTACGGGGTTTACGCGAAATAATTACAAACATCCAACGACGTGGCAAATTGTATGGAAATTTAGTATAACAGTCTCCTTTTGAATATAAATACTATATCGTATTTAGATTTTAATATATAATAAAAACATCGTAGGACGGAATACATCATAATTATGTTGTATCACTTGATTTTTTAGATTTTAATATAATATAATAAACACATCGTAGGACGGAATACATCATAATTATGTTGTATGCACTTGATTTGCATTGCTCTCTAATTGTTGGTTTTGGTAAATATATATTTATTGGAGCTTCTACTTTTAGAAACTAAAACTGTTAACAACATGGACATATTGCAACATTTGTTAAACATCTCTTTCACACGTTAATTATCTTATATCCTCAAGAAATTATTTTTATGTTGTTCACGGAGAACTAAACTATTGTAATTCACATTAACTTTCGGCACTAGAGGTCAACATCATCCGATTTATATTAGTATAAATAACTTAGGTTCTTATAAATGTAAAATAAATGTATATGACTGTTTGTTTCCACATAAATAAATAAAAAAAAAAAACATTTGGCGGAAAAGTGCATGCACCCGTTATTCGTGTATCTACCAATTCGGTCTACCAATTCGGAGATAAAACGCGTAAGTGCATGAAAATATTAATCTTAAAGAACATGCAATTATAACATCTATGACAAGTATACAAGAATTACTTTTTAGAAAGTGTTTGATAGAGGAAACACTTCGAACTGCAGTGTTTAATTATTCTAGAGTCACGAGGCATGCTAAATGGCCGTCAAATCTGGTCATAACTCACTGAAGCGATTGTGATATCCGTATAACAAATGGGTCTGTCAAAATTGATAGGAAATATATTTAAAACTTATGACTACGCAAAAGATGCACGGCTGATATCATATCAGCGGTTAAATTTCGTACATATTTAAAATCAGCACTTTTTCTAGGTTTTTTAATTTAGTTAATATTTATCGAAAATGTCTCTTAACGCCCGAAATTAATAATGTATCTGCTATCCAAGACTGAAACCTATCTTAGATTGCCGACTATCTTTCGATTGCTCTCCTACCGGCATGCCAATATCTTAACTCGCCTATCCTTGCTTGCCTTCAAAGATAGATCGCTGGCAATCGTGTCCAGATGCGTTCCCTCCTGACCATTCCATTTTATGCAGGATATTCCATTCGTAAAAAAAATACATTTTGTATTATCCATACAAACTATTCGTTTAAATATTTGTCCAATTGCTAAAAATAAGACTTGGAGTAATAAAAAAATATTTTATGCATTTTAGCCCTCAAAAGAAATAATTAATAATTAGTACATGTCATATTTATGGTACAAACTATTTAATGAGTTGAAATGGAACGTGAGTAACGTGGTTGCTAACATATTTTGACACTGAAGTTTAATAACATTGTTCATAATATATTAATAAATATTTAAAGGATTTAGTTTTTAGTATGAAGTACGCAGTAAACTCGGTGCCTTATAATAATAATAATTGGACTTTGTACACATTATCCAGTGTTATGGCACAAATTACAATTCCGTTATACATAATTGTAGCATAACTTTAACCGTTTACGCAGCGCACGAAACAGAAGCTCTCAGAAGTAATCAATTTTACCCGTTTTTGGTTCCATCGGTCATGGTGTGATGATATATACCCTATATAATACCCATCCACAATAAATGGGCTATCCAACACTAAAAGAATTTTTCAATTCGAACCGGAAGTTCCTGACATCAGTTCGTTCACACAAACAAATAAACAAACGTACTCTTCAGCTTTATATAATTACTAGCTTTTGCTCGCGGCTCCGCCCGCGTTATAAAGTTTTTCAGGCTAAAGTTTTCCATTATAAAAATAGTAGTTTCCCGGGAGCCTATGTTCTTCCCAGGGTTTCAAACTGTCTCCATACCAAATTTCATCTTAATACGTTGGGTAGTTTTTGAGTTTAAGACGTTCAGGCAGACAGATGCAGTGGGGGACTTTGTTTTATAATATATTTTTTAGAACTTTTTAAGAGGAACAATCCCGTCATACATCATTGTTGCATAACTTTAACCGTTTACGCAGCGCACGCAACGGAAGCTCTTAAAACTAATAAATTGTACCCGTATTTGCAACATGTTTCATTACTGCTCCGCTCCTATTGGTCATAGCGTGATGATATATAGCCTATAGCACCCCACAAATAAAGGGCTATCCAACACAAAACGAATTTTTCAGTTCAAACTGGTAGTTCCTGAGATTAGCGCGTTCAAACAAACAAACAAACAAACAAACAAACTCTTCAGCTTTATATAATAGTATAGATAGTATAGATAATGTATGGAAATGTTGCCTGTTTCTGTGATATTAACTTTTAACTAATAAAACTATGTTAATTGTAATAATTGTTACTTTGAATTACAAATGTAGATAATCAATAAAACTAATAACAGTGATTGCAAAGGTATTTTATTTTACTAAGTAAAGAAGTTATTTTGCTGTTCTTTCTCCAACATCTTGATTCTCTATATTGTTCTCATAATTAATAGTATCAGCAGTTGATAACTCCACTTCGGTTGGAATTTCCTCTAACCTGTGATTCCGACAAATATTGTGCAAAACTGCAGTTGCAATTATTATTGCTTGAACTTTAGGTAAAGATAAACGTAATGTCAATGCAATCACAGGGAAGCGACGCTTCCATGTACCAAGTATCCTGAAAAGACAATATAAATATTTCCTATTCCTCAGCAAAAGTTGATAGAATGGAGAAACACCATAGTTCTTAAAAAACGATGCAATTGCCCCTTGTTAGTACCTATCTCATAGTTCGGTAGGTACAATATTTTTTGTAAATAATGTCAAAAATTATTTACTTTGTACATAGAAGTAACACGGATATACGGCATCAGTTTAACTAACAATGATTGGCAAGCATATTTCGGAAGCCTAATCTAAACGTGAAATCAAACTCATTCAGGGTCTGCATGAAGTTAACTCTTTTCATTACCCGTGATGAAGCGCGACTTTCAGTTTAGCTATTTTTACTATCAGTATCGCTAGTCCCTCCAAATCACTGTCGTCACTGTCACTAGAGAATATGGATATTTCCATTGCCTTTTCGTTTCCCTCAAAATCAGTGTAAGCGATATTCAAAACATATGGAGTAAACTGAAGAATTGGTCCGATTGGAAAATGCGATTGTTTACAACAATCAAATCAAATGTCAAATCGGGTAGATAGAGTATTGGCAAGCGTAAACTGTCATTTTCAAACAGAGGGTAATCTATGATCTGTAATCCGTCCTCTCAAAGATCGATTATTGTTAGTGATAGCTTACTCACTCTATGGATTGGTTATTGGCATGCTTTATCCATAAAAACGAATGAATTATCAATCTTTGATAGCATACATTGGATTAGGATTGGTTATTAATTTCGGGCGTAAGTCAATCAACCTTTCAATTGTCGATATATTATACAATAAGTTTGAGGTTGGTTACAATTTATTCGAAATAAAGCAGCAGAGCCACTGATGTATATTCTATAGACACGAACGTCCATTTAAACTATTTGTTCAAAATCTGAACTAAAATGGCAACCAAAACGTCACTGTTATAACCTATTTATTAACTTGAACAACTAATAATTTTACTTATGTGACTTATATTTTTTAGTTCGAATTCTTATATCATGAGCGCCACACCGTACACAACCACAAGCTGTCAATATTGATCATACAAAAGTCAGTTTGAATGGATTCCAGTTCAATTCAGTTGAACACAGTGAATGTTCGGAACGCCAAATATAGTACATATATATCTACATTTAAATCTAGTGCATATATATCGATGATCAGAGCCCATATATAAGCGGAAATACCCTTTAAACCAAAACAAATCGTAACTCACAAAAATTCTATTGTAAATTATAGTAATTCAAGATTACAAGGGTCTGACAACACAAAAGGCTATACTTGACAAATAAGGGTACCTAGGTCATACGCGGAATTCTAAATCAACCCTTTTGCCTGACATCGAAGTATTAAGAAAGTCATTGTGGAATTGTAGGGATAAAATGTAATTTGACCGTGTGACGACGGCCTAAGAATACCAAGATAGATATCCTTTGGTAGAAAAAATTTTAGGTGTAATATTGTAAATAAATATACATAATAAAAAAAATAGCCATAGTGGCCCACGCGTTGCGTTCCAGGATCAGCCTGTGTATCTGGCTGCAACAGGCCGGCATAATTATGTCGACTGCCGAGGGTTGCAAACAGAGGCCAATAGAGGTATTCATCTCTCGTCAGTCAACACCATCTTGATCCTTCACTTACCATCTGGGGAAGTAGATCACTTTGCATAATAATAAAATAATAATATCTGCCCTGTATTATATACTTGCCCACTGCAGAGCCCGGGCCTCCTCTACTACTGAGAGGGATTAGGCCTTAGTCCACCACGCTGGCCTAGTGCGGATTGGTAGACTTCACACACCTTCGAAATTCCTATAGAGAACTTCTCAGATGTGCAGGTTTCCTCACGATGTTTTCCTTCACCGTTAAAGCGAACGATAAATTCACAAAGAATACACACAGGATTTTAGACAAGTCAGACGTTTGTGCCCTTGGGATTTGAAGCTGCGGACATTCGTCTACCAGTACTTCACATACCCGTATAAAAAAGAGTGATCCTTACTTAAACGCTCCATAAGAAACCCATCGATGCCAATCATAAATTAAACAGACCTAAACCGGGTCAAAACTAACAAAGAATTTCCCCCAAAAATCAGACCTACATCCTCACAATCCGTATTACATCAAACCTACTTTTCTTATAAACTAGAGGCAGTAATTATTTCCACAAAGGGTATTATATCGGAGGCCTCAATCTCGGGTAACGGGGCACGAAAAATCCTCACAATTCCGTATCCGATCGTCCGTCACTCAAACGTTGTTGACGCTGATTCATCATTTCAGCCCTTGAGTCGTCCACTGCTGGACATAGGCCTCCCCCATTGAGCGCCACAGGGACCGGTTCTGGGCCGCCCTCATCCATCGGACTCCGGCGACCCTGACCAGATCGTCGGTCCATCTCGTGGGGGCCTGCCTACGCTGCGTCTCCCGGTTCGTGGTCGCCACTCCAGAACTTTTTCTGCCCCAACGGCCATCAGTTCTACGAGCTATGTGCCCTGCCCACTGCCACTTGAGTTTCGCAACTCTAAGGGCTATTTCGGTTACTTTGGTTTTCCTGCGGATCACCTCGTTTGTGATTCGATCCCGCAAGGAAACTCCGAGCATAGCCCTCTCCATTGCCCTCTGAGTGACTTTCAACCTTCTGACAAGGCCCATAGTGAGCGACCACGTCTCACTTCCATATGTCATCACTGGCAACACACACTGGTCAAAGACTTTCGTCTTGAGACACTGCGGTATTCGGGACGAGAAGATGTGTCGGAGCCTCCCGAACGCTGCCCAGCCGAGTTGGATTCGACGAGTGACCTCTTTCTCGAAGTTGGACCTACCTAATTGGACTGTTTGTCCCAGGTAGACGTACTCGTCGACAACTTCAAGTGTAGCGTCTCCTATCTTGACAGGGGTGGGTCTGACATGGTGGTTAGACATGACTTTTGTCTTATCCATGTTCATTCTGAGACCCACTTGTTGGGAAACGCTATTGAGGTCATCGAGCATTGCGCTAAGGTCTTCTAGGGTCTCAGCCATGACTACGATATCGTCGGCAAATCGAAGGTGAGTCAAATACTCGCCGTTGATGTTGATGCCGAGTCCTCTCCAGTCCAGAAGCTTGAAGACGTCTTCCAGTGCAGCGGTGAACAGTTTCGGAGATATTATATCTCCCTGTCTCACGCCACGCTGTAGCTGGATAGGTTTCGAGTACTGATCCTGGAGGCGGACTGACATGGTGGCGTTTTCGTATAGGCACTTCAACACTTCAATATACCGATAGTCAATTTGGCACCTCTGGAGAGACTGAAGCACTGCCCAGGTCTCGATCGAATCGAAGGCTTTCTCATAGTCCACAAACGCTAGACAGAGGGGCCGGTTATACTCCTCGGACTTCTGTATAACCTGCCGCAGCGTGTGTATATGGTCTATGGTACTATAGCCTTTTCGGAATCCGGCTTGTTCGTGAGGCTGGAAGTCATCGAGACTGTTAGCAAGACGATTCGTGATGACTCTCGAGAACAGCTTGTAGACGTGACTCAGGAGCGAGATGGGTCTGTAATTCTTTAAAAGGGTTTTATCGCCCTTTTTAAAGAAGAGCACCACCACGCTCCTGTGCCATGCCTGGGGCGTGGTACCCTCGTGAATGACGGAATTGAATAGTTTTTGGAGAGCCTCTAATATTGGCTGTCCGCCCGCTTTTAGAAGCTCTGCTGTTATTCCGTCATCACCCGGAGCCTTGTTGTTTTTCAGCTGCCCGAGAGCCATACTAATCTCGCACAGGTCGATGTCCGGGATGTCTTCGGTATAGTGTCGGATTAGTGGGGCTCTTGGATCTGTGGCCGCACTGCAAACAGGTCGTCGTGTTGAGGTGTATAACTGTCCGTAGAACTTCTCTACCTCACCCATGAGCTCCGGTCGGGAAGATATAATCCTGCCGTCCTCGGTCTTCAGTTTGGTCAGCAGGCTTTGCCCAATGGACAGATCCCTGGCGAACACCTTAGAGCCCCTGTTCCGCTCAATAGCCTCTTCAACACATTTAGTGTTGAATTGGCGTATATCACGTTTCAGGGACTTACAGATCTGTCGATTGAGCCTCCGGCAGACTGTCACGTCACCAGAAGACTGCAGGACCATCTTGCGTCTTTCTACCATGAGCTGTAGGGTGGGATCTGAGATCTTTTGAGTTCTTTTTGGACGCTGGGTCTTAAAGAACTTAGACCCAGTCGTCTGGACAGTTTTCACGAGCCTGTTGCTATACTCATCCACATCTACGCACTCACCTAAGCACTCGAAGCGGTTCCGGAGTTCGAGCTGAAAGCTCTCGGGGTTTTTGATATGGGCAGATGCTGGTCGGAGCATGGACTTCATCAGTCGAGACCTCTCAAGCGATACGTTAAGATTCAATGTGCCTCTTACCATTCGGTGATCACTCCCGGTTTTCACCGCATTGATCACAGAGACATCATTGAATATACGCCGTTTGGTCGACATGATGAAGTCAATCTCATTTCTGGTAGCACCCTTGGGACTCAGCCAGGTCCACTTGCGCTGACTACGCTTTTTGAAGAAGGAGTTCATCATAAAGAGTCCCTCCCTCTCCATGTAGTCGGCCAGCAGCTGACCCCGCGCGTTCCGTTGCCCATACCCAAATTTCCCCATTTTCAGCTCGTTGCCGCTACGTGTGCCCAGTTTCGCGTTGAAGTCCCCCATAACAACGGTGAAGTAGGTCTGGGAGCTATGTATAGCCCGAGATATATCCTCGTACATAGCCTCCACCTCATCATCGGAGTGTGCCGAGGTCGGGGCGTAGACCTGAATAACCTTCAGCGAATACCGTTTGGTGATTCTGAGTATCAGGTACGCCACCCTTGCCGACACACTCTCGATCTTCACGACGTTGTTTACGAGGGACTTGTGGATGATAAACCCGACACCACCTTGGGACTGCTGGTCGCCCTCCCGGAAATAGAACAGGTTACCTGACTTGAGGATTATCGAGTCCTCCCCCTGTCTTCGGACTTCAGATAATCCTATAACGTCCCACCGTAACCTGCTCACTTCTTCCTCCAGTTCGACTAACTTCTCGTCGGTCCGCAGTGTGCGCGTGTTATATGTTGCCAGGGCCAGTTTTCGTCGGTTGTGGTAGCCTGGTCTCTGCCGGGGATTCTTAGCACCCCTTGCCCCGCCGTTACCATGACCGCTACCGTAGCCAGGAATAGCGGGGCCGCCGGGGACTAGGGGCCGGTTTTTATGTGGCCTTACCATAGGGGGGGGGTTTTGCCGTAATCGCCACGCTTGGCAGGCGGGTTGGCGATCGCAGTGGCGGAAGTCTCATCACAAGACGCTGCTGCCCGTCTTGTGTCTTGTCACTTCCTTCCGCCGTGTTGGAATGGTTTTACCGCCATTAGTCGGTGGACTACTTGCACTAGTGGTAGTGAGCACCACTAGTGGGCGGTGGGGGTCGTCACGCCCCTACGCCTTATACGCTGATTGGATAGCCATTATTATAATCTAAAGCGCAGCGCAGACGTTTATATTTTTAACATATTCTTTACAACAAGAAAGCCTGAAGACGCATGTGTAATCGTAGCCTACAGGTATTGACAGCTTGTTACAAAAACTGTCAATTTTATATTTAAAAATACTATCTACCGGATACAATGGTAACGAGGCTGTGGTCTCGGGTTCGATACCCGGGTTAAGCAGTGATATTAGGTTTTTCTACTCAATATCAGCCCGGAGTTTTGTGCTCGATATGGCGATAGGCTCGGTCCCTATCACATCATGGGACGAAACACATTTAGCGAAAATTGGCTGCCCTGGCTGCACCTCTACCTACCACTTCCGAGATAAAAGCGTTATGTATATGCCCAATTTACTTTATCAAGCAAATGACCTCATCCCTCCTTATAAAAACACACGTTTTTATGCGACGACATTGGCCGCCATATTGTGCGCAATGAATACGAGCCGCGCAGACCTAAGTTGTAAATAACTTAGAGGCTAGCGATTAGTGTAATAAAAGCTGTCCCTCAGCTAACCCGCATAAACTTCCGACAAACCTGACATAATCCGTCTTTACTGTGATATTCTAGTACATCTAGCTTTATATAGGCTATGGTCTGGATTACGAACTTTTTGGGTAGTTATTCTTAATAAAAAAAATAACCTCGTTCTAATATTGCCTATTATCTATGATTTGTATATATTTTTTTCATAATAACAATAAAGAAATCTGAATAGATTTTGTTAGTATTATAATATTCGACACGGGGCGTAAGAGCTTTGCTTACTTTTGCTGGAAAGTGGGATGGAGGGGTTAAAAATACAAAAATTCTGCTGAGGAAATACTTGAGCTCATATACTGTTTAAAAAAATATAAAAATATTGAAGAAAAGATAAAAACTCGTGAACAAGACGCGCTTGACAATAATATGTAGGTACGAAGCATTTTTAGGCAACCTTCGTCCCATAGCAGCCCAGAATTCTCGACCTATTCCCGTAGGAATAAAGGAATATGACAGATAGATAACGTTTTTAAGGCCCAGATGTAAAACGATTCTAACTTTGGGAATATCGCAAATCGTTTTGGAAGAGACTTTTCTATTTTATAGAAATTTATTTTTATAAAAGTAAGTATATCTGAAATATAGTTTTAGTTTGATTGATGTTATAAAATCTGATGAAATATTCCGTGTGCTTAATCAGTGCACAACCCGTGGTTATGCACAGATTAAGGTATAAAGGATAAATGACATAGTATTATGGGAAAAACCAGATTCCGAATTCGGGAAATATCTTTCAAAAATTAACCCCTTAATAATAAACAAACTTAAACTTCACCTGAAAGAAAACACAGAATCAAAAAAAAACTTCACTTTTCAACATTAATTTCGATTAAAATCATACCTCCTAAATTGATTAAAATTTTAATTCAAAATCGATTCCGTAATTATAAAGCACAACCTTATTTCAGTTCAAAGCGTATCATCAAATTATGTAAATGCCATGTATCATAACGAATTTCTGAAACAATCTTCAAAGACTAGCCTTAATTAACATTTATAATTGAGCCCCGATTCCCATAACAGGGACTTATATTAAATTTGTATTCGGGATGTGTGCTGCGTACTACATCGGGGTCGTGGAGGCTTATGTTTCATTAATTGTTTTAATAATCGTAAGGGTCATTATTTCGACTGCAGCTGGCAGAGACGTAGGGTCAATGTAACCCGATTCCTACCGGCTTTCCTTTTGTATTTAAGTAACATTTTCGTCGTAATAGTTGTCACAGCTCAAACGTCACTATAGTAAAAGTCGTAAGAGTTTTCACAACACAAACACCGCTAAAGTAAAAGTCGTAAGAGTTGTCAGAGCTCAAACGTCACTATAGTAAAAGTCGTAAGAGTTTTCACAACACAAACACCGCTAAAGTAAAAGTCGTAAGAGTTGTCATAGCTCAAACGTCACTATAGTAAAAGTCGTAAGAGTTTTCACAACACAAACACCGCTAAAGTAAAAGTCGTAAGAGTTTTCATAGCTCAAACGTCACTATAGTAAAAGTCGTAAGAGTTTTCACAACGCAAACACCGCTAAAGTAAAAATCGTAAGAGTTTTCACAACACAAACGCCGCTAAAGTAAAAGTCGTAAGAGTTGTCATAGCTCAAACGTCACTATAGTAAAAGTCGTAAGAGTTTTCACAACACAAACGCCGCTAAAGTAAAAGTGTAAAAGTTGCCACAACACAAATGTTGTTTATCTAAGTTATAAAAGTTGTCGCTGCAAAAAACGTCGCTAAAGTAAAAATCGCAAAGTCCCACCACGAACGTCGCTCTAGTAAAATTCAAAAGAGTTATAACAACACAAAAGTCACTAAAGCAAAAGTCGTAAGTGTTGTTACAACACAAACGTCGCTAAAGTAAAAGCCGTATATTTGTTCCAAAAAAAACGTCATAATTCAAGCAAAAGTACTAGTAATATTTACTGACACAGCCAATGAATGAACCGAAATAAGACAACTATAACATGATTTGTAACTTTTACTTACGACTTTACTAATGTAAGTAACTTTGTAAGCCGGTATCACAAACATATATATTTATTACCACTTACAACTTTCAAACATATATAAGGAATTTATAAATAAAACTTACCACAGTAGGCCTTAAATAAAACCGCATACAGTCAGTTTGGGGTTTTTTGGGGTTTCCAATGTTGCGAAGTTTACCTGCAACAAAATACAAATTTGACAGCGGTGAGAAAGTTTCTTCTGTAATAATATAATCTTTTCGGGAATTGTATATATTACTAATTGACCCGACAGACGTTGTCCCGTCTTAACTATGAATTTGCAGCGCGCATTCTGTCAATCGCTGAGAGTTATTTCAAACAATTGACAGTTATATAAAATAATATTTTCGTTAAGTTTTCTTAAATTTTCTAATTTTCTACGCAATTTTTTGATTTTTTTCTTTCATAAGAACCTACTCCTGACAATAACAAACACAACAAAAAAAAAATAGTGAAATCGGTCCAGCCGTTCACGCGTGCTGGTGTGACCAAGGGAAATAGGGATTCATATTTATATATTATTATATAATAGTTTCATAAATATAGGACAAGAGAATAAACCTTATTGAAGAATAAATAAATTAATAAGCTGATCACCTGGTGGTAAGCGACTACTAACAAAATGAGATTAAAGACTAAATAAAGAGACAGACTAAAATAAAAATTACGAGATATCTATCTTATTCATTTCGGATAATAAAGCTTCTTACGACAGAAAGTCAAACAATGAATTTATGATTTTTAATTATATCGAAAGAGCCAGCAAATGAATTGTTAATATACATTGGTTAAAATTATCCATCTTAATTAAAAATATTCGATCTGTAGCTGATCATTTGCAAAACATCAAACTTCTACATATTAAATTCAATTGAATATTTTTTCTTTATTTAAAATATAATTAACCCTTTGAAATGCTTCTGGTGGTAGGATATATTTTATATCCGCTCGCATATCGACCACCGCACACAAGGTGTTAAAATCCGCCATAGTGGCCTACGTAAGTGTGTCGCGTTCCGGGATCAGCCTGTGTATATCCGGTTCTAAAAGGCCGGCGTAATTGTGTCGACTGTCGAGGAGTAATCATCTCTCGTCAGTCGACATTCTATTGGACCCCACTTACCATCAGATGTGGTGCGGTCACATTGTCATGCTAGTATAAAAAATATTTATTTTACTAAAAACAAAACCATTGTTGACACAAATATGAACAGATTAGAAGCGATTTTGAATTTTGAAATTGTTCACACAAACACATTTTAGAGACAATTTGCAATTTTAAAATTGTTCAACTACTTTTGTGACTGACTATATTTAAAAGATACAGTTCATACGCCACTACGAACAATCTAGTTCCAAAACGAAAACAAGCAATCGATAAACTAAATTCAACGGAAAAGAAAATATTTCTTCGCACTTTCTTTGTTTCCGCTGTGCTGTGCAAATCGGATTGTAAATCGAATATCGGTTTTAATTTTATTATCGGATATCGTATTGCTTCATCGGATTCAGATATTTTTTGCTGAGTCAACTATAACTTTTTAGTTTCTATTTTTGTCCGTGATTAGATTTGTAAGATATTTACGGTAAATAAATATATATTAGTATTATGACTGCCTTGGTGACTTAGTTATATTGCGTAAGTTGTACTACTTCTACTGAGATCATAGGTTCGAATCCCTTGTCGGATTTAAAAAAAAGGCTAACCAAAGAACATATTTTTGTCTGTTTATTTGTTATCGCATATAACCAAAATGTATTGACACACGACAAATGACTTGAACACAACTAGTTTTAATAAATCTATACTGATATCAAAACTGAAGAGTATGTTTGTTAGAACGCCCTAATCTCAGGAACTACTAGCTTTTGATGTTTTTTCACTAATAGTAAGGTACATTACTGTTGAGGGCTATAGGTTATTTTTTATCCCGGAAAAAATCATGCGGTCGGAGCTGCAGGGATAACATAGTTAATAAAATCACTTCTATTAAAGACAATACAGCACAATATAAGCTTTCGATATGTTTCAATAAGGGGCCGTTCAAGTATTACGTAACGCAATTTGGAGGGGCGGGGGGGTCATGTAAAACGTTAGGATGCGTTACAGGCGCGGGAGGGTTCGTACATCGCGTTATGTAACATTGGATTTTTTATTTTAAAACAATAACAAAGGTTTTAGCGGCGTAAAGGTTGACGCCGCTGTAGAGGAACAGATGGTTGCGTTCCTCTATGGAAGAGGAAGATTTCCAGTCAGGCAGATGCTGCACCTGACCGACCGCGGCCCCTCCGACAGTTCCTATTCGGAGGTGGTATATATTGCTGCGATAGCCTAGTTTGGTGTGTAACGGACTGCCGAGACGAATGTCCGCAGGTTCAAATCCCAAGGGCACACACCTCTGACTTTTCTAAAAAATCATGTGTGTATTCTTTGTGAATTTATCGTTCGCTTTAACGGTGAAGGAAAACATCGTGAGGAAACCTACACATCTGAGAAGTTCTCTATAGGAATTTCGAAGGTGTGTGAAGTCTACCAATCCGCACTAGGCTAGCGTGGTGGACTAAGGCCTATTCCCTCTCAGTAGTAGAGGAGGCCCGTGCTCAGCAGTGGGCAAGTATATAATACAGGGCTGATATTATTATATATTGCTGCACGTCGCGTAAATTGTGCAAGCGTGATTCAGGATCGATGTCGCCATCTATCGTGATTGCTGTGTGATTATCACTCCAGTTGTGTCACTGCATCGATCCTCTTGCAGTTCCGGCGATGTTGACAAGATGGCGGTATATGCACTAACTGTCCCGCCACAAGGTATTTTAGCGATTTTCCGGTATTTTGTGAAAGAAAATGTAATTTTAGAGTTACATAACTTTTAAGGGAGACGGAGGCGTACAGGAAAACGTTACGGCGCGTTACTTGGAGAGGTGGGGGGTCAAAAATCCTCCAAAATTGCGTTACGTAATACTTAAACGGCCCCTAAGTATATAACTATTTTTTCTTAAACCCCTCCATTCTTTAACAATCCCATATCATCCGTTAAACCCAGCAAAAATAAGGGATCACCCTTGCCAACTGTCCGAAAAAATATCTGACATTTTCACATTCGATTCCATCCGAGCGAACGATATCGCTCAAAATGAGTTTCTAATGTACCCTCTTTTTAGGCATGATTTTAATGTCTATAATGTTGTTTTTTAACGGTGAAGAAAAACATCGTGAGGAAACCTGCATACCTGAGAAGTTTTCTATAGGAATTTTGAGGGTGTGTGAAGTCTACCAATCCGCACTAGGCCAGCGTGGTTGCTGGAATTTGTGAGAATGGATGTATGTATGGTCCTCTTTCACGAAAAAAACTAATGAACGGATTTGGATGAAACTTTACAGTAATATTGGTTATACATCAGAATAACATGTAGGCTACAATTTATAATGATTTAGTGTAATTTGATCATAATATAACTATACACATCAAGTAAATGGGAAAACAAATTATCCCGGAAGACTCCTTCACGCGGGCGAAGCCGCGAGCAAAAGCTAGTATAACTCTTTAAATGATAATTCGATTTTACATAAATACGAATATAATAAATTTTGATATTAATAAATTGTGTTACGTCACCGATCTCATACTAATAAAAATAAAGTAATAATTTCATCCAGCCAGTACGAAATCAGACAAAAAATATCAAATAGACCTTTTTCACAGAAATCTCAATCTGCAATTTAACTCTATCACCACATAAAAAGGTTCAAATTGCCATTTCCCGTATGTTATTGCCACTATATTTTGAGCCCAGCTGTGGATTCACTGAGCGAATATGTTAGAACAGAGTGAAGATTTTAAGGAAATCAAGTCACGTGTCATATGGTTATAGTTTAGGTAACTGTCTTAGCATAAGATATAAAATATATATTAATATTTCGCTAGTAAAGCAGCGATAGCCTAGTTGGGTGTGGAACGGACTGCCAAGACGAATGTCCGCAGGTTCAAATCCCAAGGGCACACACCTCTGACCTTTCTAAAATCATGTGTGTATTCTTTGTGAATTATCGCTTGCTTTCACGGTGAAGTAAAACAATAAGTTCTCTATAGTAAGTTTGTGTGTGAAGTCTATCAATACGCACTAGGCCAGCGTGGTGGACTAAGGCCTAATCCCTTTCAGTAGTAGAGGAGGCCCGTGCTCAGCAGTAGGCAAGTATATAATACAGGGCTGATATTATAATTATTTTTATTATATCGCTAGTAAACTCTCCTATAACATCATGGGATACACACAGCGGAGTGTACACAGATACGCCTCTGCCCACCTCTTCAAGGAAAAAGGCATATGTCCATCGTCAGTAAGGCGCCGCGCAAACGCTATGTTGTTAAGAAACACGTTTCGATGTCGTATCGTGAATTTTTACTTTACTCGTCCTAGATTTCCACGATACGTCGCATCGTGAAACGACGTCGTAGGACGACGTTGGATCGTGTATATGTATGAACCCTAATACCAAGCGATATATCGCACTCTTAATAAAATAATGACCTATTTCAAAATTGTTAATTTGTGGCAGTCGTCGGAAAATTTATTTTTGTATGCTACCTTTTTATTTGAAGTTGCTATAAAATTGAACTTATTAAGGATAGGTAAAAAATTAAACCTATAGTATGAAAAAAAAAGGGAAAAGACTAAAAAGTCGCAAACAGAAATTGGTTGTTTGACGATTCCCACAAATTGGCAATTTTGGAATGGGTCATTGTTTTATTAAGAGTGTGATATGTAAACGACTATAACTGTCAGTTACAATAGATTAATGGTTGTCGACAACGAGATCGCATCTGCGCGGTGACTAAACAGGACAAATAACGTTCGAATGGTTTTGAGTTCACAACTGCGATCGCAGCCCGGCATATCTAATACGTGTTGAGAAGCTCTTGCGTGTTCAGAATTTGTAAGATGAACTATTGGAAAGTTGGTGTAACGTCAAATCTATATAAATAAAATGTATTTCTAATTGTTATATCCAAGTTTTTAAGGTCTCAAATTGTGTATTTGACTATGTTTAATCTTATGCATTTTATATGTTACATGTAACAGCAATTAGTACAAAAAAGAAATACTGTGAAAACAGCATTAAGAGCGTTTACGCATCCGCGCGCCGTATGTCTCAAAAACAGCACTTTTCGAAGGAGATAATATCCATCAAAACATTATTTTAAAAACATATGAATTAGTAATTACTATAGAAAATTTTGTTGTCTAAAAAGTTAGTAGAGAAAATTTTTAGATTTATTGAGTATTTGTAAATTGTTTAATGATTACTGAACAGAGGTTTTCAAATTTGCGCTTCGAACGTCTATTTCGAAGCTCAAAATATCTTAAACCACTGAGGAACATAACAATATGTTATTTTTATCTAACTAAAAAGATCCTGAGGAAAAAAAGTTGGTAGAGAAAAAATATCTTTTTATGTTTAATTCATGAGAAATAAAAATTCAAAGAATTCGAAAATTTCAGAAATGTTGGTCATTTAAATGATTTTTTTATCACTATATCTTACTTAATTGAATATAATATTGGATTACTATAATAGAAGAACATCTCCTTAAAAACATAAAATTTAAAAATTCAACAAAATTAGTTCTGTTATTTTTCTATAAATATTTTAAATACCACTATAAAACGCAACGCGCAAATCGTTTCAAATTAGTCCGCCTTGAGGCTTTCTAGAGAGAGGACGTATCGCTCGTCGCTCCGGCCAGACTCCAGTTGGCCTTTGCTGTGCGCAGAAAAAAATAGTCACGTGTATACAGTGATTGCCACATCTTAGTACTTTAGTAAGTAAAATATTTTTTTCTTTAATGAGTGACAATAATTTTAGTAGTTACTATAAATTATTATTATGTTTCAGACACAATGGGAAGTAAAGCTATTTCTAGGCAAGAAAAGGAAACGCAACAACGCTGAAACTTCGGCTAAAGCAAAAGCTAAAAGATTGATGTAATAATGTTATAACATGCGTCAGTAGTTATGGTTGTTGCTTTTTACTCATTAAACACTTGAGCAACAGTTACTCGAAGGAAAAAATGGAACCTTAAGCTAAAAACAATTAGCCCATTGAAATGTTACATGAGCTTTGTATTTTTAGAGGACCCAATATTATTTTTAGAACATGTGTGGGGGGTCAATAGAAGCTTAATCTCAAGTTTGTGAGGTCGCCCTCCTTGTCCCCTGGCGCCATCATGGAAAAAGGGGTGATAACACTTTTTTCGCGATATCTCGGAAACTATGCGTCTTACATAAATTTTGTAAAGTCATAATTTGTAGCAAATTGTTTTGCCTACAAATATGTTTATATAACTTTTTGCCATAAATTAAAAATTAAAGAAGTTATAAGCAAAAATGTGAGAAAATGTTTATAAAAGTTTTCTTTTTTGCTCTATAACTTTTTTTTTTACATTTTACAAAAAAATTACCTCAAAGTAACTTGTAAGTGATCTTTTGAGGAAAATTGTTCCCTATAATTTTTTTTATTTCATTCATTTAAAACGCTGTTACAGCGCTCCAAAGTTTACCGGGTTCGTCAATGCTCATGAGAATCCGGTCGAAACAAAATGTTTAACTTATTTTTTGAGTTTTTTATTGTAAATATATTATTACAATTTTTTTGTTAAATTCGTACAACTTTACTTATTTATTCCTAACTCTTTTCTTTGCCATAGAACTTACCAAATTTAACTTATCGAATGTTATGCAGGTAAAAAGGTATGAGTTACCATTTGGGGATAAAGGAGAAAAAAACATATTTGCAGGCAAAACAATTTGCTACAAATTATGGCTTTACAAAATTTTTGTAAGACGTTAAATGTTACGACGAGTTAGCTAAATGATTGAAATTAGCTGCAGAGGACAGGATGCAAGAGGCCGCTAGAGAAGAAACTGATAAAGATGTTGCCTGTAGCGATGTAAAAGACGGTATTCCCATACTTACAGTCAAAGCTGACTGCTGTTGGTCAAAAAAGTACAGAACCAACTATTTTGCTTCATCGTGTGTCGCAAATATTATGCAAAACTATGGATACAAAACTGGTAAATTGTTATACATGTATGTACAATCGGTCGATTGATGATCGATGTCACTGAGAAGCAATACCTATTAAAAAAAAAAACTATCCAAAAAAATATAACCAACTTCCAAAAAAAGAAATCTTTTATTTCTCACTTTTTAGTTATACATCTAAAAATGACATCTCATTACATACACCTTCTGACTCAAAATATAAATTCCAATATGTAATTTCTAATGACTTAATTTAAACTTTCAATACGCTAAATATTAAAAACTGCAGATCTATGGAGTAATTATGTGGTCCATTATAAACATCGTAGCACAGTAATTTTCCTGATTTATTGTCTGATTACGGAGTTCTGGTGCCTATCTTTCGGCTTCATGATGAGCTACACTTTACTAAAGGGTACTTTCTAAATGCAAATGCTTAAATTTTTTAAGCATTTACATTTAAAAAGTGAAAATAACAATTTGTAAAATTGCCGTTAAAATTTGTTAAAAATGTTTATTTTCTTTTATAATTAGAAAATGATACATATAAACTATTTCATGATGAATTCTTATATATTTAATAATAGAATTCTTCATTTATCATAAATTCATAAATCATAAGTTACATTCCAATTAGATAATTAAAGCGAAAAGATCAAAATTGGTTGGTCTGACTATAAAGATAGCCGACGCGCTAACTCTACGCACACAGCTACGCAACGGCTCTGTGTGAGTGAATTTTGCGAAGAATTACCTATAGTTGACTTCACGCGCGGCACGTAAACGCTCTTAAAATTCGACAAGAAATGAGGCAGTAATTCAAATTTCAAATATTGCTACGTACAGGAATGGGCCTGGAGTAGGAATATCGCTCGGTCTCTTTCTTTAGTATGTATCGTGATGGCCGCTGACGTCACATGCAAGTATTTTGTCTATGTTCTGTTTTTTTACACTCACCCCTAGCATTAAATTTCACTGGCTTATAACTTGTGGATATTTCATCAGATTTCAATGTTATTTTTGTTTTAGAATTGATAAGACGATTAATAAAAGTAAAAAAAATAATTAGTCCAATGCCCTATTAGTTGCATGCTATTATAAAAAATAAATATTATAACTTTAGAACATGCGTATTTTACTTATTTATACACTTTATATGCATACAGAGAAGTATATATATAAGCTTTTTCTACCAGTCGACCTTAGGGTGGTGCAGAGAAAAACGAGGTAGGTTATACAAATGGTGATAAATAATTTAACTAAATGTATTACATATAAATAATAATAAAAACAAAACGTATGTATATTATAGAATATTTTTGTCTGTCTGTCCAATTAATAGTCGATACGACCAAACTAGTTTCCATGACATAATTTAGTAATTCAACCTTTGTAATCTATATCTATACTATTATATAAAGCTGAAGAGTAAATTTGTTTGAACGCACTAATCTCCGGAACTACTGGTTCGAATTGAGAAATTCTTTAAGTACTAGAAAGCTTATTTATCAAGAAAGATTATAGATTACATAACATCACACTACGACAAATAGGAGCGAAGTAACAATGAACAATGTTGCATAAACAGGAAAAAAATCATTTTGAGAATCTCCGTTGTGATCACTGAGTAATTTAGTAATAAGCTATGTTTTGACACAAGCTATACCCAGATATCTATTTAGTATTACACTACGACAGCACCATAAACAAGTATATACTTGCAAATACAGCGTGCATTAGAATATCAAGTCACGCGCCGGCCTCGCTGCCAATAAACAAACATAAAAGACTTGTATTAAATTAATATCCGCGTGGAAAGGGTTGGAGCGAAGGGCGAGTCTATATCTAAATATATCTGCTCGATGTGACGATAGGCTCGCCAGTTTTGAGACAGAGACATTGGCGAAATTGGGTGAATTAGATGTGCTGCATGTTACCTCTTTGGTGATGAAAAGGATAGTGTATGTTTGGGAAGATGTTTGGATGTAAAATAAGGTTGGCCTAATAGTATTACCTTGTAAGAGATAATTATCTCTATCTCTATTATATGTAGGGTTATTATACCTTCTTGACATTAACACTTTACAATTAGTTATTCGAACCCTTGATTTAATATAAAAAAGTGTAAGTTTCCAACAATAAATTAAAATTCATTTGAATTTTATGCGCCCTAATGCCACTACTACAACTCTAAGAGAATTTATTATAGCGGCAATATCTCACTTCCAGTCAGAAATACACTCACGCACACGCCATATTTGCACTAAACTACAGAATGCTAACAAAATCAGAAAAGTGAAACCAGGATTTTTGTTGAAAATATTAGTTACTCATGGATGATTTTTGGCATAATATTTGCAAAGATAGATGCGTTTGTGGTTTCATTTTAATAAATAATGTCAAAATGGCCCTGTGCAAATATACAGGGTGTCCCAGAAAATAAATTTAATTGTTCACATCGAAAATTTTCATAAATTCGTAAAAATACTCATATCTCGAAAACTATGAAAAATCGCGGCACATACATGAGGGTGATTCGGATACCCCAAAGGGTGCTCTATCTTTAGACTTCCGCTTGACACTATTTTCTGGGACACCCTGTATACTATGTCAGAAGATGTCAGGAAACCAAATCACTTCAGGAACGGTGCAGTAACTTTACCGAGTCTACATACAAAATTGACAGAGATAAACGTAGAAACTGCTGAATATATTTTGATGAAATTTGACGTACAGACAGAAAAGTAAGCAATGTAAACATGCTTAAAAGTAACAATGAAAAAAAAATACAAGCAAGTTTTCTTACGCGATACGTGCTTCCCAACGCAGTCGCGAGCAAAACCTTATCAAAATGTATACTTTAAACTACATAAATTGTCACCCAACCCGAGATTCAAACCCTGAACCATCCAATCCACAGGCATACACTCAATCATTCTTGATCCCCATAACTAATGGGAAACAACTCCCATTACCTACACTTATTTATGCAAATGCCTAAACTTTACTGCGCAAAATAACGCGACATAAAAATGGAATCGTTTCATTTCCTTAATTACGCAGTATGAATATAAATTGTAATAATTGCGTTGGGTTTTATGGGCATTACAAAATGACCCTTCTGAACCTGGTAAGTTGAAGGGGTCCAGGTAGAGAGTCGACTGACGAGAGATTTTACCTGGCCAGTCAACATAATTCTGCCTAATTTGAAACCGGATATACAAATAATTAAAGAAAAGCGATAGCCTAGTGGTGTGTAGAAAGGACTGCCGAGACGTATGTCCGCAGGTTCAAATACAAAGGGCACATACCTCTGACTTTTCTAAAATTATGTGTGTATTCTTTGTGAATTATCGCTCGCTTTAACAGTGAAGGAAAACATCGTGAGGAAATCTGCATACCTGAGAAGTTCTCTATAGGAATGTTGAAGAAGTGTGAAGTCTACCAATCCGCACTAGGCCAACGTAGTTGATTACGGCCTAGTCCCTCTAATTAGTAGAGAAGGCCCGTGCCCAGCAGTGAGATAGTTTATAATACAGGGCTGCTATTATTATGGAAACGAATCACATGAGATGTTAAGTCTTATTATGTCCAGTTACACTGGCTATAATGTCCTTCAAACCGGAACACAACAGTGACTACTCACTGCTGCTTGGCGGCGAAAATAGACATTGCAGTACCCACCTAGGCGGACTCTCTCATATGAGAGACCTATACCACCAGTAACATGGTAAGCACACCATTTTCACAAACTTTCGCATTTACATAAGAAGTAGATATCAGACAATACAATATATATCTTACATTGAGTTAATTCACATTGAACCTACATACAAGTGAAACCGCATGGGAAATCTAGTCAAACGTAAATAAGCAAATCAGTCCAAGCCGAACCTAGTAGCGTGTTAGAGCTCTATACATCGACATTCCAAACAGTAAATCCATTCCTCCATTTGAATATATCATGCTGATTTATCTAGATTTGTAATTCGTGAAATTGTTATTACAGTCATGTACGACTGGTGTAGCATCGCGTGCGCAGTACAACCGTTCAGGATTCCAGGTTCGAATCCCGGGTCGGACAAATATTAAGTTTTCTGCTTTGTATCAGACCGAAGTCTAAAATTACGTTTGGGTCAGGTACGGATTGGAGTAAGTGATATTGTTTTTGCCATCGATATATATGTACTACGTACTAGATGTGGCGTTCCGAACATTCATTATGTTCAACTGAATTAAACTGCAATCCATTCAAACTAACTTTAGTATGGCCAATATTGACAGCTTGTGGTTGTGAACGGAGTGGCGCTCATGATATAAGAATTCGAGTCTAAGTGTAAACCTTTGAATAAAAAATATTAGTCAAATAATTAAAATTATGTGTTGTTCAAGTGAATAAATAGGTTATAACAGTGACGTTTTGGTTACCATTTTAGTTCAGATTTTGAACAAATAGTTTATATGGACGTTCGTGTCTATAGAATATACGTCAATGGTTTTGCAGTATATTGAAATCTAGTATTGTGTTCGTATTGTAATTGGGTCGGCCCCAATAACATGGGGTTGAACATATCTGGCGACTGTCACTGCTTACCTCTGAAAAGGAAAAGCGCGATGCTATGTTTATTAACTGCATGTAGTTCCTGTATGGCAGTCCGACCTTGCCGTTGTGACGCAGGTTAAATTGAACTCAATAACTAGTAACCTGACGAGTTAATTGAACACTATATCTGATTTATACAAACACATCACGCATTAATCTCCGACAGGATAGGCAGCAGTACAACGTCCCGTGATATGATAAGGGGCGAGCCAATCGTCTTATCGTGCACAAAGACTACGGTCTGATACTCAGTAGAAAATCCCAATGCCCTTTCCCTGACCAGGCATTCGAACCCGGGACTTTAGAGCAGTGGTCAAACCGCGCACGTAATATAACTACGCCGAAACAAGCATCTGATGGTAATATGGTATGTTCATGATTAATAGAAATCCTTAAATTCATACTTTATGCCGTGGACTTTTTTTTGGGTATCGGACTTCGCAGTCAATACTACGCTTAGCGACTCCAGGGCCCTGGAGGGAAATTGGGAGGGGATAGCTGGGAAGGAAGGGTAGGGTAGGCAATTAGGTCAAACCCCACAGTCATCACGAGGAGGAGCGTACCTGCAAACGGGATGCTGGCATCCCCCCGGCTGAGCTACTGCAGGGCCTGGAGGCAGGAAGGGATGGTATAATATGAAAGGAAAAGAAGAGGCAGGAGAAGGAACCCCCCTAGGGTAGGTGGAGGGGAGAAGGAAGGGAAACAGTCGTGAGCCCTAATAGGCCTCAATATGAATTGGTAACCATGAGGTATATACACTTTACTGTGTGCCAAGGGCCGCAATAAATGTTCCCCGTGCATGGACGTGTATTAGGTATAGAGACTGAGCTGCCGTGTTGGGTTACCACTAGTCCATCTGCGTTCCATCAATATTATCTACTAGCTTTTACCCGAGTCTGCTCGCGTAAAATGTTTTTCCGGCATAAAAGCCTATAGCACCTGACCCCACTGCACTTGATGATAAGTGGAGTGGGGTCCAATAGAATGTCGACTGACGAGAGATGACTACCCCTAAACCGTTGACACAATTATGCCGGCCTGTTGGAGCCGCATATACACAAGCTGATCCCGGAACGCTCCACACTTACGTGGGCCATTATGGCCGGTTTTAACACATTGTGTACGGTGGTCGCTATCCGGGCGGATGTAAAATATATCCTACTAGCAAGAGTATATTCTAAGCTAAGGTCTTATTTCACGAACAACGTAAATCATTTCTACACATAAGACGCATATTTTGGCAATACGTGACCAATCATAATTTGGCTTCTTTGTTCATTTTCTATTAGTGCCTTTTCTTTATTATTGATTGAGGATTGTTTTGTCAATATATGAAATAGATGTGATTTATATTATGTTTCCTTTTCTTGTTCATGTTCTATGGCGGCTTTTAACACCCTGCATACGATGGTCACTATACTTAAATGGCTTTCTATAAATGACGTTAGTATTTAATTTCTGGTCAGATTTTCTGGTGGTAGGTCTCTCACGTTTCACGTCTGCCTGGGTAGGTACCATCGCAATGTCTATTTCTACCACCAAGCAATAGTGTGTAGTCACTGTTGTGTTTGTGGACATAATAGGATTTGACATGTCATGTCTCAGGATGACGAACGCAGTGGAATACCAAACAATAATTTGTAATTCTTTGTAATTTTG
This sequence comes from Manduca sexta, assembly GCF_014839805.1. NCBI lineage: Eukaryota > Metazoa > Arthropoda > Insecta > Lepidoptera > Sphingidae > Manduca > Manduca sexta. The sequence continues at coordinate 1,780,202 of NC_051116.1, read as the reverse complement.
ATGTTTCTACTGTTTATGGGCGGTCGTATCGCTTACCATCGGGCGAACGGAAAACTCGTTTCGTCATTCAAAGCAATAAAAAACAGAAGCTACAATCAGTTTAATCCTGCCTGGAGAGTTTTATTTAGGCGATTTATAAAACAATTCCTGATCCAAGTAACAAACCAACTCCACTTCATAACTATCTGACTTGAGGTAAGGAACAGTAAGAATTTTCATTAAGCTTTATACAACTTTGAGAGCTTCCTAGAAGCTTAATCGGTGCTTGCTTAAATAAAATGAAAATAGTTTTTCTCGAAATATCTAAATTTGAAGTTAATTTCTGTTGAAAAATATTGCAAGATTTATTTATTATTCGCGTTTAATTTTATTGTGACTCCCGATATAAGAAAATAGTCTCTAAATTTTTATGTTAAGGTTGATAATGGAGTATTAATTGTCTGACTACGTTGACTTTGTTTTTTTCTTTTTATTCGTGCTGTGTGCGCGGAAATAACCGCACTGCATAAGATGGTTAGAGGGACGGGGAAAACCAATATTACCGCCCGACCGAGGATTCGAACCTAGGACCTCAAAGCGGTGTACGCGCACGCCATACAACTAAGCCACCGAGGCTCCAGTGGTGAAAGGTCCATATAACCCGATTCCTGCCGGCTTACCTTTCGTAATTTATATAAAATCTAATTATTAAAACTATTTTTAGATCATATCTATGCAAGTACCTATAAGTTGTGTCGGGTTATCTTTCGAAAAACTTCACCTTTCGCCACAAGTGGGATCTAAATAGAGTATGGATTGTTGACGGCGATTATCCCTCGTCCGTTGATACAATTATGCCGGCTTGTGTAATGATCTTTAGTATGTCGTTCTTTTTTTAATAACAATACTATTTTGCTTTTGGCTTCCGCGTTTTAGTGAGTAAAAATTTTCATAAAAATAACACTTTTGGCCTGGGGTAGAGAATACTTATTTATATTCATTTAAATGATTTATTTGATTTCCAAAATGCATTTGAATCAAAACAGCAATTTATAAACACAAACACCGAGTATGTTGACTTTAAGTATGATTACATTAAATAAACACCCTGTATAAGTTTGTGTTGGTCAAAAGTAATTATTTGGAAAATCTCGCTTCCCGCAAACACTTTGTGAAACGAGACTTTTAACGAGACGTTCTCAAAGTTTCTGATACACAGCTTTTAACTGAAAACCCGATATTTATTTTGTTGCGCTCGAAATTGCGGCTTCGGGAATGGATTTATTTATTTTATTATTTTAGTGTAACACTGGTTGTTAATCTATGCTATAAATCTTCATAAGAAATTATTTATTGCAATTTTGCAAATTTTTAAATACGTTTGTTGATGTTTAGATATCTTTAAGTAGGTATACAACGTGATATTATAGTCGTTTTGGAACCAAAATGTGGTTACTTAGAACAATTTGAGGACCAAAATATAGTGAATTAATTGTACTGTTGATAATTAAAGAAAATAGTTTTTGATAATATTTTTCACTCGTTCAAGTTTGATAATGATAGTAACGTTGCGGCAATTAATTCATAGTTATGTATGCCATCGATCGTAGTAGTACCTGAGATTTCGTTGCATTGCACGAGTTTTTGTTTGGCTCTGTTTTTTTTTTGTAGTTCCAGTATGAAGTGTATAGAGTAAAAAATTCTGGTAATCCTTATTCTTGATGGAGTTAACAATGTTATTTAACATGAGTATTACTTATTAAGCAGCTTGGATTGATTATTCCAAAATTCTACGGATTTTTTTTTTATAAGTTTTTTTCGGATACGCTCACTTCCATCACATCATGGGACGGAATACACACGGCGAAAAGTGGATGCATCAATTACTCCTTTGCCTACCCCTTAGGGGATTAAAGGCGTGTGTGTTCATTTTTAGTTTTCAATGTACCTAATACATTTGTATACTGAAAAAGGTTGTAATTTTTTTTTCCTGAAAAATTTAATGATCAAAATATACGTGTTAAATATAAAACCTCATCCATTTTTTTTGTTCTTTTAAAAATTAATAGAACAATAATATGTGACCTCATGTGACAACCGTCTAAAGTTTTGTGATTTAAAAGTACATCTTTAAAGATCTTTTCATCTTCATTCTTAAGGCCCTTTGTACGCCGGAAACACTTCTGAGATGACTCTCGTCATGCGATGGAAAATGAGGGAGAAAATCAAATTTTGAAGATACGTGCTTCCTCAACGTTACTCTCCGGTTAGGGGAAGCTAAATTACAAAGTATTATGCGAAGTCCCGAATCGATCGGGTCAGTGCCGCTACCTCACAGAAAAACGACGTTTTTATTTGGCAAAGTGTATATTCTAGTCAGTTGAAACAATTATAAAAAATGCTTTATTCATCACGTAAGCGAACATAGTTGCACTTAAAATCAAGGTACATGAGAACATTTAATTATTAATTAAATTAGCTTATATATATTATATAAGTATATAATTATGCCGGCCTGTTCGAAATCATATAGAGACTATTTTTTTTTATTACTTTGAATGACTAGATGAGCTTGCCGTCCGCCTGATGATAAGCGATACGACTGATAAACAGTGGAAACACCATCCACTTAAATTATAAAGTATTGTTTGGTATTCTACTGCGCTCGCCATCCTGAGACATGAAATGGTCTTATTATGTCCAGTAGTTACACTGGCTACAATGTATGCAAAATGCGACCCCCATGGGTTATGGGGCCCATGCCCCTATGGAGGGTTTTACCTTATGTGGCCACTATCAGAGCGGATACAAATATCCTGTTATCAGCTACTGGCATGGAGATTATAAGATAACTTACCTCCCGATAGAACGACTAAATAAGGTAGATATGGAGCAAAACTGCATTATTGACGACTTATGAGTCAATTTTCTAGATATTGTTATTATTCATATCGTTTTTATTAAACAAGAATTAAAAAAACAACATTAGAATTCGATAAGAACTGGGGTAGTAATTAAAATTTTAAATATAACGAGTGGAAGCGAAGTTCGGATATAGCGCCATCTCTTTCTTTCGCACGCGTAATGATGCCCGCTGACGTCACATGCTAGTATTTCGTTCCTTTTTTGATTTTTGACATTCACCTCTACTACCTTTTTTCAATGGCTTACAACTTGATCATTTTTCAACAGATTCCAATGATTTTTTGTGTTTTAGTATTTATATGACGTAGTACATCTATATAAACTTTTCGTGTCACAATGATAGTCTCCAATCTCATTCGAAAAAGCTCGACCGATTCTAATGAAATATTTTGTGTATCATTAGAAGGTCTGAGAATCGGTCGTAATCTATATTTTAAACCCCTAAGTGATACGGGTGTCCCAAACCAATTTTTATATTTATAAGATAATTTTTTTTTGGTTTTAATTTTTGTATGATTTGACATTTAAAATACACAACCCTAAATGTTTATCATTCTACCACCAACCTCTATTTTTAATCTCGATTTTACTGTTTATAATTTTATTCAACTACCATTTTTTCTAGAAATAATATATATAGCAAAACAACGTTTGCCGCTATTTTTCTATAAAAGTTATAAATAAAAATAAATCAAATATCCTATTAAAAACGTCAGGTGGCATTCAAAAGGATGAAGTATAAGATATGTACCCGTTATAGAAAAGGATTCCGCTATTGTTCAAGTTAAACATCCTTCATACATAGCGTATCAAAAATCATTACCTTACCCTCGCAAAAAAAAACTGCGGGCAAGTAAAATTGTTCGCGTAATCACGCTCTAGTTAAACAGACTCTTAATGAGCGCCTCTTTAACTACTAACGAGTCAACAGATTCAAAAAAACCAACACCAACGAAACTTTTAAGTACATTCAGCTCGTTCATAATGTCGCCGTGTTTAATTATAAATATTAAGTACCTACATAATTCGTAAATGTTTCTCACAGTCGCTTTGTTATAAATCAAACATGATTTTTAATCGACGATTTTTTTTTAATACCTGAACGAAATGGCCACACTCCGAGCTGCGACTGGGTTATTTATTAGATGAAGACACCCACAATATTTTTTTTGGTTAATTTTACATGAAAAAGCCCACAATAAATCTTTTGGCTAGACCGGAATTCGAACCTAGGATCTCAGCGTAGTAGTCATACTCGTACCATTACTACGAGAACGAGGCACTCAAAGTCACTTTTTTATACTTGCATGACAAAGTGACCACTGCCTCTGATGGTAAGTGGAGTGTGGTCCAATAGATTGGCGACTGACAGATGATTACCCCTCAGCAGTCGACACAATTATGTCGGCCTGTTTGAACTGGGCCCTTATTCTGTATGATAGTGTAAACGCGTAACGCGGCCGTGTCATGTTATCTTCGAGAAATGTGTGTGGAATGGTACTCTGTAAGCCAAATTTCTATAGTCCTAAACATGATGCGTTGTGTTACGTGCTTGTTACACACTGTCAAAATAACGTGCGCGATAGAGAATAAGGCCCCTGAATATAAAAGTATAACATATCTGAATGTTTATTTTATAATAATATTCGTAATAATTTCAATGAGCACCATATTGCGTTGACAAGCAGTTTGTTTTTCGCTATTGTATGTTATTGCGCAGTAATTTATACGAAAAATAAATAAAACATGTGTTATTAAAATTATAATTGTGAATGTAGTAGCCAGTGTAACCACTGGACATAATAAGACTTAACATCTCATGTCTCAGGATGGCGAGCGCAGTGGAATATCAAACAATACTTTGTAATTCAAGGTGTTGAATGGTATGTTATTGTTTATGGGCGATCGTATCGCTTACTATCAGGCGAACGGCAAACTCGTTTCGTCATTCAAAGCAATAAAAAAAACAAAAGCCACAATCAGTTTAATCCGGCCTGGAGAGTTATTTAGGCAATTTATAGAACAATTCCTGATCCAAGTAACAAACCAACTCCACTTCATAACTACCTGACTTGAGGTAAGGAACAGTAAGAATTTTCATTAAGCTTGATACAACTTTGAGAGCTTCCTAGAAGCTTAATCGGTGTTTGCTTAAATAAAATGAAAATAGTTTTTTGTAATTCAAGTTGTTGGATGATTTTTATACTGTTCATCGGTCGTGTCGCTTAACATTAGGCGAACGGCAAGCTCGCCTCGTCATTCAAAGCAAGAAAAAATGTATACAAATACCCGCTGTACACTGTTATTTAAGACTTCAAATGAGCATTTATTTCCATACCAATTAAATTATTTTTCCTTACCCTGGACTCAAAACTATAGACCTATTAGGACTCGAACTTATCATTAGCACAATCAGATACGCAAAACGCCTCCAGGTAAAAGCCGATACGTAATAAACACCATCCAAACTTTATCAATATCCGAAGTAATTTGTTCACCATGTTCCTATTACGTGTGTTGACAATAGATATTGCCAATGTAAACTTAGTTTAAGTTTATCTATACAAAGCTGATCGACACGAGTTGGTAATTGAAGGAGTTGGTGAGTTTGCAAGAGTTAAAACTATTTCATGTTGTCTTGATACTAGGGATGAGTTAGTGCTGTGTTATCATTGGAGTAAGGCTTATCTTGATTTGATATTTGGACGGAGTTTTGGAAAATTTGTGACAAATACATATGCGAAGAAAATCGACAGAAATTTTTGAAACATTAATGCAAGGAGGTCCAGTTTGTAACACTGAATAATTAATAACTTCTGAAAATCTGAATAATGGCAGTATGTATTGATAAAACTATTATATTTCACATAATCAAGGCTCTTATTTAAGTAGGGGTAGGCAGCGGTGAAACTGGTGTAGGTATCTACTTTCCGTCATATGTATTCTATCCCACGATGCGATAGGGAACGAGGCTTCGAGTTCACACTAAATATTAAAACCATATTATATCTCTTTGCCCGGCCCGTTGATCGAACCTGAAACCTCATCACTGCAGTCATAGCAATACAACTAGGCCACCAAGACAGTCTACTGCCTATTTAATATCATATTCATGTGAAATAATAGTTTCCGAATTGTAAAAGTAAAGAAATTAAAAAACGAATGAGAGGCAAAGGATGAAACCTGTTCTGGATGTTTATATTCTTCCTTAAAAAGAACACAGCAATACGCATAACAAGTAAATTTTTAGCAAGAATCATTGACGTATAATCTATAGACACGAACGTCCATATAAACTATTTGTTCAAAATCTCAACTAAAATGGCAACAAAAACGTCACTGTTATAACTTATTTATTCATTTGAACAACAAATAATTTTGTTTATTTGGCTAATTTTTATTCAAATCCAGGTTTACACTTAGACTCGAGTTCTTATACCATGAGCGCCACTCTGTACACAAACACTAGCTGTCAATATTGACCATACTAAAGTCAGTTTGAATGGATTGCAGTTCAATTCAGTTGAACATAGTAATGTTCGGAACACCATATCCAGTACTTAGTACATATATATCGTTGGAAAGAATATTTAAAACTATTTCAAGAAACATAACCACAAATAATATTTCGTAAAGAAATACAAAGTCCACAATTTTATTACCAACAAAAACAAAATAAAGCATCAAATATATTCGGTTTTACAACCATCGTTACGTTTATGGCGAATAAACATCTGTTATGGTGTTCAACACATGTTTCCAAGCAATTAACCATGAAGGTTGTATGACATATTACTCGGTGAGTACAAGAGATTTCCATTCAATAAGGGTAAATTATTTTAAGCTCAACGATTGTACTAAATGTGGATAAATCACAGTTTATAAAGTGATTTTATTTGTCACTAGCTTTTGCTCGCAGCTTAAAGGAGTTTTCGGGATAAAAGTTCCACTATATATTTTTCCGGGATAGAAGTAGCCTATAAACTTCCCAGGGTCTTAAACTATCTTCATACCAAATTTCATACAAATCCATTCAGTAGATTTGGAAAAAATCGATAACATACATACAAACAGAAAAGGGGACTGTTTTATAATATGTATAGATTTTGTTTGCGTCAAAATAAAGACTGTTTCGTATATATGCTCTTTGTATATTCTCACTCATACATTTTTAGTCCATTTCTGATCGATACTTAATTTTAATAAAGTTAATATTTTAACATCAGTCTACTCGACATAGACAAAATCACTGATAAAACAGTGGAGCCATTTTTAAATGAAGAAGTCAGATACAGACTAAAAAAATACTAAGCGACAAAATACCTATTTGATCCTGGCACCAAAAAGAATTATAGTACTCACGGAAACCTAGCCCTAGCTTGGCTAGGCACTATTCATTCAAGGATAAAGGTTGGGCTTTATGCAATAAGTTATACCCATAAAACCAATAAAAAGACGGAAGCAATACAGTTTATCACTAACACCATAATTCCTAACCTAAAAACCGCTTTCACTAATATTTTCATAAACTTTTCCGGTCATATCTTTGCCCCATATCTGTGCCATTGACAAAATTCCCAGATATATCTGTCATACACACTTTTTAGCGTTTTATCAGCGCTTTTTATTTATTAACGGTTATGGGACAGATATTCACATTGGCCGCCATTTTGAATATTTTATACGAGAGAAACTCGTAAACAGTGTACAATATAAAAATGCTTGTTTTGTTTGCGGAAAATAGCAATGCGGTTTATAGCTTGAGAAAAATAAGTGAGGCCCAGTGTTATAAAAATGTTTTATATTTTAAGAAAAAAATATTTCAACAACTATTCTACCCTCTGACAACTATGATGGCGGTTAATAACATCTAATATTTTTTTACAATTCATTTCTAATGAGTATGCGAAAAAGTTAAAGAATATTAAATTTGGCTATATTTTCCCATGTTTTACTATGCCCAATCTTAACCTAATCAATGATAAATCATGACCACAATCATAAAAAAAAACTGTCAACACACATCGATTCTAATTAGTAATTGCACGACATCCGACTTAATTAATCGACAGACGACTCAAAAAGTACATTACATTCTGAACTAGCCTTTTGGCTTTCCGTTGCCAAAAAGCCAAAATGTCCGCGAGCGATCTCGCGACCGTTCTACCGTGTAAAACCTCTTATTTCTTTTCTGTATCTTTTTATTTCGTTTCGTTACGGCCCGTGCTCGATTCGTTACTATTGTCTTGGGAATTTCTCTCTCCAGAATATTTTAGGGATCGGTATGATACTCTGTGGACAGTGACATAATATTTAGCCTTGTGATGTTTTATGAATTCTATTTTCAAAATTTACGATTCAAAATCATTGCTTGTTAATAATTTTAAATGGTTTAATTAAGGAATTTTTATTTAAATTTGGAACACAAGCCTTTTTTTTTTTAAATTAAGGAACAATAATTAAATAAAAATTATTAGTCATTATTTAGTAACATCTCAAAGTCAGTAATAAATTGTTGGTTGACTTTAACTTTTTACATTGTCTTAGTGAAATGACAAAGGAAACACAATCATACAGCCACACGCTTCTATAAGCTACGGAACACATCCTAAATTACTGGCTTAGCTAAAAACATAGAGTTATATTTTACTTATCGCTAAGTATTTTTCCAAGTTTTTGAAGATTTATTAACGTCTCCCCGAAGGTTAATCCTTGTGCAACGGACAGAGAATGGCTTTCTGCTAGTCGATCCCTTTTCTCCATGAATATTCAGAGGTTTGTTTACAAAGGGTTTCATTTGGTATCACCGGGGTTTATGACTTGTTATGCCAAATGGGTTTTTCATATCTCATTTTATTCCATTTCAAGTGCTTTGCGCTGCGGGTTTGCCGCAATACATGTAAATGACATTTTAACGTTGTATACATATTACCTTGGGTTAGTTCTGTTACTACCTCGTCTTCAATTTTTTTTTTATTGTTTTCAATGACGAGACGAGCTTACCGTTCGCCTGATGGTCAGCGATACGACCGCCCTTAAACTATAGAAACACCATCCAACCTTGAATTACAAAGTATTGTTTGTTATTCCACTGCGCTCGCCATCCTGAGACATGAGATGTTAAGTCTTATTATGTCCAGTTACACTGACTACAATGTCCTTCAAACCAGTACATAACAGTGACAACACACTGCAGATTGACGGTAGAAATAGATATTGTGGTGGCTACCCAGGCTCTCACATATAAGAGACCTGCCGTCAGTCCACTTGCGATTTGCCTTATCCTAAAGGCATGAATATTGTCCCTTTAACCTTCACAAGGACTTCGATAGCAAAATTTTATCATTCTAACAGACCTGTATTATATACAGCTCACTGGTGACCACAAGCCTCCTCTAAGGTTTAGGCCTTAGTCCACCACGCAGATGGATTGGCAGACTTCACGTGCCTTCGCAATTTTTATAGAGAATTCATATATATCGGCGGTTAAAAGGCTAATTGATTTATGCGACATTTTTTTTCGACACGTTTCATACATATTTAAAATCAGCACTTTTTTCTATGTTTTTTTAAATTAGTTAAACTTTTTCGAAAAAAAAAATGTCGCTTAAGTCAATTAGGACATTTATTGCGACACTAAGTTTAATACATATTTAAAATCAGCATCTTTTTCTATGTTTTTTTAACCTAGTTAAATTTTTTCGAAAAATGTCGCTTAAGTCAATTAGGACATTTTTTGCGACACTAAGTTTAATACATATTTAAAATCAGCATCTTTTTCTATGTTTTTTTAACCTAGTTAATTTTTTTCGAAAAAATGTCGCTTAAGTCAATTAGGATATTTTTTGCGACACTTAGTTTAATACATATTTAACATCAGCACTTTTTTCATGTTTTTTAAGCTATATAATTTTTCGAAAAAAAATGTCGCTTAAGTCATTAACCTTACAACAGTCGATATGTAGATTTTTCCACGATTTTTTCCTTCGCTGTTAAAGTTAGCGGCGTTATGTATTTATTTACGATTTTAATATAACCTCTAAATTATAGTCCGATTTAACCAACTAAAACGCTCCACAATATTTTCCTTCACAGTTAAAGTTAGCGATGTTGTCTATGAACTTTGTTTATTTTTTAATTTATTTATTTTAATATAACCTCTAAACTATAGTCCGATTTAAACGACTAAAACAAAGGGCTTCAAAATTTCATTTTCGCAAACAAACATTTACTTACACTAAATTCAATATGCGAGCAGGGTCTGAGGTAAGGCGATTTGGGGACCCTTACGTCTGTAATAGGACTTAATGCTCTTACGAGACCCTATGTAGCTTACCATTCGTAAAAATATACGTTAGAATCGTAAATCAATATCTGAGATTCATAATGTTTGTGCAATTGAACAAGTACGTCATCGTATGCGATAAGAGCGCAATAATTATGTATGACAATCTTCCCAATGTCCGCTCTATATTATGCTTAAACTCTTTGTCGGTCTTATACGCGAAATATATCTATACATATTATATAACGAGATCGAATCAGAAATGAGGAGATCCGTAGGAGAACAAAGGTTACCGACATAGCCCATAGGATTAGCAAGTTGATGTGGCAGTGGGCCGGGCACATAGCTCGAAGAACCGATGGCCGTTGGGGTCGAAAGATTCTAGAGTGGAGGCCACGTACAGGCAAGCGAAATGTCGGACGCCCGCCTACAAGGTGGACGGACCACCTGGCTAAGGTCGCAGGAAGTCGCTGGATGCAGGCCTCTTCCAACAGGTCGACGTGGAGATCCTTGGGGGAGGCCTATGTTCAGCAGTGGACTTCCTGTGGTTGAGATGAGTGAATGAATGAATATTATAAAACAAAGTCCCAAAGCTGTATGACTGTATGTGATCGATTTTCTCAAAATCTACTGAACGGATTTTTATGCAATTTAGTATCGAGATAGTTTAAGACCTTGGAAAGGTTATAGGCTACTTTCTATCCCGGGAAAATATATGACGGGACTCTTATCCCGGATAACATATTTACAAATATTGTAATTGCAAAAAATATAATGCATTTCTTGAAGGTTTAGGTTAAAACTACATTACGTTTTTTTTGTAAATTGAAATATAATGATTCTTGTCGAAGAGGTAGCGTGGTTGTGTAGTGTTTCAAAAAATAGGTGACACTAATTTTCGCGGACGAAGCTCTGGGCTCAGCTAGTTTTACAATAACGATTGACGTTTCAAAAGTCACGATTTGGAATGTGCCGAATGTGGTCGATGCATGAATCAGTCCCGAGTCGTGACAGACCAATGACCACACCTTGGCCTAAATATATCTGTTTTAAGAGCAATTAACACTACCACTTTTAGAAATATCACAACATCATACTAAATAATTTACTCGCGATTTTAATTTGACATCTTTTTATAACCGAACATGGTATTTTTTAGGAAGTAGGTTTTACTTCGCTCGCGTAATTTTTTTTTCCGAGTAAACCTTTTTAATGTTTTTTTTTTCTGACTACCCTGGTGTAGTAATATTGCATAAGTGGAAAACTGTGCTGAGATCTCGGGTTGAAATGTCGATACGGATAGTTATATCTGATTTTTCTTGAGCATTGTTGGGAGTCTGTAATTTGTGCCTGATATGGCTATAGGCTTGCCCCCATCACATAGCTTACCATCTAGTCCAGTGTGGTCACTGGACCGTTCTCGTATAAAAAAAGAGCTGTAATAGTTCCAAATACATAGAAGACATTGTAGGCACTGCTGGTTTTGACTAAATGTAGCCCTATGCCGCCTTACACGGATTTCTTAGATTTCACGAATGTTAGAGATCGAAATAAAACTAATACGGATTTGAGGTTATAGTTTTAACAGAATTCAAAAAAGGAGGTCCTTAATTCGACGTGTATTTAAAAAAAACGTAATTTTCGATTTCTATTTCACCTGAAACGGAAACCGCAGTAGGCAGGCCGTCCACGAGATGGACCGATGACTTGATGATGATGTCGCCAGAGTCCGATGGACGAGGGCGGCCCAGAACTGGTCCCTGTAGCGCTCAATGGAGGAGGTCTATGTCCAGCAGTGGACGATTCCCGGCTGAAATGATGATGATTTCATCTGTGTTTACATTTCAATATCTCAGCATATATTCCATTTGTAATAGGAAGTGAGAAATTTGAAATAATTCCGAGGTAAATCCACGCGCAAAACGAAGTCAAACATAAAGCAAAAGTAACGGCCCAATTAGAATACAATAAAGGCAAAGTAAATCTCAAAATAAAACAAATTCGTACAAAACTCGAGGTCAAGTGAATTGTATTACCTTGTTATGTGAAATAACAATTTGTTCGAAAGCAATCATAAGTCTGATCAGCGACTTGATATATCAAGTACTAATTAGAGAAGGTATTGTATATAACTGGCTTATACCCGTGGTTTCGTTCGTGTGAATTTCTTTTGATGCTTAAGGTAAATAGTTTAAGTTGTTAAGGGTCGTGTGAATAAACGAGTCTCATCTTTGAGTACGATCTTAAGTAACCATTTAAACACTATTATTGAACATAACTTGAGATATTATTTGAGTGCCTGTTAGCTGAATCGGAGCTGTTTAAACTGAAAATCAAAAATGTTACGAGTAATCAAATTTACAGTTTATGTTGTGTAAATTAACTAATCTCATCTTTGAGTACGATCTTAAGTAAACATTTAAACCTACCCAGGCGAACTTTCACAAATAAAAGGCGTACCACCTGAGTAGCGTGGACCCCACATTTCACTAGAATAAACACAGCTAAATAGTGCGTTTCCTACTTACAACTAAGATAAAATGCAGTGAAAGACTACGTTTCCTACTTACAAGTAAGATAAAAAGCACAAACTAAAGGAAAAATTGAAGCAGAATTTTAAACCCTATGTATATACATATAGGGGTGACACACGTATGGGGTACCCCACCCCTACCGGTGACATAGATGTTAAACAAGCAGATTACGAACGATAACACGTCTTGGCCTGATTGAATTGCAAACAACTAATAGTCCACGGAACCATTAACCTACATGTTAATTACCTTTACCCCATATAACCCCATTAGTACTGGTGCCCCATAATTTATTGAAGAATAAAATATAGTGCAATGTGTACTTAATTAGGAAGTTATTAAGACTAAATTAATGCACGTAACATACTTAATATATAATTGAAATAAGAATGCATGAATAATGAATATTTTCATCAAAAAATTCGGTTATACTTTTCTGTTTTTTTGATAATTGTTGTTTAGTACGTATATGGCGTGTGTGTAAATGTATTTCTGGCTGTAAGTATGACGTTGCAGTTGCGAAGCATTTTCTTAGTAAATTAGCAGCGGCATTAGGGCGTCTTGAATATTTTTTTTTAATATTGATATTTATTTTGTTGAAAACTTACCCCTTTTTTATCTTACATCTACAGTTTGAGTAGCATATTATGAAGTGTTATAGTTCAAGAATAAGATAACATTTGGTTTCGTTACTAACGCAAAGTCAAAATGACCCTGTGTAGGTATGTGTTAGACTCGAGTGTAGCGGGTAGAAGTAATAGAAGTAAAGTCCACACGTAAAGAGAGTTTATTTGTACAGAGTAAGAGTACAATTCACACAAGAGTAGAATAAACACACACTACATGAAAGAAGGAGAGAAAATAAAGAGAAAGTCTACAGCGAAACGAAACGAACAAAATACTATGAACGGTTAAATAATAACAAGCGTAAGCGACAGCGAGAGCGTGAGCGATCCGCGCCGCATGCGTCGGCTGACTGACGACTGACTATTTTCATTGTAATATAATAACGCAATCTAAAAAAAACATTGTCATACAAAAATCAAATACGTTTCAATTCATGAAGATATTAAATAAACCAATGCCCGTACCTTTTAATATTCGCTGCAATCACCCGAATACCTGCAAAGAACAAAAGATTTTAATGTAGCTCGCATGAAATATGGCAATGGTAAAATTTCATTACCGTTTTTGAAGCTCGAAGTTTTATTTAACATAACATGAATGATTTTTCCAAACCTCAACTTTATTTGCGAAGCGGTAAAGTAACTTTTTGGGGTAAACAGTATAGCACTGAAAAAACTTATTATTAAAAGATTTTTTGAATAAGTTCTGCCGTGATCAATTAAATTTTATTCTTCATAACATTGATATAAATAGCTGTTTCTCATTAAAAAAGGTGAGCCGAACTCAAAAATACTGAAATTACTGTAACATACGCCACTGTAATGTTATCAATGGAAGTTTTAAAATTCTGCCAAATTATTTTTTTTTTCTTTGCTTTCCATGATGAGACGAGCTTGCCGTTTGCCTGAGGGTAAGCGATACGACCGCCCATAAACAGTAGAAATACCATCCAACACCTTGAATTACAAAGTATCGTTTGGTATTCCACTGCGCTCACCATCTTGAGACATGAGATGTTAAGTCTTATGACATACTGCTGCTTGGCGGCAGTAATACACATCAGCAGTAATATTTTTATGTTATTCCTATATTAAAGCTTTATTTTCTATGTTCAGCATTTGAATTTATGTGGCTGATGATGATGATGATTAGCTATATTTCAACAAGTTATTTATGATCAAAAGAAATACAAACAAAATCGGCCAATTTATTTCTGCAGCTTTCAACTATGCACTTATAGAATCTCTCCATCATGTTTAATTGACAGGTGTAGTGGGGTGCGGGGGGGTCCATGAACGCCCAAATTGGGAGGGGTGGTTATAAACCGCATTCAGGACACGATGCACGCCAGTAACTGCTTTTAATGGGCATTACGTCACATATTGTGAGGGCTCTGTGAATCTTATATGGCTTTTGTTATTGATTTGTTTATTTCCTTATAATATATAGCGATGGTTGGAATTAACTTAAGCGACAGTTGTTTTTTCGAAAAATTATATAGCGTAAAAAAACATAAAAAAGTGCTGATTTTAAATATGTGTTAAACCGAGGGTCGCAAAAATGTACTAATTGACTTACGCTACATTTTTTATTTTTTTTACATAGTACAAAAACATAGAAATAAGTTCTGAGTTTAATATGTATGTAACTTAATGTCGCAAAAAAATGTCCTAATTGACTTAAGCGACATTGTTTTCGAAAAAGTTTAACTAGTTTAAAAAAAACATAGAAATTAGTGCTGATTTGAAATATGTATGTAACTTAATGTCGCAAAAAAATGTCGCTTAACTCAATTAGCATTACAACCGACGATATTTACTAAATCAGTAGGCCACAAAGTTTTTCCGAGTAAATCCCGGGCCCAAGGGATTTTTTTACAACCACGTGGCTTCTTCAACAGTAATCATTATATTTCAGTCAATTTACATAAAACCGTAATGTACTATTAAACTAAACCTTCCTCAGGAATTACACTATCTTTTAGTGGTGCGAAATGTACGCCTAACTTCAAGAAACTATAAGGTATTTACAACAGCAAAACTAATTGTCGCTTAGGATGTTCCCATACAAATAATCATTAAATTATATTTATTGTTGTTGCGCATTATCTCGAACTAGGCAAGTATTTGGAATACATCTGGTTGAAAATAATGATACCTACAATTTAGTCGGTGCTATCAACAGAATATATTCTAAATCACATTCTGTTTTCAGCGAATTTTAACTAGCTTATCTCGTCAATTGAATAGGTACAGTATGTGATGAAAATTTTATACAAATCGTGCGCATCGACACCAGAGTATTAGTAGTGTTTCTACTTTTTATGAGATTAGTTGGTAATTTATACAGTTTATTTGTTATTACACCACATGCAATTTCTTAGACGTCACGATGGGTCAAAACCATCTTTAGATTAAAGTGCTTAATATATTATAAGTTATCTCGGTGGCATAGTTATATTGCGTGCGCGGCACGACTACCACTCTCCGAGACAGGCAAAGTTATATTCGATACCTATTTTATTTTCTAACGCATATTTTATATGCGTTATAAAATAAAATAGGTATCGAATATATAGGTAATGTATAGGAATGTATAGGTATAGGTAAATGCGTTATAGTTGACTGCCTCGGTGGCGTAGTTGTGTTGCATGCCCGGTACAATAGCGCTCTGAGGTCCTGGGTTCGAATCCCGGGTCGGGCAA
Source organism: Manduca sexta (assembly GCF_014839805.1). Classification (NCBI taxonomy): domain Eukaryota; kingdom Metazoa; phylum Arthropoda; class Insecta; order Lepidoptera; family Sphingidae; genus Manduca; species Manduca sexta. The sequence continues at coordinate 1,764,148 of NC_051116.1, read as the reverse complement.
AGTGATATTTGGGTTTTTCTGCTCAGTATCAGCCCGGAGTCTGGAATTTGTGCCCGATATGGCGATAGGCTCGCCCCCTATCACATCATGGGACGGAACATACTTGGCGAAAAGTGGGTGCCTTACTTGCGCCTCTGCATACCCCTTCGAGGATAAATGCGTGATGTTATGTATGTATGTATTTTATATGAACCGAAGACGCGATCTTTTTTTTGTGCTGCTTTGGCTTGCCCATAACCAAAGCAGTAGGCACGCCACTGCTTATATTAGCTGCTTATAGCCTGTATGTATCTTTATACAGAATGCTCTTAACATTCCGATACTTAATGAAACCTTATACTTAGCTTCTTCAAAATAATATACGGTTAGGATTAAAATATTTTTGTTAGGGTATTTGTTACCTTTTGCTATAAAACACTGAGCATTTGAGAGACCGAGGCACTCATCAGTCGGCAATGAGCAGTTGTTCATTACAAGTCGTACAGTCGGCAACAGAAGTCGTTGAACATAATTTGTTTCCAATATTTCCTAATCATTATCATTTACCATAAGTTACTGATTAATTTAAATACAAAACAACTTGACGTAATTGAACTACAAAAGTAGCTGAACGCCGTCAAACCTTTCACTGCTAAACATTACTAGCAATTTTTTATGATCTGTAATAAATACAAATGTGGCTGAAATTAGCAAATTCTTTGTTTTATATACAAGCTTTTTTTCCAACAGTCCAGAATATCAATTAAATTTTATTTTATAACTTACTAGCTTTGGCTCGCTACTCCGCCTGCGTGAAAAAAGTTTTTCAAGGACTAAAGTCTTGCTTTATATTTACCCGGGATAGAAAGTAGCGTATAGCGCTTAAGAGTAATGTAGCTTCCTATTAGTGATTTTTTCAAAATCGGTTAAGCTGTTCCTGAGTTTAGCGCATTCAAACAAACAAACTCTTCAGGTTTATATAATAGTATATATTGAAGTTAATAACCAGAATTATACATTTTTAAGTATGGACAAAACATCATAATACTTTAGTAAGTAATATTATAACATTAATAGGAATAGGTTAGTTACATTTTAAACATCCTATTTTATAAAGCACTGGCCGGTTTAAGGAACAAATGTGTAAATTCAAAATTATTCTGGCAGGAGATTCTCTTCGAAGGATTCAACGTAAACGTCAGTTTCTTTTTCATATTTTTTTCAGCCAATCCTTTACTTTGGTATCCATATTGAAATGATAACCTTAATCTGTACTCTTCTTTGGTAAGTGATTTATGGTCCGTTTCAATGTTCAGGTATTTTGTAAATTAGTATCTGTTCATCGACTTTTGTTGCTGATCGTACCGTTTTTTTGCTCGTTTAATATGTGAAAGTATATCTGTTTTTTTTTATTTTAATAAAAATCGCTTCAGTTCCTAACAATATAATAAGCTGCTCAAATCTTAACTGACAATTGTATCCAACATATAAACTGGAAAACCTAAACAAACTGGTAATAAATCAATAATACCAATTAATCCGACCTGTTACCATATATATCGCATATTGCCGAAGGAACCACATTACCTATCTGTAATCTGGTCACGTAATGCCCATTTTCAAAGCCGGTTTAATTTCTGTCGACAAACAACAGTCATTAAGGACGAATTTATCACTTAAAATGTATAACTTTTGCACAATATTGCTTTGTAATGAGGTCGTTTGTTTAGCTAGTAGAAGATGAAAAATCACTGCAATGGTCATGATATTTCATATAATCTTTTATCCCCGAAGAGGTATGCAGAGGCGCTACTAATTACCTAATTCACCGTATTTAATTTGTCCGTGTAGAACTACTGTGGTGGTCACGATATAAGTCATATATATAATCATTTTTACCCGAAGGAGTAGGCAAAGACGCTTCTAGCATACAGAATGCGACATATGTATTTGTCCTGTTGTTAAAAAGCAAAAATGTAAGAAAAAAATATTTTTTATATTTTCGTTAATGTTAGACATTGATATAAAACTATTTAATGGATTTTACCGCGGTTTTTTATATGTTAATTTTCTCCCAACGTTTCTCCTTGCTAAAGAACACCGATTCCTGTCTAGGATGATTCGCGAGGCTATTGAAATTAAAAAAACATCCGAATTTCAATCAGGAAGATGGTTGGAAGCTTGCACAGTTGGATTCTGTCCTACATTTAATTAAATCGGAACCCAAGAGACCGGCTGCCAGACTTTAAGACACTGTGAGCTCATTCTGCGTAGATCGGACCACCAACAGATAAAATTAAAAGCTGTATAATTGTAAACTGTACGTAGATATTGTAACTTTGACTTTTCTGATGAACACCTCAGTCCATTTTGTGACCAGGAAGGCTAAAAACTCTTCGAAACGTCGGCAGAAAATAATAATATCAAAAGTTGTATAATTGTAAACTGTACGTAGATATTGCAACTTTGACTTTTCGGATGACCAATACCTCAGTCCGCTTTGTGACCAGGAAGGCTAAAAACTCTTCGAAACGTCGGCAGAAAATAATAATATAATCGCGATAAAATTTTAAAAATAGTTTTATTTCAGTTATAAGAAAAATTGTTTGTAGAATTTTTTGGATAAAGCCACCAATAAATCTTTTATAATAAAAATGATTAATACGCTATTGAGAGAGAAAAAAATGGTCACTTACCTCATTAATATATATTAAGTCGCCTGCAGACGTAACTGAATATTTAAGCCTTAACTGATGAGCCTCATTAGAGCCGTCTTAAACTAATGGATGTAATAGATCTAACCTATAAAGGTCATCTGAAAGGGCAAGAGTGGTGCAATAACTATGATGCTTTTAAGACTTAATGTACAGACTTACTTAAGTGTACGTGGAATTTAAAAGAGTATTTTGAAACTGGAAATAAATAATATGTTTTTAGTGAGTGATTTTACAAAAGTTTAATACGATTTTCGGATGAATTTAATCTAAAAATATGAATTAACATAATTATTAAATTAATAACAAGATAAAATTTGTCTTTAAGGTTTAATTTAAAGTATTTTCCACAAAAAAAAATTGCAAGTATTTTAGTGTCGGTTTCCCATATAAAATTTCAATTTTAGTTCTGTAAAAGTACTAAGTTTTTAATAAACATACATATAAAGAATTATATGTATGCTTTGCATTAAAGGCATGTCCAACATTATATAATTTAATGTCAATCAATTATGCCAAAATACAAATTCAGTAACTGAATGAATATAGTCATAATTTCAACATAATGTATTAACAATTTAAGTTACATTATATTGCGTACTGATACCCTACTCTTTTTATAAACGCCATAATAACCGCTTACAGTAGCTCAACATCCTTACCCTACCGAGTTCTTTTTTTTATCTCAGGTTTCGTTCATGCTATTCGCCTTTTTAGTACTTTAAAAAGTCTTTAGAAATTTTATTTTTTCCACCGTATTTATGAGAATTTTGTTCATTTTTGTATTATGGTCGGATAACTCTATAGAGTTCGTCTGGTCTGTAGAGTATAATATCAAAAGGTACTTACTATACAAGAATTTTTATTTTGCCGTTTGCCTTCAAATATTTATTAGCTCAGAGCGGTGGTTGTACTTATTACCCTACTTACTATAATAAACCTTATTACGAGAACTTAAGCATTAAAATAAAAAGAAATCTAACCGTTCGCGTTTATATCACGGGGAATACCTGAAATTTCTAGAAAGTAAGATTGCTACTTCGGCCCAATGTTGCCAGCGTCACATCGGTTGGCTAATTAGCTTGCTGAGACAATACTTAATTATAAATATCAATTGATATATATCAATTAATATATACCATGATATATCCGTTGATATTTATCAGCGAATCCTGATTTGTAAAGTATTGCATCCGCAAAATGCAATTTTGCAGATTCAATACTTTACGTAGGGACCATGGATTGTGGTTTCATTTAGTAACGCAATGTCAAAATGATCCTGCATATAGGCAAGCATGGCAAAGTGACCGCACTGCAAATGGTAAGCGGAATGAGATCCAGATAGAGTTTCTGAGTAATAATAATATCAGCCCTGTATTATATACTTGCCCACTGCTGAGCACAGGCCTCCTCTACTACTGAGAGGGATTAGGCCTTAGTCCACCACGCTGGCCTAATACGGATTGGTAGACTTCACACACCTTCAAAATTTCTATAGAGAATTTCTCAGATGTGCAGGTTTCCTCACGATGTTTTTCTTCACCATTAAAGCAAGCGATAATTCACAAAGAATACACACATGATTTTTTATAATAGTCAGAGGTGTGTACCCTTGGGATTTGAACCTGCGGACATTCGTCTTGGCAGTCCGTTCCACACCCAACTAGGCTATCGCCTGACGAGGGATGAGTACTCCTCGCCATTCGACACTCCACTTAAACAGGATGTGTATCTTATCCTGCAGCTCCCGTGGATCCCTGGCAGTTTTACACCTTGTTTACGGTGGTCGCTATCCCACAGATATAAAATATATTACAGCGCATTATAATACCAGGTAGAGAGTAATCTGCTACTATATAAAAGTTCAGTTAGTGTTTAATCTACTGATAAGAGGTTAGTCAGCGAGTACAGTCGAGTACACTACTAATAGAGACTTATATTACTGCTAAATGGAATCAGAAAGAAGGAAGAAATTCAAAAAGAAAGTTCTTTCTTTTTTCTTCTTAAACGGAATCACATAGGAAACACCTCTGCTGACATCATGCCAAAAAATCTTATTAAATAAAGAACATTTTGATAAAAATTACTGTCTGTTTTTTAATCATTCTGTAATATGGCGTGGAGGTGTGTGTGAGCGTATAACTGACTCTGAAACTTCAAACTTCCGCTTTGAAAGATATTGCAGCCAGTGTAACTACTGGACATAATGAGACTTTACATCTCGCGTCACAGGGCGAGCGCAGTGGAATACCAAACAATACTTGGTAATTCAAGGTGTTGGATGGTGTTTGTACTGATTATAGTTGGTCGTATCGCTTGCCATCAGGGGAACGGCAACCTCGTCTCGTCATTGAAAGCAATAAAAAAACACTAATTAGGGATTTTAGAATTGTTTTCTGTATGTCTGATTGTTTGTTAGCGCACATCTTCGAATCTAACCGGGTTCATCTACGTATAATTGGAAGTAAATATAGCCTTTGCTTTTTTGTTTATTATATAATGAATAAATCCTTGCTTAAAAGTTACTTGTATATTTATGATGCATGCGTAAATAGATTGGTTTTCTTCATGCATAAATAAAAATGTTTATATTTCTGTAAAATACAATATCACTTTTCACTGTTTTCAATTGTCTGGTTTTATTATTTGTCATGTAATATTTTTTTTTTATATTTTTTTTATTATTTTTTTTTTGTTTATTTTTTTTATTATTTTTTTTTGTTTATTTCTCATTTTATTTATAGGCTTTGTTTATATATTCGGATATCAGAATACCACGCCTACGGTCACGAACAATAGTTAATGCAGCCACGTTATCTGACCTTGTCAATACACTTGTCTCGATGACAGTACGCTATTACCGTTCCTCATTTCTTATCAGTTTATCAGTGCACGAGATTTTGGAAAAATTACCGACCGCCGACCGCTGCATGACATCCATTATTTAGCACATTATCTAGAAACTAAGGCTTGAAGTGATTTATTGAAAAGGTTTTTTGGTTAATTGATATATCGCCTTTCTTTTTCGGTGTAGGCAGAAATTCCTCACTTCGCCAGTTTACTGCCATGTTATTAGATTTAGACATTACTGTGAATTGTATAGATGCAGTGTATGGATATATAACTAGTTGACCCGACAGACGTTGTCCCGTCTTAAGTATGAATTTGCAGCGCGCATTCTGTCAATCGCTGACAGTTATTTCAAACAATTGACAGTTAAATAAAATTATATTTTCGTTAAGTTTTCTTAAATTTTCTAATTTTCCGCACAATTTTTTGAATTTTTTCTTTCATAATAACCTTGTCCTGACAATAACAAACACAACAACAAAAAAATTGTGAAATCGGTGATAATACTTTGGAGCACCTATGTCCGTTCTATAACTATACTGTTTAATGTCTTATAAATTGATAATAGCTCTCTATATCCATGCAAACGTCCATTATAAATCATTTCATTTCATATTTCACTAAATTGTCTGTATAAGATTTTAGTAATCACAGAGTCTCAGAAGCATTACTTAGGCAAAAAAACAGGGCTCCGTGTTGTTTTAGGATTGGCAGAGTCTAACACGTGCCTAACGCATTGGTCTCTTGATCAATCATAATGAAAATGAATCACTGACTTGCGAATCGCGTTTTTGGGACATTCAAAGGGGGATGAATATATTTTGATTAAATGACGAGACGAGCCAACCGTTTCTTTTTTTATAAAAGCTCAGAAAAGTGTCTTTACTGCACCTGATGTTAAGCAAAGTGAAGCCAATAGAAAGTGCCGACCTACCGAAGATACAAGCATCTCTGGACGGTCGCCACAGTCATGCCGGCCTGCATAATTGCTTCTTCACGCTCCGTTTAAAGGACCCCAGGTTATAAAAAGGAGAGAACACGTGTGCTGGCAAACCATTCCACAAGCGTCTGATGTGATGATCTATAATAGCACCCCCAAGCAGTACTTAGAATTAAAATCACTGCTGTCAGCCATACTTCATGTTACTCTCATACATTAACCAGAAGTCTTATTATACTGGTTATAATATCTTTCACACCAGTAAGCAAATAGAATTAGCGCAGAAGGACGTTAGCCTAAACCCACATAAACCTATACAAAGCAATCTAATCTTAGAACGATTCATTAATTCAGAAGTCATTATGTCGGCCGCACGACCTAGCTGAGACCTAAATCCAAGTTTAGATCTCTAAAATTTAGGCCGTCAAGAATATTTCAACTGTCTAGCGACGCAGGTCTAGTCAAGCTCCAGAATATATTAGGTTCTTATGAAATTAGCAGTTAGTCGTACTGGTCACTTTGACTTCTAATATCTCCTCTTTAATTAAGAATTCCAAATTCAAATAAAAAAACTGGTACATTTAAGTTTCAAAAACAGTCATTTGTTTTTTTTTTTACAGAATTGGTGAATACGTCGCGGTTCGACTTTCGAATTCCAGGTCGGGTAAAGCGACATCTCCATTTTCCTTAGCTGGAAGTCTGGAGTTTGTAAGCGATATGGCGATAACATCTATCACATTATGGGACGGACCACAAACGTCGAAAGTGGGTGCACTATTTGGGCCTCTGCCTACCTCTAGTGATAAAGGCGGAATGCATGTGCGTCGGCTCGAGCGAGCTAGTACTGCTAGCACAAAATCCGTTTAAAGTGCCAGTTTTATTTTTATACGGGCATAGGAAAGCGACACAACAGTATCCGATAGTATGAGCGGCTTCCAGATAAAAGCATCAAATGTAGGCAGTGTTTGATTTAGATCGCAGGAAAAATTCTGTGATTTTTATTCATCTAAAGCCTCCAAATTTTCCATAAAGATTATTATTTATAAATGTATACTGATTTTAACTGTCATGGCCAATGGAAAGACCAACTATTTCTCTTAGAGAAAATAAATCATAACTATAGACCCATTAGTTTAGTAAAAGAAATTACACCGTGATGTCGACTTTCATAAAAAATCTACACAAATATACATAATTTAATACTTATGCAATTTCGAGCAACATACATTTTTTTTATCGGGCCCCGCCGTCAACACCGGGGGAAGCCTGCAAATGGCATACTGGAATCCCCTTGCTTAGCGATTGCAGGGTCCTGGAGTAAATTTGGGAAGGCATATCTGGGGGAAGGAAGTGTGGGAAAAGGAAAGGCACCTTCTTAGTTTGGGCGGGAGAAGACCAGGAAAAGTTCTCGAGCCCTCATAGTCCTCAATGTGTAGTTACGACCATGAGGTATACACACTTAACTGTGTGCGTAGAGCCGCGGCAATACCCCCGGTACATGGGCGTGCATTCGAAAACCGAACGCACAAGAATTGCCTAGGGAACAGTCACCTATACTGCCGTGATAAGCTCAAAAGCGGTATCTCAATCAAATCAAAATCTTGATTTTTATGTCATCAGATAGCTTAAAGAAATATCCATGCAATGATCTTACCTAAATAACGGTATCATGTTTAGAACTTGTTAAAAAAACCTTAGAGTTTTTCTATCTCAGTTTTACATACAAAACTATAAAACTATATTTACATAACTTCAAAATAAGGTTTCACTGACATACCGCTTTTGCGCTTAGCACGGCAATATAGAAGTACTTCAGTTACACTATATCGTGTTACCCTGTAAAATTTCGTAGGTATTCTACGTAGGTTTTGAAGCACCCCGCGGTTATCAAAGTTTGAACAAAAGCCGAGGGAATTACGACGCTCATAGATTGTTTTATCTCTTTGTTAACTTTTTAATAACGCACTGTTTTAATTAGTATAGTCTTTGTATTTCGGGTCGAGTTTGTCTGTTGATTCCATTTTGTGATTCTGTAGAGGGATCTGTTATAAGACTGCCTCGGCGGCGTAGTCGTACTGCATGCGCGGTACGGCAGCGCTCTGAGGTCCTGGGTTCGAATCTCGAGTCAGGCAAAGTAAAATTTTGGTTTTTCTGTCCGAAGTTTGGAATTAGTGCCCGATATGGCGATAGACTTGCCCCCTATCACATCATGGGACGGAACACACTTGACGAAAAATGGGTGCCCTTGTTGGGCCTCTGCCTACCCCTTCGGGAATAAATGCGTGATGTGTGTGTTGTATCTGTATTAAGTACTCACTTTTAGTATGCTTTTGTTTTCATTATTTTTGATATGCGATTTTAAGTCGCGCGAATGCGTACGAAATGAGTGCGTATGAGTGCGATTTATATCCGATGTTATCAATTCGCTGTTCTATCCAAAATACTACAGTATGATATATAAATAAAGACAAATATAAACAATATCGCCGTGCCTTTTCCGTTTAAATATGCATAATATATTATTTTCCCTAAATCCATGCCTGACTGTAAGGTTCATAGTAAATGGCAACAAGTGAGCATCTGCGCGTTGTCTTATTACTTCTAGAACGAATCTGCAACGAACATCTTTACTTCCACAAAGTAATTGATAAAACAAGATCGTCGTAGCAGGACAT